>NC_139031.1:37246415-37846415 GCF_964662115.1 Mustela nivalis | reverse complement strand
ATGCCAGGCCCCTAAGATCATGACCTGAACTGAAGGCAGACGCTTAACCGACTGAGCCACCCAGGCATCCCAAATGTTCATGCAAGTCTGATCCCACAAATGTGATTCTTATCATTTCTACCCTAATCCATGTAGCAATGCTCATATCATCTGTGGTGTTTACTATGTTGCTTTTTATAGTCTAGGTGTTTATTAAACAGTCAACTGTTGACCGTTGGACCAATGATCAAAATTTACTCAAGGGTCTATACATCTCAGAGCACACACCACCTCAGATGGTGTGTGCCGCAGCATGACTCTAGAAGAATAACCATTATCCCTTACATCCTGGGAGCTTTGCCTATTTCTACTTAATACCGATCAGATCTTTCTAAACTTTAAACCTTTTGTCTAGCCTCCTAATGAAAGTCATATCCCTCCCGACTTGAATCATACCTACCCTCTTCTCCTCGTTATTTATTTCACTTAAGATGTATTGCTTCCCTAATTACAATTTAAAAGCGGGTATCCTTGTAGAAATTTTGCTAGGTACACAATTTTCCAGAAAATGAAAAAAGCAGTCTAGATTTGCTTATGATAATTCCGTGAAGAGTTGCTCATCTGTACACCTCCACTGCAGGCTTTAGGCATAAATGCTTCTATAAGAATTCTGAATAGCAAGAGAACACCAGCTATTTCTCTAAGGACTAAAGGCAACTGCTTGGCAGACCTCTATCAATATTCATCACTGCTCCAGAGTCCTATAATCTAAAGGTGGTCTTTCAGCATCTGATGGCACACTAAGTTAAAATAATATAGCAATAAGTGCATCGGCCTGATGCAGAATTTAGGCATTTTAGGATAGGTGGTTTCAGAGTGAAAGGTGTATTAAAGAAGGGAGGCAATTTGACCATGATCTAATTTTGCCTCACTGATTTTCCTTTGAGTAGTTTTCTACCTTATTGTTCTTAATGCTGATAGGGTCACTTTCCTCTCATTTGTCAGGATCACATCAAATGGAATGAGAAGATTTTCACCTGTTTATTTGTTGATTGGCTATATCAACCTCTCTCACTAATAGGCTGTCTCAAACTACAGCTGGCTGCATTTGATAATACAATCAGCAGTATGTTCCTGCCTGAAAATTGGAGAATAAACCAGATGACTTGCTGTAGTCCCCTGTCTGGTATGGGAGCTTTGAGAGATGTTAGGCTGCTTTATGTTTGCATTTAAAAACAAGGAAGGAAAATGGTGTTTATTGATAAGAATCACTGCAGAGGTGTATAACATTATGTTACTCTGGTATAAACAAAAGTGATTTTAAACATTTTGTGACTGCATAAAGAAAATGAAAAAAATATGGGAAAATTTCAGAAGTTTTCTATTTTACTTGTGATGAACAGGTATCTTAAATAAGCTAATATTTAGTCATAAGCCAACACCAGTATTAAAACTGGCTTGAAAGCAATGGTCTTGATAGACCCTTTAATCATTTCAAACCATTCAGAGCTTCTTAAATATTTAATTAAAGCCACAAAGAGGAAAAATGTTTTAAATGTTGGAGAGAAATCATAAGTAAAATTAAGGACCTAGCTGGTTCAATGTAACATTTTTGAAAAACTCTTTAAAGACTATCAAATATAGTTTATAGGGTAAGATTTAAAAGCTTTCATAGAGAGAAATGATTTTTTCAGCATGTTACTATCAAGCTTCATTATCCCCAAGCTAACAGAGAGGGCAAAGAGCTAAGCAAACAGCTCATATGATTCATTTATGGTCTTTCCGAATGATGGGAAAATTCCCACTGAACCAGTTAAATTTTGACCAAATTGTTGTTTGGGGAAGCAGTGAGAACATTGCAATTCCAAACCACTATTCCCATATTGTGGAGACATTAAATGGGAAACTTGATCTTCTGAATTATTATTTAGAAAGCTAGGAATAAATGCAGTGATCTTTTTAGCAGGTTCTATTCTTTGGTAAACTGGGGTCCCGTCACAAATTTAGATGCAAGGAGGAAGATGGAAGAGAGTTAACTTACTTTCCACGTACAGACTGGATTTAGACACGTGTCTCCTTCAAACCTCTGTCTTTCTTTTTTTGTTTCCTGTGACTGAAAAGAGGGTTTAGCAAAGTAATGAAAGGCATGTACAAATCATTTGTCAAGGGACTGCTGAAAGGTATTGCAAGTTATTAGTGAGAAATCTGGACAAAAGAATAATATTGTATTGATCTTCCATCTGAAACTGTGTTCCAGTGTACCCCAAACATAAAAGTAATTAAGAATCTTATCTTTATGCTTAATTTTGAAATATTAGTATTTATTTATTTTTAAAATAAGCTTATTAGCATTTTTAAGCGATCAACATAATACATGTACATGGTCTTAAAAAGAAAATAATGATAAAAGTCTTCATGGAATCATTATTGTCTAAAATATTTTTGTTTGTTTTTGTTTTTTGTAAAATCTTAATCTTAGAGACTCTTCAAGAATTTGATATATGGCTCTTATTCTAGCTAAGTACCATTTAATTTAGGAATTTGCTTGCAATTGGAAGAAGTAACCCAGAGAATCTGAAGGTGACATATAAGAAATATATTCCTGCCTAAATGCATTGCATTGTTTTATGAAACTCTAGTATTGAAGAGAAATATCAGGCCCAGGGAATATTCTAACATAACCAGGATCCTAACTACAGGATACTTGGAAAAGGTGGTCCTACTGGGTAAGAGATACTTTTCTAGAGAGTTTGATGTGACCCTTATTTTCTCAGACATAATTGTGAGATATTCTCCCTGAGTTGATCTTGAAAGCTTAGAATTTGCAGCTGTGTCAACATTCCTAATCTTCTGAATTATTCAGAGAAGTAAATAAATGTATAATTTATGAGCATGTTTATATCTGATCACATTCTCAATTCTTATTAACCTTTGTGAAAATAATGATCATGGAAACCAGCAGTGTTTCACCCCACCCCATCTCCTTTCCTTTCTCCTGTTCTTGTTAATATGATTTTTCCTGTTGTTGTCAAACCCATATTTAGTGTTTTTGTTAATAGGACTACGCTTTTAGGGTGCCTGGGTGGCTCAGTGGGTTAAGCCGCTGCCTTCAGCTCAGGTCATGATCTCAGGGTCCTGGGATCGAATTTCGTGTCGGGCTCTCTGCTTGGCACGGAGCCTGCTTCCTCTTCTCTCTCTCTGCCTGCCTCTCTGCCTACTTGTGATCTCTCTCTGTCAAATAAATAAATAAAATCTTAAAAAAAAAAAGGACTATGCCTTTATGGTTCATCACTGATCCAAGTTTGTACATTATATTTCCTTTCTATGTAATTTTTATATCTCTCAGAGAGTATAACTACAATGTTATTTTCCATGTGCTTATTTTTCTTCAAATCTCTTGTATAGTCCTTACATCGAACTGCAGACAATCTGTCACTTCCGTTTCTTTTTTCTTTCTGTCCCCATGTTCCTATCTTGCCTAATAACTTACCAAGCCCACTACAGTAGAACTATGCCCTTGGAATGTTTACTTCTCTTTCCTGTGTCTGATTCCTTGTTTCCTGAATTCTGTATTTTACTCTATTTTTGTTTTCTTCCTCATTTTTGTAAAGCATATCCTTCACTGGATTCCTAAGAAGGAGTTCAGAGAAGCTAAATATTACTGAGAATTTGATTTCAACAAAATGTCCTGATACTGCCTTCACACTTGATTGCTACTTCGACTGGGTATAAAATTGGGATGAAAATCATTTCACGCAGAATATCGAAGGCATTATTCCACTGTCTTCCAGTTTCCAATACTACTTTTGAGAAGTCTGATGCCATTATGATTCCTAGTTTTGTGTGTGTGATTTTTTTTCCTTTCTGAAGTTTTTGAGATCTTCTCTGATTCCCTGGTGTTTATTTCCAGTTTTCTCTCATGCCTTCAAGTAGATCTTTGTGCTAAGCATGTAGTGAACCTTTTAGAATGCATAACTTTATCTTTCAGTTCTGGGAAACTTTTCTTTTTTTTTTTTGTATTTTTGTATTTTTGTATAACGCCCCATCCATTTTCTTAGTTTTCTCCTTATAGACCTATTATTAGATGGATTTGTGATCTCCAAACATATATCATAAATACTATATCTCTTCTTTAATCTGTTTTTAAATTAAAGGTGCTAATATTTTCAATTAGAAAAACTTTCAATTAGAAGGATAAAAATATATTTTAAATTGTTACATATTGTTGGGATAAGAATAGGAAGTGTGAGAAGACAAAAACATATCTTTGTATGTGTCATGTGTATATCTTTCTAATGATTGACATTTGAATACTATAAAAAGGTATGGTTAAAAATAGATGAAATATACTTCAAACATAAAACACAATAAGGAGCAGTACTTGCTACCTAGTATTTTATCAGTCAGAGATCTGTCAGGAAAACTCTACTAGTTATTCCACTTAGGAATGTATTTAATTCAAAGAAATAGGTACTTAAAGTTATGAAAAGGCTATGAAACAGCCACCCCTAGATTTCAGGAAACAAGGAACATACACCAAAGCAGTTTTCATCAGAGAATGCTTGAACATCACTGGCAGACTACACCTGCAGCCTGCTAGAAATCACATGCTTGCTTTCCAATCCTAAAGTAGCCATAACAGCTTGAGTTGTTCTTCTGCTTTCTGAATCTGAAACATGAAAGTGCCCCTCATTGGCATTGAAACTTCTGGCCAATATTTTGAGAAATACTGAGTCACTCAGTAACTCTATTGGCTCTCACATCCTATGGTTAGGGATGCTTATGTCTTCTTTTTTATTGAAGATGAGCTTTGTGTGTCTGTTTCCTTTTTGTCTTCTTTATTACTTTCGGGATTATTTTAGAGAGCAGAAGAGAACCTTGAAACCATTATTTTTACAATGGTGAACAGAGGCTTCCTTAAGATGATCATAAGATTGAAACATAGGATTTTGAAACATGTAGCCAAAAGGTGAGGTCAGTCATCTTTTTTAGTGTATTAGCTGAATATGTTGCTTTTTCGTGTTTTAAATAGTATTTTCTAGACATATTTCTTATTGAAGTTAAATCACTAACACGTTGTTGCAGAAGAAAAGTATTTCTTCGCCTATACAAGTGGATTTTGCTAGCCTTACAGTTAATTATTTCCCTGTTTCCAAAATAAGGACTTCAGCCATTTGTGGCATGTATTTTTTATTTTGTCATTTATAGCCCACATCATTAAAAGGCCAATTTTAAGTATTTATGATATACTAAATGTAAAGTAATTTAACAAAATATAAAAATCATACTCACAAAAAGAAGGCAGAAGATTTAATAACTGTGAAAAGGATTTCCAATGATTGATCATCACATTAGGATCCAAATTTCTGGAGAATCAGGGCAAAAAGAAAGACAGTAATTTGCAAAGTTCTAATTAGACTCTATGACCATGGATGATTTGCTCTTTATGTAGCCAACTCCATTCCAGTACTTTTTAGTAGATAACACTCAAGTCCACAAGTGGGAAGAACTATATATTTCTCTCTATTTATGGAGGGGCATGTTCCTCACTGGCTGTCTGCTACTTCACATTCCCTGAGCCAAAGACAAGCACTCTGATGTGGGCAATTTGTTTTTAGTGTGCCTCAGTCTAAACTTTGAGTTCTTTCTCTTTTCTTCTATGCATGTATTTATTTAATTATTTTGGACTTCTAGTGTACCAGTCATCTCTGGGTTAGTAACATAGCATAATCCATGCATTTCCATCTGTTTAGTTATTTATTTAGTTATTTGTAATATTGTAGCAATAACTCTTGAAGCCAGTATCCAAATAGAGTCTAGAACCTTAGAAATAGCCTTGATTTAACAGAGAGTTCATAGAGAGACCTCCTCTGATTCATCTACCTGCCTCTCCTGGAACCTGAATCCTGAATCCAACATTTCCTTTCTTTCCTTTAAGTACTGCAAATATATATTTGTTCCTAAAAAGTAAATCATAGAGGTAGGTGTGTGTGTGTGCATGTGTGTACTAGTTGTCTTAATTTTATGAAAAGCTAATTATGCTATACTCAATTTGGAATACTTATTATTTCTCCTTAATATTATATAGCCAGGATTCATTCATGTTACTGCATGGCTCATTCATTTTCAACCAGTGTATAATATTCCCTTTCTTAAAATATACCCCTTTACCCCTTCTGTTCATTCATTCAGTCAATATTTATTGAAGGGATAGTCCCAATGAATACTCTATATGCAATGGTAAACAAAACAACCCTTTCCCATCATTTCAAATCCCAGTTATGTGACCAATGTTATCATATCTCCTAATTTTTCCTCCTTTATATTGATAAAAAATTGCCTGGTAAATCCTTTTAGACTAAACTATTAGTATTCTCATGAACAATAGTCCAAACCTATGCAACATCAGTGGTAGAATTTCAGGTTATGGCACAGAGTGAGGAAGATGTACTAGACAGCAGAATTGTTCCCATTGCCCTTCAGATCTCACATCTTAGGTGACCATCTATCTATATGCCATGTTCTTTTAACCAGTCTTACCCAGAGCAAAATCTTTAAGATCACACAACTGTAGGTTAATTGGGGTTATGTTTATGAGATCGTGGAAAGTGTGCAATCCCTCCAAACTGAAAAAGGACTTTGAATCTAGAATCTGACATATAGGGTAGAATATGGTATCAGGTAACAGTTCCTGATAATATGAGTCCATTTCAGAATTCATACAAAATGAGAAATAAGGAATAATAGTGTGTACCTTTGAAGCTGAATATATCTTTCGTCAAACAATGTGAGAATCTACTTCACCCTCCCTCATTCTTGATCAGTCTGCTGAAGAATTGTGCATATCCTAAATCTTAGCTTCAGAATATTTCATCAAAATGACAATTAGTTTTCTCCTCCTTCACTAGAGTTGTCCTTACTCCTGACTGTGTATTTCTATATTGTTTGTGTCCAGTAATTCTCTGGTTCTCCGGCACAACTTGTCACTTAGTATCTTCCCTTAGTATCTTCCCTCCCACCCTTGCCTGGCTTCCAAGGAGCAACACCTATTCCACTCTGGGAATGTTTGCAACAATACCAATCTCCAGCCCTGCCACGGAGATTACAGAAAATTTTGGCTAACACAACACATATATTTAAAATGTATCTGGGGTAGGCGGGGAGAAGTTTTGGCTTTCCAGACAATGCCTGGCATCAATGTCAGGCCAAGTACATAACTACATAATATATTCTTTCACTCTTCACTGTCATTTCTGAGTTTCTTTCCTTTACTGTTATTATTTTCCTGGTGCTTTCTTAAATCTTGCTTCTCAGGTCCTGCAGGTCCTTTTGATTTTTCCATTATCTAAGTTGTATGTCCTCTTACTTTTACTAGTTCTGCTTTCTCTTTCCCTAAAAACCATTTCTTCAGCCTGTTCTCATTCTACTACATCAGAAGTGTTTTTTCCATCTTACATAATCTTGTTATATGAATGCTAAATTATTTTTAAAGGATTTATTTTAAAAGTGGACATATTGACAATGAGTATATTCTTCTGAAGGAGTGTATATATAGACATGAAAATTTTAAAACTGCTTGAGAAATCTCTCAGAGCCATAGGTTGAATTTTTATCATCTGTGTTGAAGTTAATGTTGAAATGATTCAAATCTAAATGAATTCTTTTTATGAAAGTATTGCATATGTCTCATTAAGAAAGGGAATTCTATTGAAAGAAACTATAAATAGAGTAGCAATATTTTTTAATAAGAAAATATAATGCAGTATACATCTTTATAACTTAATCATCACTCTAGGTAACTGTGAATAAGATACATACTAATTAAAGTTTTAGACTTATTTTACACTTTGATATGTATTGATTTAAGTACTCATCTATCAACCCAGCTACCCTCAGAGCTCTAGGGAGATAAAACTGATACTCAAATATGGCAAAAATATATTTAAACTTATATGTTCTTCCAAAATATTGTTGACCTTTTAGATGACTGAAGTTTGTGAATCTAAAACAGAACAGTTTTATATCTATATTTTGTGATAAAATAATTTAATTTTTATGTGGTCATATATATTCATTATGTGTGCATTCTTCTAATTCCCTCCCTTTTAACCTAAAGTATTTTAATATTTCTGGATATATTAATGTTCTCACATATTTTCATCAAGTCATTTTCTTATTTTAAAATTTATTTCAATGAGGTTCAGTTTGTTGGATTTTCATTTATGGATGATGATTTGGTGACAAATCTAATAACTCTTCAACTCACCCTACATTTCAAGGATGTTCTAGTATTTTTTTTCCAAAAATTTTTATAGGCTTATGCTTTTACATTTAAGTCCATAAACCATTTTCAGCTAATTTTGTATGAGGGTAGAGTCCATATGGACATTTAATTACTCCAACTTTATTTTTTGAAAAAGCTATTATTCCTGTATAAAATTGGTTTTGCTCCCTTTGTCAAGAATCAGCATATTTTTGTGGGTCTATCACCTACAAAAGAACCCACAGTTCTCACTTCTGATCCTTTACTTAATTCTTCTTTATCAAAATTGTATTAGTATTATTTTGTTTTAAATGAGGCATGTCAGCTGTTTTAATTTCTGCTCAGTATTATACTAGAGATCCTAGCCAATATGTAAAGATTAGAAAACAAAATTTCAAGTACAGGAATTTTAAAGGAATAGAAACTTTTCCTTATTTCAAGATGGTGAGATTATTGAAAATCCAAGTGAATTTGGGGAACATATATAAGAATTGGCAGGAAGCTTCAGCAAGACCAATTGGTATAAGATCAACTATAGGAAGGTGGTAGAGCCTTCCTCTATCTAATTAAGAAATAGAAAATTCAGTAGAAAATGATACTATTCTCAGTATTAACAAAAACTCTAAAGTACTAGAAATGAACCTAACAAAATCATGCATTCCCTTTCATAGAAACAGTATAAAGATTTCTGAAGAATAGACAGAAAGCTTAAAAAACATGGAGAAACATGTAAAATGTGATAATTTTCTCCCAAAGTGACCTATTAAATGCAAATGACATTTTAATCAAAATCCCAACAGTTATGTATGGAATTTAGAAGTGGGTCCTTAAACTAGTATAAATGAGTAGAGGACAGAAAATAGCCAAAATAATGGTGCAGTTGAAGGGCAATATGGGGACAACTGTCCAATCAGATATCAAGCCTTACTTACATAAACTATATTAATTAGGAGACTACAGTACTTCTATAGGCAGGAACAAACACACTTCTAGAACATAAGAATAGACGTGTTCATTAATAAAAACTCAATGTGTTGGGGCACCTTGGTGGCTCAGTGGGTTAAGCCTCTGCCTTCGGCTCAGGTCATGATCCCAGGGTCCTGGGATTGAGCCCTGCATTGGGCTCCCTCAGGGACTCTGCTTCCCCTTCTCTCTCTCTCCGTCTGCCCCTCTGCCTACTTGTGATCTCTGTCTGTCAAATATAAAAAAATAATATTTTTTTAAAAACCTTGATGTGCAAGGAAGTGGTAAAATTGATATGTGGCTCAGGTAGCATATGATTATGTGGAAAAAATAAACCAATTTCAATATATTGTCATGCAACAATTGGTTATCTATATGAAAATAAATAGAATTTTATCTCAACTCACATTATGGACAAAAATAAGTTCTAGTGAATTAATAAATGTAAAAAGCAAAATGTTACAATTCTTAGAAGAAAATATGACCTTTGGGTAGGAAGAGCTTCTTAAACAAGATACAAAGACTATAAATTCTACATAAGGAAAAAAGATTAGTAGACTTAATTCCTTTAAATGTATATTCCAAAATATATACCACACAAAAATTTTTTTTAAAAAGACAAAGCTTTGATCTGCAAGAAGATATTTGTTAGTGTCTTAGTTAGAATACTAATCAAAGGATTAGTATTCAGAATTTATGAAGGACTTCTAAACTCAGTAAGAGAAAAAAGAAATACAATCTATTGGAAAATTTTGAGAAGTTTAAGAACAGGCTATTTACACCAGAGAGAATCCAAAAGGGGGAAAAAAAAACCCTAAACTTCACAAGGAATTATAGATTTATGATTAAACATACACACACACACACACACACACACACACACACACACACACAAGTTTTTTGGTCACAGATTACCAAAAGTCTTTAAGTCTGACAAAGCAAAGTTTTGGAGAAACTATGGAGAAATGAAAATGCTCTATAGTGCTTTTGTGTTTGTCAGTTGGGACAAATGTACCATAGAGCATTTTGATAACTATAAGCAAAGTAAATGTGCATTAAAATGTGTGCCCATCAATCAAGCAGTTCTACTTCTGGGTATGTAATGCAGATAATTCTTGCATATCTGTGCAAGGAAACTTATTACAAGAATTTTTATTGCCATGTTATTTCATAATAGCAAACATGTTTTAAAATGTATATTAACAGAAGAATAGACATAATAATGTAAAGGATAAAAAAAGATGTGGTGTGCATATATACAATGGAATATTACTCAGGCCATCAGAAGAGATGAATATTTACCATTTGCATTGACGTGGATAGAACTGGAGAGGATTATGCTAAGTGAAATAAGTCAATCCGAGAAAGTCAATTACATGATTTCCCTCATATGTGGAATATAGGAAACAGCACAGGTCATCGGGGAATTGAGGGAAATTAAATGGTAAGAAATCAGAGAGGGAGACAAACCATGAGAGACACTTTAACAATAGGAAACAGAGTGAGGTTTGCTGGTGGGGAGATAGGATAAATGGGTAACAGGTATTAAAGAGGAATGTGATGAGATGAGCACTAGATGTTATACTTAACTGATAAATTGTTGAACACTGCATCTGAGAGTAATGATGTTGGCTAATTGAATATAAATTAAAAAAGAAGAATAGGCAAATAAATTGTTGTATAGTAATACCAAATATAACCATTAAAATGGTTACATAAGTTAATATAGATAAATCTCCAATATGATGCTAAATTTAAAAAAACAAATTGCCTGGCAATGAATTCAGTAAACCTGCAAAACAAAGTCATATAACTGTCTATGGTTATTTGAATTTCTATGAAATGTGGATGGTCAATCTCAAATTCAAGAAACAGCTACTGCTTGGGAGGAAAGAATTGGGAGGTAGGCACGAGGGGACTCTAGCACTATCTATAATGCTTTAGTCTGTAGAAAAATTCTGAAGCAAATAAGCCAAAATATTAAGATTTGATCAAGCATCTAAAGGCAAAATGAAATGGCTGTGACAAACCATCAAAGCAAGAAGTCAGGTAGGGAGATGAAATCAAGATACCAGTTTTATCATGAAACCCAAAAAATGTGAAGCAATTTCTGACAGAAAATGGGAAGTGAAGCCAGGAAAAATTCCCTGAGGCATGAAAAAAAGTACCACAGACTCTTTGTGTAAGGTACATGTGATGTCTATTAAGTGAAGGTTTTCTTTGCCTTCACACTTCTAGAGATAGATAGGGTACCAAAGGATCTTGCCATGCAACTTTGTCATTTTCCCAACTTTGGGGGATTTTCAAGACTAGGGCATATTTTGGCACCTGGGAGTGTGTGGGAGATACTAGTATCAGACATTTATGAATCTACCTTCATGCAGTCCATCACTTCTGTGAAAAATGTGAAAGCCTCTGACATACAGTAACTAGGAAATTAGGAGGAACACACTATTCTTTTGTTCCGTCACAACCACCGTAAGTAGAGGGGCCAATTGACTATATGTCACTAAAATTGTCTAGTGCTGTCTCAAATTGTTTGAATTCAGACAGAAAGACAAGCCACTTAAGGAAATTTGTACATAATTCATCAAGCTCATTGCCTTACTCCTTTTTATGGCTGTGAGACATCACAGGAGCAAAAGTGCCTTCATGAACCATTCTGCCTCCTCAGGTGTTGGCTTGAAGTCCTGAGTGCTTTGTACAGTGTGGAAAGGCCTAGGAAATATTCCAACTATCTCTTGCTTTTCTCTTCTCCAAATAGTCTCTTCCTGCAGTGCACTTGGTGAAAGCCTCTTCTGGAGAGATAAATGAGGTTTGGAGATGAGTTAAGTCATTTATTTTTCTATTCCATCATGAAAGGGTTCAAAGTTACCTCTTTCAATAAGTGGCCTAATTGATCATGTGACCACTGAACAGTCCTGGTTTTCTCTCAGCATATCTGATTTTATTCATGAAGGCAGAAAGCATCATAAAAAGCTTCGGATGAGACTATATGAAATTCAATAGGCCTGACAATGCCTTCCTTAAAAGGCTTCCTGTATGCCCTAAGTTGCATACACCTTCTGCGGGATAACCTGTAATACATAGGAAATGTTGGCATTCTGTTCTGCTGCCTTAGAGGGGCTTCTTCAAGGCCTCAGCCATGAACACAGGCCAGAAAGACCAAGACAGTGTTAAGAGGAGGTTACTGATACTCTCACAATGTCTCTAACTGTATATCTAAATGACTCTGACTCTGTCTCAATAGGTGTAATTTAAATAGGTTTTTCAGAAAATATTTCAGGGAAACCCACAGGAATTAGAAAGGAAAAAATAGGGCCAAATGTCATACCATCTCTTTGTATTTCTCTTGTTCTCAGAATCTTGACCCCACCCCCACCCCTGGGTCCTTGGTAATGCTCAGTTAAATACACTGTTTAGATTTCTCATTCTAGTTGGTAGGAAGATTGGAGCAAAAAAAGGCACTCTGCTGTTGTAAGATCTAGACTCCTAAATTTATGGATGTCATGTGGACTTTGGAGGAAGGTGGGAGGGGTAAATATGCTGGCATAACATTTTAGAGCCTCTTTCTAGAATTTTTGCAATCCAGAACAACATTCTGGAATCTTGTCATTAATATATATTACTTGTTATGTCTTGTTTCATACATATGATTTGATTATAAGAAGAATATAAATTTAGATATTAAAGTGATGTTCAAGTTAATTACTAGATGTTTACATATAGTTTATATCTCCCCAGATTATCAGAGGAATCACATTAAGCACATAGTCTCTCTCTTTTTAAATTTAATTTTATTTTTTCAGTGTTCCAACATTCATTGTTCGTGTACCACACCCAGTGCTCCATGCAATGCATGCCGGCCTTAATACCCACCAGGAGGCTCACCCATGCCCCCCACCCCCTCCCCTCTAAAATCCTCAGTTTGTTTCTCAGAGTCCACAGTCTCTCATGCTTCATCTCTCCCTCTGATTTCCCCCACTTCACTTTTTCTTTCTTTCTCTTAATGTCCTCCATATTATTCCTTATGTTCCAGAAGTAAGTGAAACCATATGATAATTGACTTTCTCTGCTTGATTTATTTCACTCAGCTTAATCTCCTCCAGCCCCATCCATGTTGATACAAAAGTTGGGTATTCATCCTTTCTGATGGCTGAGCAATATTTCATTGTGTGCATAAACCACATCTTCTTTATCCATTTGTCTGCTGAAAGGCATTTTGGCTCTTTCCACAGTTTAGAAATTGCTGCTGTGAACACTGGGGTACAGGTGGCCCTTCTTTTCACTACATCTGTATCTTTGGGGTAAATACCCAGTAGTGCAATTGCAGGCTCATAGGGTAGCTCTATTTTTAATTTTTTGAGAAGTCTTCACACTGTTTTCTAAAGTGGCTGCACCAACTTGCATTCCCACCAATAATGTAAGAGGGTTCCCTTTTCTCCAAATATTCTCTAACATTTGTTGTTTCCTGTCGTATTAATCTTCACCATTCTAACTGGTGTAAGGTGGTATCTCAGTGTGGTTTTAATTTGCATTTCCTTGATGGCTAATGATGATGAACATTTTTTCATGTGTCTGTTAACCATTTCTGTGTCTTCTTTGGAGAAATGTCTGTTCATGTCTTCTGCCCATTTTTTGACATGATTATCTGTTTTTTGGGTGTTGAGTTTGAGGAGTTCTTTATAGATCTTGGATATTGGCCCTTTGTAGTGGCATTTGTGAGTATCTTCTCCCATTCTGTGAGTTGCGTCTTTGTTTTGTTGACTGTTTCCTTTGTTCTGCAGAAGCTTTTATCTTGATGAAGTCCCCAAAGTTTGTTTTTAACTTTTGTTTTCTTTCCTTTGGAGATGTGTCTTGAAAGAAGTTGCTGTGGCCATTGTCAAAGAGGTTATTGCCTATGTTCTCCTCTAGGATTCTGATGCATTCCTGTCTCACATTGAGGTCTTTAATAAATTTTGAGTTTATCTTTGTGTATGGTGTAAGAGAATGGTTGAGTTTCATTCCTTTATACATAGCTGTCCAGTTTTCCCAGCACCATTTATTGAGGAGACTGTCTTTTCCACTGGATATTTTTTCCTGATTTTTTGAAGATTATTTGACCATAGAGTTAAGGGTCCATATTTGGGCTTTCTACTCTGTTCCATTGGTCTATGTGTCTGTTTTTGAAGCACATATTCTTCTCGAGTTTGTATTTGGTTCTATTCCACACTTCTAGTTTTATATGAAATCAGATGGAATAGTCATTCATTTGACTTACATTTGAATGCTTATTATGTACCAGAAACTCTACTAGATAATGGTTAGAACCACCAGGGGAGACGTCAGCAGAGATAGAGGTGGAAGCTGATATTTAATATTTTTAATTTGGGTAGATAAATGATTCTTATTTGCTGTTTTTCCTTATCATTTTTCCTATTAGATTTAGAATGGACACATAGTGGAGAGACTGTATTCAGAGGATGCACTAATTGAATATTTATTCATGGACCATAGTCATTTTCTTTTTTTGCCACTTATCCCAATTCATCATTTTTTTTTTCCTAACAGTAACAAGAGAATCAAAGATAGCACTTACTAAAAGAAAATTTTAGGATGTATAGTTTTCTGGATTTTTGGCAGGAAGATGAAGGAGGAAGTTAGCGCTTTTATATTATTTTCCATTGAAAAATGTAAGTATTATATTAAACAATATTTTATGTATTTTGAATGGCCATTAACAGATACCAAATGGTATCTTTAAATTTTTATTTTGTCTGAAAATGATAAAAATTCATTTGATCATCAAACTTCTTATAAATTAAATTTATATATCAGTGACCCTAACATAAATGAGAGAAATCACAGGAAATCTAACAAGAGGGAATGCATTCTAGAGTCTATTGGTTTTTAGAAAAATAATGTGAGTATAGCAGTATAGCAGTAGTTGGACAGCATTCTTTGCACTTGAACTTCAGCATTTCAGAAATCCTTGAAAATGTAATTTATCTCTATAGGTTCACAAGAACTTTTAGAGATGAGTTGCTTGGGACGCCTGGGTGGCTCAGTTGGTTAAGCAGCTGCCTTCGGCTCAGGTCATGATCCCGGTGTCCTGGGATCGAGTCCCACATCGGGCTCCTTGCTGCACGGGGAGCCTGCTTCTCCCTCTGACTCTGCCTGCCTCTCTGTCTGCCTGTGCTCGCTCTCGTTCTCTCTCTCTGACTAAATAAATTTAAAAAAAAAATGTTAGAGATGAGTTGCTTTTCTCTCCTTATGAGTTGCTTTTCTCTCCTTATTTGTATTACACAATAAACCACTGTACTTGCATCCTCTTACTTTATCCATGCCTTGTTTCCACTTCTCATTATTTTTTACCTAGTCAGATCCCATTTCTTTTAAGAGATTGCCAAGTCATCAGCTCCATTCTCACCATGTTAAGCAGACCTTATGCCAGTCTGTAGTCTCCTCTTTATTGCAACTCTAAATTTGCCATAGTTTGAAGCCCTAAGATGATAGGAACATTTGTTTTTTGTATAGCTTTAATAGAAAAAAAACTTTTGTGTCAGACCCTACTCTAGTATTTGCATTATACTCTCAGGTACATATCACCCATATGTGTTATTTTCCAAGGAATATTATTTCAACTAAATTCACTGAATAGTTTTATCATAAAAGAGAAACTTTTCAGAGACTTACCAAAGACCTCTTGTCTTCAGTGAAGATATATCACAAAAATATCTTAAAGGACCTGGTGGAAGTATGAACTAATAAAGCATGTAAAATTTATAAAATCACTCCAGATTATATCATGACAGGATAAATTTGAAGGTCATTTATTCTTTATATTTTTGAATATTCAAACTTTATCTGAAAAGCTGTGTTTGCTTGCTCATTTTCATATACTATCCAGTTGTAAAACGGATGCTTTGGCAGTTTCCATTTTGATTTTCAAGCTGATACCACTGATAAATTATGTCATGAGCATGTTCTCCTCTGAAGTCATCACTACCCTGTCAGTCTGCAATTTCTCTTCTAAAACTATTTAGTTTCTACTTGAATGACAATTAAACATTTCTAATCTGATCGAAATTTACATTTTAAGAGATTACTTTGCATTATCATTTGAATATTCAATATCATTATATTAGTAATAAAATATATATATGACAGATGAATTTTATTTTTTTCTTCAAAAAGTTCTTCCTAGTTATTGTTTGATTACTAGTGGAAATCATTTCCACAAAACTGTTAACAGAATAATCCTATGGTTTTATAAATTAGTCAAGTATTTTGGCACTTAAAGATCTAAATCCTTCTTGTGCTGCTATTATTTGATTAATGTACTTTTGATGAGATTATAATTAAAGTAATGGATTTCCCCTAGCTCTCATTTCATCTAAATTTAAGTGCCTACCTCTTCCCAAAACCAAAAGATTTTTTACATCTTCTCCATTTTCCTGTGGCAGCCACATATACCTTAAATCAAATTGGGAAACCTTTATAGCTAAACCTAATTTTTCTCATTAAGTTAGGTAGATATGAGTATACATTAATTTTTATTGAATTTAATTTTTATATGATTTTTAAAGTAAGGTTATTAAATCTCCTAAATGGGATCAAATTGCTGAAATTATATGATGGTCTGACATATGTCTAGTGGATGCAAGAGTTTAAGTATTTGAGGGTTTTTATATCTGAATTTTTGGTTTCTCATTACTTCTAATTTTCCCTTTGAGAGAAAAGTATTGAAGTTGGTTGAAGTGTTGCCTTCCCTCCTGTATAGTTCTCTCACACTCATACAGTCAGTTTGATTTTTCCCCATAGTTCCTTCAAGGTGGAGCACAATGAAGAAGCATTTGACCCCTAACACCCACTTGTTTACCATTACACTTTAGGGCTATATAGTGGCAACTTCCATGGAATAACTCCAGCTAGTGAAATGGTGAGGATCATGACAAAGATGACAATAACTGCCACCATTATTTATTGAATACCTCCTATGTATCAGACACTGTGTTAAGTGATTTACATGTATTACATAATTTAATCCTCCTAATAATACCTACTTGCTATCCTTATTATACAGATGAAAAGGCTGGGACTCAGAGAAGTTAAATATTTTGCCCAGGGACTCATAGCTAATAAACTGATAAGACCACATTGGAAACCCAGTGATCACCTGGCCCTAAAGCAAATTGTCTTTCCTTTATTTTGGGGGTTTTCCAACTTAAATCATTGTCACAGTCTGCTGGGGATTTTTTTTTTTTTTTTAATATAAGTAATTGTGGCTTTTAAGTCATCTGGGCTTTGGCTAAAGAGATTCTTGAGGCAGTAGCCAGGAGTTCTTTCCTTTTTTAGGAACTGCTTTCTTTTTTCTTTATTCTTGGATTACTCCTAAGAATATGAAGGTGTTCCAGGAGGTGTAGTGCTTATGTACTTTTAGGGGAATCATTTTCCATTCTAGATCTTCCAAATTTGACCTGCTTGTTTTATTCCCTCTGAAAGAAGAAAGGCAGACTTTATCAATCTCCGGTCTTAGCATGGTACATTTCCACACACTGTAAAGTCTACATGCCAAAGAATTTTTTAAAATGGGTAATGTTAGGTGTTGAGAATGTGAATGACCAATAATAAGGTATAAATATCTTTACAAGTGTAGTAATTTCTAATTCTTTTATTTCAACAAAATTGAAGATCTGAGTTGTCAATTATTTTAAATAACAAGTCATAATGTTATTTTTAACCTATACTTAAATGTTTAAACAATTGAATTTTTTCCTATAAAAACATTTTATTTTCACCTATTATGTGTGAAATAGTTTGTTTCAATTGTATACAAATTGCTAAATATTAAGTCCAGAAAAATTGTTAATATCCACAGTCTATGGCTAACAAGAAGTAAAAAAAAATATTGATATACTTGTCCATATGTCATTTTATCACTATTTACTAAAGTTTAATGATAGCTCTATATAAGGAAAAATTTTGTGAAACTTCAAGGTCTATAGTTCAGCTCCTTACAGTTGTTTAGCAGAAAAAGCATTTAATTTTAAAATTGATTCAAGGACATTCCAAAAACTCAGTGAAGAATCGATTATGTACAATTCAATTACAAGTTTTGGCCCTGCTGTGTTTTTACAATTTTAGCCCCATAGCTGCCATGATCACAATCCATGACACTGGGTCAACTGCCATCACTTTTATACATAGGTTAACAGAAACTACTAAGCCATTTAACTATATGGCATATATTTTTACCTATCTGCAATGTCATCAGAAAACTGTCCCTCCACTTGAAATCTCCTAAATTACTCTGATTGTTGGCAGTTATATTATTATGGAAAAACATACATTGACATTTTTAAATTGTACCAAATTATTTTCCAAAAAGGCTTTGCTTCCACTATAATCTCCTCAAAAACACACCACAGATATTGTGCTAGTAAGTAAACAAAAAAATCTATCAAAAGGATATCCTTTAATAATACTTTGTTAAAACTGAAAATAAGGACCGGAGGATTAAATTAGCATTGCTGAAATTAGCTACTCTGTCCAAGAAATAGCCATTATTTAAAACTATTTTCCTTGGGTTCCTGGGTGGCTCAGTTGGTTAAGCATCTCCCTTCCACTCAGATCATGATCCCAGGATCCTGGAATCGAGTTCCACATTGGGCTCCCTGCTCGATGGAGAGCCTGCTTCTCCTCTGCCTCTGCTCTGCTTTTCTCTCTCCCCATCTCTCTCTTTGTCTCTCATGAATGGATAAGTAAAATCTTAAAAAAAAAATAGTTTCCTTTGATTACTAAAGATTTTGTCTTAATCATTGAAAATAATAGTTTCTTAAAGAATTAAATATAGAAAACTTAGATATTTCATTCAGGTTCTCAAAACTTATTTAAAAAAATAATGTTCATATTTATTGAGCAGCTGTATATAGGGTTAAACTCACTTTGTTTATTTAATGATATTGTCATGTCAGAGAAAAACTATGACAGATGGAGTTAGACAAGACTTTATTCAAGACTATTGCAAAAGGAGTCAATGGTATTGCAAAGGGAAGAGAGATTGAACTTAACTCCCTCGAAACAAAAAGGAGAAAAATTCACTCATTGGAATGAGCTATGAAGGAGTACTGGAGGACTTTAGGAGGTTGATTATGTGATTAGACCATGTGTTTGAATATTGGTGCTTATGGAAGTTAGGCTTTTACCTTCCTACAAACACTGGAAGATATGGGCACAGCCTTTCTTGATGATTACATTTCAAAGGGATAGCTCCCAGGCACTGGAGAAAGACATTCTGAGATTGCAAAACTAGAAGGAGTCTGGGAAAAGACGTACATTTTAAAAGACAGGAAAAAAATTACAATCACAAGTTTTCTAAAGTAAAACTCTAAGAAAGTCAGGGGATATAGTAGGGAAGAAACTTGCCTGAAGTTTAATCAAGCTGTTGGAAAAAAAAATCCAGTAAAAAGACTGTTTTTTCTTAGGTAATTTATAGAAAGTTGAAATTATTTTGAGGATATAGTATGACAATATTAGCCAAATAGAATGTATACTTATAGGCTTCTGGGCTCTGGAGCATGGTAGTGACCCTTGGCCAATGCTAATATTTTAATTAGATGAATGATGCCTGTGACTGTGAATCTGTCTGCTGTGTTGGGACAGAGTGAACCAGGTCATTTGCCTGGTGAAGCCTGGGAGTTTTTGCCAGATTGGTCTTGTAGCTGTAACATGCCTATGTGACCAGCTCTCTATGAGATCCCACCACGAAAAACTGGAAGAGGTGTGTCATATGCTCTCAAGAGGATGGTTCCAGACCTGGAGGTAGAGCACATATTGGCAACCTAGGGACAGGAAAACATGTCAGAGCCTGAGATCTCCAGACCCCTTTGTCAATGCATATCCTCATGCCATAACCATACCGCAACTTTCATCTGTGATAAAGTTCTTCTGTGACTGTAAACAATCTACTGAGTCCTTTTAGAAATGATATGTAACATATATTAATTATATGAATCAAATAGAGGTTAATCAAATAGAGGTTATTCATCTTAGTTACTAAAATTTATCTTTTAAGGAACTTTGATCATGTTGATAGTATACATATATATATATATATTTTTTTCAAATTTGGCCCATGTATATACGGATTGACTTCTGCACATAGAATGAAATATATAGGGATCCCTGGATGGTTCAGTTGGTTGGGCAGCTGATTCTTGATTTCTGCTCAGGTATTGATCTTAAGGTCATGAGATCAAGCCCAGCATCAGGCTCCATGCTCAGCCTAGAGTCTTCCTGAGATTCTCTTTCCCTCTCCCTCTATGCCTTCTACTCATGCTCTCTCTCTCTCAAATAAATAAATATTTTTAAAAACTATTTAAATAAATAAATAAATATATATTATCAAATATATATATAAAGCCTAAAAATTTAACACAGAGTTTTATAAACTAGAGGCCTCCAGACCAATGGTAAAAAATGAATTGATTTTCCAACATTTAAAAATTGGGAAATTTTCTATATAAATCCTGATTACTTCCTTCATTTGAAATATTAGAATACCCAGCCAAGTGAATATTGCCATCTGGTAATAATCAGCTGAATATTGGCTTCTCTTTTCATATGAAGCATGGCATTTTCTGTCCACTGTAGTCCACACTCAGCTTGTACACCCCCAACCTGGTGTACAACCATAAGGAAACTGAAATAATGCCATTCAAAGAATAATTGAAAGATATGGGGAACTTTAGACTAGAGGAGAGAAATCACAGGAATGACATAATCATTTCCTTCCAATATTTCAAAGATTTCCACATGGAAGATGTAATAAAGACATTTTGTGTTATTCCAGTAATAAATCTGATATTTTAGTCTCTATAGCACCTTATCTCACATATTCCTCATAGTACTTACTTCCAAAAGAGAGACCAAAATTCTTAAACCCATTTTATAAATGAGAAAACTGAAAAAGATTTAAGGAGCTTACTGAGGGTCATAAAACTAGGAAAAGTGGAGAGCTGGGGATTGAATGTAAATCTTTTTATCTTAAGGCCAAGCAAAGCACACAAGCCCAAATTCTGAAGCATTTGGTCCTGAAGGGACCAGAAAAATAACACAGATGTGTGGAGGAGCAAGAGGTGATAATAGGGAGTGGTGGGGTCTGTGGAATATTGGAGATTGCCTACAACAATTAAAATTTAACTTTAAATAGAAGTGATGATGAGCCACAACATATGTGCCTTTAGGTATGAATAGGGGCATGAGTCTTAAACTTCTGTTCTGTGTTGTGTGCTGCCTAGAATGAAAGATGGATGTTATTTCATAGTGAAACAGTCTAAAAGTGAATTTACTGTTGCTATAAGTACTTAATCCACATAGGGATACTATACTACTATACAGACTCAGGATGAGTTCAATTAGGTGACTTTTAAAATCTTTTTGACTCTGAAGTCCTATGAGTAATTGTTTAAAGATATATTTCTAGTGTTTATAAAGTACAGGATAGAAATGTGTAACCTATTTACGCCCCCAAAATGTTTGTGTTTTATACTGTTAAATATGCTGGTAAAAACACTGACATCTCATGTTTGCCAGACGATTGTAACACCCCACTTATTTGGCTCTAGAGGTTGATGCTGGGTAAATATACACATGAAGGTTATGCTAGCTGCCTTAGCAGTTAAATCCCAAAATATTCGGGTGCCTGGGTGATTCAGTCAGTTAAGTGTCCAACTCTTGCTTTCAGCTCAGGTCATGATCTCAGGGTTGTGAGACCGAGCCCTGCATTGAGCTCTGTGCTCAGTGGGGAGTCTGCTTGAGATTCTCTCTCTGTCTCTCCTTCTGTACTAACACCCCCTTCCCTCTCTCATGGAAATAAGTAAATAAATCTTTTTTTTAAACCCCAAAATATTAGTTTTCAGATGCAATAGAGGTTTATTTCTCTTTCAGATGACTTCCAAAATGTGGGCTGCTGAAAGGTGGTGGCCTTTTCTGTAGCAGTGATTCAAGGACTCAGGTTCCTTCCTTCTTGTAGATTCCAGTTATCATGTACAGACCAAAGGTTTCCCTGGAGATAATCCTCCCAACCAGCAGAAGGTGAGGATTATATCACAAATATTGCCCATGGTAAATTTTTACATGCCATACCTGTCATTGATGCTCAACACTCCTGCGCACGTTCCATTGGCCAGAATTCAGTTACATGGCCTACATAATGCAAGAGAGGGTGGCAACTGTAGTCTAGCTGTGAGCCTTGGAGGAAAAGTTTATGGGTTTGGTGAACTCCGTTTCTTTGACAACAATATTTAGTTTTATTTTACAGCAAGCATATATTTGCAGACTTTTAAAATCTATACAACCCAAATAGCTTGCTTTTGTATAAAAGTATATATACTTGTCAACATGTTTTCATATTCAATATTGTAGGTGACCCTCGCAATCATCCTGTATGAGTGAACTAATCTTCTGCTCTCCTCCTCATTCTTTTTTTTTGTTGTTGTTTTTAAGATTTTCTCTTATTTATTTATTTGACAGACAGAGATCACAAGCAGGCAGAGGGGCAGGCGGGGGGTGGAGGGAGGGCGGGGGACAAGGCTCTCCTTTGAGCAGAAAGCCCAATGCAGGGCTCAATCCCAGGTCGCTGGGATCATGACCTGAACTGAAGGCAAAGGTTTTAACCCACTGAGCCACCCAGGTTCCCTTCTCCTCCTCATTCTAAGCTATGAAGGAAATGTAAGCACATTACCTTTGCAGTCAGGTACTTTGGTTTAAATCCCACTTGCTAGCAGTGTAATCTTGGGTGAATTACATTACCTCTCTAAATCTATCATCTTATGTGTACTATGACTAATATTATCTGTAATATGTAACATGACTTTAATAGAAATAACAGCGAATGTTCTCATTTAATCCTAACAATAACTTAACGAGGAGGTTTTGTCATTGTCCCCATTCCACCGATGAGAAAACTGAGTTACAGAAAACCCAAGTGACTTTAGGGGTCACATAGCTAGGGAGTACTAGAGCTGGGATTTTAACTTACGCCCGTGAAACTCTGAAAGCATACCCTTTTAACTGCTCTGATATTCTATTTTTAGTATGATATGCATTTTGTAGGGTTACAATGAGGATCAGATTTAAAAAATAAAGAAAAATATGAATGAACAAAGGAATCCATGTGAATGAATGGATGAATGAGTGAATGAATCCTCATGTGTCTTCTAATGTCTTCTAATTTAGACCTAGTAGGACTAAACAAAGATATTTGAGCTTTGTTGCCTCACCGGATTCTTTATAATTTAAAAGGTAGATTACCCTGGTAGAAAAGTACAATAATGTTTACATGTCTACAACGCCCACAGGATTGTTCTAGTGTTTGTATAAATGATCATTCACATAGCTCATGAAAAAAGTTTGGTTGGCATTCTTTTTTCTCTTATACAGCTCCTTTTCCAAGGTATATGGTGACATTTGTGATAATCCTTAAGAAATATCTCGAAATAGCATTAACTTGCATTTTTTTAAAAAATCGCTTAGCAACTTTGAAATTTGTTATAGAAACACCCCCTGCAGAGCAAAGTGTGACAGACAGTGCTGCAGTAGCAGTGGTGATTATAAATGATTCTTCTGCAAAATGTGACTCTGCAACCTTGAAATCGTGCCACTGGGGTGTATTATGCATATGGCACCGATGCCCACGCAAAGATTTGTAATTACCAAGCACATGTTACAGGATATAATTTCTTGCTATGGGAGATATCAAAAATCTTCTGTCTCTTAGCTCAAGCATGGCTCCTATCACTTTAATGTGTGACAAAGGTACCATATACTCAATTTTACATGTTACTTGTGAATGTCAAACAATGCCCTGGAAATGTCCAGCAAAATCAGTGTGCAAACCCCTAACAGGAGGTACATCACTCAGGACAAATGTTTCTAGGTTTCATTTCCAGGGGAAAGGCTATTACATTTCCTTGGGGAATGAACTAAACTTTTTAGTTGCAAAAAGAAAAGCTAAAAATAAAAATGCTCCTGAAGAACAAATCAGGAATAGGCAGCACTTCTTAAGGACTTCGGATACATTTAAAGACAAGGCATTATTTCAAAAGATAATCAGATTTCTTTATCCTTGATAGTCTGAGGGCAGCGGAAAAGATAACCAGAAATCTCCATAATCTGGGCCCTAGAACCGATATCTGTGGGAAATCATGTCACTGTATTTTGATACCAATTCAGTGTGTGACTCTGATTCCTTGGTGCCTACCTCATAAAAGTGCCCTGTAGGGATGAAAAAGTTAAGCCTCTCAAATAATTACTTGTTCTGAAGACACCCAGGTAGTTGCTAAATCTCCCAATTAAAGAGAAGCTAACTTTCATCTTCAAATGGATCATTATGCACAAATAATCTTCCCTTTTAGTCCAAAAATTGCCCTTTCAATCCATCTCTACATAGTCCTAGCGATATAAGGTCTCCTGGAGGTCTCCATCAATCTGAATTAAACAGATCAAAGATAGAACTATGCAGCCTCCCTCCCTTAAGTTTGCATTTCTGAGTTGTCATTGTATAATGCAGGAAAGGGAAGATAAAATATTCAACTTAAAGCATAACACTGAGAAAATGAATATAATAAAAATTATTTATTCCATTGATTCATACCATAAATATTGGTAATGTGCTTACGGTGGGCTCTGAACACTGCTTGTTGCTTGGGATGTAGCTAGAAACCAGCGCATATCCCCAGCTTCACGCAGCTCACAGACTAGTGAGAGAGATAGAACAAAAGTCCAATCCAGTATGCTAAGTGCTTCGAAGGAAAATAGTGCATGCAAAAGGGGCAGAAAGGGGTGCAGTGGTGAGGGGGTGTTCTCTCTGAAGAGGGGCATCTTAATTTGAAAGACCAAAGGGAAAATGACTTCAGAATAAGGGATGGGCAAGTGTGAGGGTTCTGAAATGGAATGAGCTGGTTATGTCAAGAAGCAGCGAGAAGGTCTGCGGGACAGGAGTGGAGGGAAGTGGAGTTGCAGGGAATGTGGTAAAGAGGTGGGGGACGTTAGATGGTTTAGTGTGTGTTAATTATCTCCCTCTCCTCTGTTGAGCAAGTCTTCTCCTCTTTGTAGAGATCTACAGTCTCTTTGTGACCAAGGCCACTGTTTTCCATTTGCTTTATAAACTGGGGTGACAGTACCACAGCCTGAAGGGAAAAGATAAAGCACTAAAAGTAAAAACAAAAGCAAAAACAAAAACAAAAACACACACCTTGAACTATAAACCAGAAACTTGGAACTGTTCCTACAGAGTGTTCACCCAAAAGCCAACTGAGGAGAGTCTTTTTTGGTAAAGAAAGTCATTTTGGGTTTGTACTACTTGCTAGGTATTTGGATAATGAACTATCATTCTGCTTCTGTACTTGGCACTCCAGCATTTATTCTTTAACATTACTTTAACCTTTGAGACAGGAATAGCTTAATGCCCTTCAAAAGAAATTCTGTTACCACAAATATGCATTTATTTACAAAGTGTGTTTTCCTCTCACATTCTCTATCAGATTAAGTGAGGTCTTTAAAAGGCGACTCCCTCAAGAGCCTTATGAAATGTTCATAGTGATGCTAAACCTTCTCTGCCCTTTATGATTGGAAGGGCAATGCAGCCATATGCTAAGCAGAATGGTCTCCAAATGACACTGCCTCTAAATGCATCCCCTTTGCTAGGGGACTGAAATTAATGCAGTACAAGCCTTTCAGGATCTTATTTTGGAACATACACAGCAGTAGTCCATAAACATACCTCATTTTCATAACTGCCTTACCTATAGAAGCATCATACACATTTCCAGAAACTATATTTTTCCTCAAGCCTTTAAACGTAATAAAAATATTAGAAGAGAATTGAAACTTCAAGTTGTGTCCTTACTGAAGCCATCTCCTTTTCATGAAAAAGTACTCCATAAAGCTAATATTTTTCTACTGAATTCTCAAATTCTCAAATTCTGAAACCTCGAAGGCTCTAAGATTGCTGTAGAGTAGAAAAGCCCCCTGGTTGGGCGTTTTGCTCTAATCCTGGCACCATCACTTGGTTATCTTTATGTCATCTTGGGCAAAGCACTGACTACATCCTATAAAACAGAGAATTGCTCTGCCCTTCTCCAGGGTTGTGAATACATGAATGAACAAATGAATGTTTTCCTCTTTTGAGACATTGAGCAGCCTCGATGATTGGATATGGCTCATTTTCCCTGGTGTCCTGCATGGGTTTGAGTCATTCTCCTTCTGCTTAGCTGTTCCTACTGCAGCCACTGCCCCAAACACGCTTGTTCATGCCCTGCTTCAGGTCGGCTCTCCTGAAGGGCAGTGGTTTTCTTTCTTGGCACATTGGCTATCATGTAATAATTGCTTTAAGGATAAGTTGAATATGACTATATCAGTGATTCAGTTATTCTACTTTGCAGTGTAACATTTGCTAATTAGAAGGAAGATGCTGTGTTGCTGTAGACCTACCAGCTGAATCATGTTTTCTCTCCATTCATCTGGCCACCGCTGAAAAAAATAGAACCTTCTGCAGTGATAGAAATGTTCTACATCTGTGCTAATATTGTCATTGTTAGCCTTCTGTGGTCATTGAGAACCTAAAATGTGGCTGATGCAACAGAGGAACTACATTTTTACTTTAATTTTAGTTAATTAAAAATTAAATAGCCACATGACTAATGGGTTTTGTACTAGACAGTGAAGACCTATACCAAACACAAAAATATTGTCTAGGGACAAGGGAAAGTTTTCATGGCCCCTGGAATGCTTCAATCAGTTTAGACAGGGAAACTGCCCTTTTATATAAGTTGGCTTTAAGTTATGCCTATATTTATAACCATCAATTTCCTTTTTAAATCTATGCCAAGCAGACTAGCACATCTGATTCCTGGTTTCAACCACTTTCTCATTGCGGGTTAGCAAAGACAGTGCATCAGACATGAGATATCTTCATATAGCTAAGACTCCTATTTTCAGGGAAGACCTTTTGAGCATCTTAATGATCACTGATCCTCAGACAGGACTTCAAAAAACATTTTGTGATGATTCTTAGATATACCCACAAGTGAAGAGAAGTTAAATGATTTTCCAGTCATGCCACAAGGTCAATGTTCTTACAGGAGGAGCTGAGGAAAAAATATTTGAGCCTGGTAGTCAAACAGTATTTCCAAGAGAATTCGATTTTTATCTTCTTCAGGAGAAAGTCACCCATGGAGAGCATTTGAATGTAGATCTTAGTGACTACATTCTTTCTTTCAAAAACACAGTCAAAATTTAAAAGCTGTGGTTCTTTTTAGCTAGCCCTGCTTCAGATTGTATTTTAAAAGGCTGTGATTAAAATCAACAAATACACAAAGATGGGTCAAATACCCTGAGGTCTAACAAAAAGAAAGTCAAAAGAAAATGAAACTTTGGTTTGACAAGAACAAACACAGTAAATTCAGGATCAATGATATGAAGTGGGACCATGTAATAGAATCTCCAAACCTGGTCCTTTTGATTGTAAGAAGGGGCACTTTTAATAATTACACTGGGAATATTGGTGGAAATTGGAACTGGAAGTGTTCTAAGTAAACACAGATGTATGACCGCCCTAACCTTTTGACAGCAATAATTATGACAGTCCTGTTCTGTATGATATGCCCTGACTCCTTTCAAAAACTTTTAGCATTACAAGGAAACAGATTTTCAAAAGTCAGTGACAGTTTCAGAAGTCCCACTGTGTGGCTGCCTTCGGAGGAATGTCCTTCATAGCCCTAAAACTCTATGTCTGAGGGAGTGGTGGAGTCTTCTGATATCGTAACACCTGAAACATATCCTCTAGAGCATGCCAGAGCTACATGTAATATTGAGGCCAATATTGGTTGGCAGACTTTTCTGTAGAGGGATGTATGGTAAATATTTGACATTTGTGACGATTTTACATTTGGTGGCATATCTTTGCAGTTATTCAACTCTGGTTGTCATATGAAAGCAGTTAGAAGCAATACAAAAATGAATGAGTGTGGCTGTGTTGCGGGAAAACTTTATTTATAAAAACAGGTGGCAGGCCAGTTTATCTGGAAAGACCCTAGCATGAGAGACGGAGAAGTCCCATCACACTAAGTTTCCCTATATTATTTTGTCATAGGGCTCCTCCTCACATAGATAAACTTCCTTTCCTCTTTCCTTCTCCTCTTCCTTTCTTCCCCCTCGACCTCCCTCCTTCCCTCCCCTTCTTTATTCATTTCCTTCTTCCTTTCTCCTATCTTTCCCTTACTCCATTTTCATTCATTAAATAAACATGTATTGAGAACCAGCTCTATGCCAGCAGTTGGGATTTCAAAGATAAATAAGGTATGATTCTTCTTACTCTTCCTTTGGATAAACTTACAACATATGGAGCAAAGATAGGTGATACAGCTTAGTGTTAGTGAAACTGGGGCTTGAGCTCATAGACCAGTTTAAGCAGAAATAGTACTAGGCTTCATTGACCTCACTCAGTCCACTGAAGCATCCTTCTCTCCTGCACTCTGGCATGTGTTTGGACAATCCAGAGAAACGGTAGACAAGCAGTGATCCATTTTAGAAGGCCCATTTATAACCCACCTTCTGTGCATAGCAGCATTTCCTTAATTTCCCGAAGAGTTTTATTTTTAATAACCCTAACATAGACTTAAATAGTAATTAACAAAACATGTTTTTCTATATGGTATTTATTTTTATCAGGAATGAAAACATGTAAAACAATGTAATGGCAAAGTAGTTAGCACTTCCAGCATTTTTATAAGATCCAATAAAACATTCTGCTATGTGATAAGTATACACTAATTAGTAGGAACATTTATGCAAAAGAGATTTATGTTTCTGCCATTCTATAATTTTTATTCCTAAATATTTATCTTAGAGTTGCATATTTTTCTTAGGTCCAATTCCTAAAAATAAAACAAACTCTATCTAGATGAGAAGTTGACATTGATCTTAATAAAAATGATTTAATTTCTATTTTGCAGTTGTATTAACCACACTCAGGTCACCTGAGGCCCCTGTCATTTATCTCATGTAGCAAATGAAATGCACTTCATGGCAGCCTCCATGTGTTAAGGCAGAGATAGAGCATCTCTAGTCTACATCATTTAATTAAACTTAAATATAATTTCTTAAAAGAAATCTAGTATAACCTCTAGAAGAAGATCAGGGTAACTTCTACATTTTCAAGGTAACGTCAGGAAATGTTACATCATTGTCTTGGCACTCATGGGAATACCTGTTATACAGGATAGAAAATATTTGTTCAACATCCCCTTACTACAAAATTAATTAGGATATTATATAGAATAAAAGGCCAGACTTTGCATTAGTGTCTTCCATAATTCTCGCTTAATCCTCATTAAAACCATGTGAGTGAGTATGAGGAAATGAAACGTACCTGAATTTCTCAGTGTTCTTTTAAAAATCTCTAGCTTCCTGAGATTTCTTTCCCCTTATAAAGAGGGGAAAATCATTTTTTTCTCATCCCTTATCTATGGAGTTTCCAGTCTCTCATGTGGGACAATGGCCCTGATTCTCATCACATTCCTCTGGGATAAGGACTAGGGAGAGTGGCTGATGCATTTAGTATTTACTGTGAAGCAAAAACAAAACCAAAAACAAACAAAAATCCCAGAGTACCTTTTTTTTTTTTAAGATTTTTATTTATTTATTTATTTGACAGACAGAGATCACAAGCAGGCAGAGAGGCAGGCAGAAAGAGAGGGGGGAAGCAGGCTCCCTGCTGAGCAGAGAGCCCAATTCGGGGCTCAGTCCCAGGACCTTGAGACCGTGATCTGAGCCAAAGGCAGAGGCTTAACCCATTGAGCCACGCAGGCACCCCCCAGAGTATCTTTTGTACACATTTAGGATAAATTAATAATGATGGATATGAAAAACTCAACAGCAAGATAAATTTTCTATGTAGATGAAAAGACAGACGTTGACTAGCATATGAGGAAGTCTAAGTTAACAGATCAAGTATGGAAAGTAAAATCCTTCCTGCCTTAATCCATTTGGGCTGCTCTAACAGAATACCAGAAGCTGAGTGGTTTATAAAGAACCAAAATTCATTTTTCACAGTTCTAGAGGCTAGAAGTCCAAGATGAAGGCCCTGGCAGATTTGGTGTATGAGAACTTACTTCCTCACTGATGGCCATCTTCTCACTGTAACCTCCACAGGTCAGAAGGGCTGAGAGAGTTTTCTCTGGTGGATTTTATAAGGGTCCTAATCCCACTCATGAAGACTCCATCTTCATGATCTCATCAGGTCCTAATAACCCCATATCCTAATACCATCACCTTGGAGGTTAGGTTTCAACATAGGGATGGGAGGAGTTGGGTACAAACCTGCAGACCATAGCACCTCCTGTCACTGAGATTGTAGTTTTCTTACTCCTGGTTGTTGAAATGGTGGGAGAATGCCTCAGCATCTTCTTGAGCCCTGTCCTCAACTGCCAGCTCCCCTTCCTTCTCCACAACTTCAGGGCCCTTTCAGTTCTTTTTGGGTCTCAGGCTCTGCAGCATCTGTGTCCCTCCTGCATTACTCATGTCCTCACACCCTTGGTGTGGTGCGACAGCCCCGCTGTGGGTCCCTCCCCTGTACTGCTGCATGTTCCTCCCTGATACAGAGTTTGGTCCATCGGTTATTCACGATCTTCACGCAACATATGCTTTTGCTAGTTTGTTTTTTCTGCCCCCTTGCTTGCTTCACTTTTTTCCCCCCCTCAAGCATCTCTCCTGTCTCCATATATTTTCATTTTCTCAACACCTTATCTACAATTCTGAAATCCAAAATGTCCTGGAAACTGAGATTTTTTTTGTTGTTGATTGGTTGGTTGGTTTGTTGACAGGTTGAGTTTTACTTATTTTCCAGTATATCTCTCTTGACCTGAACTTATTTAGGGGCAAAACAGGGCCTGAACTGATGATAGGCTATTTAGAGACTTTATTTCTCCAACCCAGTGTGCATATTCATACAAGTCATGGCAGCCCACTTTGTATTTACCTTAGAGTGCTGTCCCCAGTTCCCTGGAGTTGGGAAGGGGATTCTGCAAAGTACACTGTGAACTCCATAGCACCATTCTAAAATCTAAAAAAATACTCTTCGATTTCCAAAACACACACATGGCCCAGGAGGTTCAGAGAAGAAACTGGGCACTGTACTTCCTGAGCCAACACCCCTTCCAAGGTGATCAGCTGTAACTTAGAACTTTCTATCTGGGTCATACCTTCTTAGACCTTCTTATGCCTTATCTTCAAATTAACAAATTCAATTTTCTGCTTATCTGAGAAGCAGTCTGGAGTGAAGACAAAGATCTAAATACTTTACAGAGCGGTCTATCCCTTCAGGGGCAGAGAAACACAGCACTTTCTAAAGGGAGGGACTAGATCTTGGGATTAAATTCTAGCTAAGATGCAGTCTGTTGGCTGCAGATTAGGGACCTGATGACTTTAGAGGTGGTTATTGTGCCTCCTCAGAGCCACAGTGGGACTTGGAGGAGGCTAGACTCAAGGATTCTGAGGGGAGGAGGGCTTTGGAAGATCACTCAGAATTGGAGGGGAGATTAGGACTTTTTTTTCTGTTTTTTCAGTGGTTGGAGTCCCAGGAAGTAGAGACTGGGACAGGAGTTGCAAAGAAAAACTGAGACTTCTCCAGCAGAGCAAGGTCTTTGGAAACCCAGGTTTCCTAAAATAGAAATTTGAGGGAGGTTACTTTGGCAAACCCTGCACAAACAGTGGGAATTTGGGGGTTCACACAAGTAGAAGCTTGAGAAAGATGAGATGATCGGAGCTAGGGTTTCTGCCCTCTAACACTGAGATGAGGTCTGTTGGTCCTGCATTCTAGGAGAAATCAATCCAGTACCATCCTGAGTATCTTCTTCTTAGATGTCAGGGCATGTTTAGTCCAGTTGTAAACTGGGAAGGAAATGCTGCATCTAAATGTATGCAAATACAATTAAAAAAGAAAAATAAAACAAAACCAAAACTCCACAATGATGAATCTGTGAGCCTGCCTGAGGGATTATTGGTGACAGCTAGTAATGGGGTTTTTCTTCCACATCCCTGTATCTGGTAGATGTTGATCTCCTTCCTCCACGCTCTCCTTTCTTTCATTGACTCCTGTCTTGTTTCCTTAGATATGTATCTCTTCCTCTTTCTCAGTGCCCCATTCTTAATTCTTTGTTCCCTCCCCTCCTCCGCCCAGCATACAACTACCCTGTCTTATAGGCCTCTCTCTGCTCCATGTGTCTCTCTGTCCCCCTGGATGTCTGCAGATCCTCACTCTGGCAATAAAGAATACATTAAAATCATTTAAAAGTTTATTTATTGAATAATAAAGCTATGTGATTCTAATTGCAATTTCATAGGAAGCTCAAGAGAAGGCTTGGTTTTCTTCAAAAGATCTTGTCCTTCTCCTACCTCTATACCTCCATTAAATATACCCTTTGAATTTGAGTACGGCTTTAGTGTATATGTATTTTTTCTATCGGTCACTTATTCTTTTTTTTTTTAATATTTTATTTATTCATTTGACACAGAGAGAGGGAGAGATCACAAGTGGGCAAAGGCAGGCAGAGGGAGAGGGGAAGCAGGCTCCCTGCTGAGCAGAGAGCGGGATGCGGGGCTCCATCCCAGGACTCTGAGACCATGCCCTGAGCTGAAGGCAGAGTCTTAACCCACTGAGTCACCCAGGTGCCCAGGTCACTTATTCTTAATCGATTTTCAGAAACAACTGTTTTATTTAATTCATACTAAAGTGTGTGTTTTTTTTTTAAAGTTAATTATAATTCACAGTTAATGGTCTTTGGTCTTTTTTTTTTTTTAACATAATAAAAAACATAATTGAAATGTGTCTCCTTGGGAAAGCATAGACATTAATTCTTTCCGACCATGAATTTCCCTGAAGCAAGATTCTAGCATAGTCAAATTTACTTTCCCATACTTGTTCAGTAATCTAGAGAATTTCATTGAGAGAATGAGCAAATATTGACTGCCCACCTTGGGAGATAATTAGAAAAAGAGGGGAACTGGGATTTGGGGAAGAAAATGGGGATTGAGCACATGGCGAAGCAGGAGTGGAGGGTTCTGCAGTAGTTTTCAGAGACAGCAAGGAGGCTGAGGGAAAATACGTCCTGAGTGGCAGGGGGGAGCAGTAACCTGGAGTCTGGCCAGAGGAGCTGGTGGAGCCAAGTCTGCAAACCCTGCTGCATTCTGGGATCCTCTGGTGAAAAACCCGTGTTCAGGGACTTGAAATATACACCATTTACAGCCAGAACAGATGTGTTAAGTAAGATAACACAGTATGCTGCCCGAAGCATACAGCCATACAGTAGAGTTGGGTGTGGGAGACAGAAGTTAATAACTCTGATTCATAAACCGAGAAAGAGATTGATCTCTTGGAGGGAAGAAGAGACTAGAAGAGAGGAGGGTAAAAGGAAAGGCCTCTCATGATACATGGTTTCTACAACAAAGCAAAATTGATTTCAGACATTTCTTTGATAATGAATAAAAGCAAGACGCTAAGAGCAAACAAAGGAGGGTGTGAAAATTGCATGTCAGGACAAATTATTACTATTTAAATGATGTAAAAATTACTGCTTTGTGTGGAGGTCTTATTGTCTTAGTTTTAGCAAATGTTTGTAATATTTCAAGATTTCCTTTCCTGACCTTAGTTATTCTGACATTTTATCTGTCCCATTAAGGTTTTTAGTTCTTCAACATAACATTACCTTGTTACAGGAATTTCAGGATATAGCCTTTACTGTTGTTGGCTGGAGGAAGGAGTATGGACATTTGAGGAGGAATTCAGGAGGCCTTTATCACTCTAGGTTTCCTGGGAAGCAGTTATCTAAGTTGTGTGTGTGTGTGTGTGTGTGTGTGTGTGTGTGTGTGTGTGTGTGTTAAATGTCTTGTTACAGAAAATTTGCTATCCTGTGAGCAGCTCATTAATTTTCAAATAACGGCATTTGTTCGGAATTTTTTCTTACCCTGTTCTATAATATTCTTTGTGGCCGTTTCTTCTGTCCTCTGCTGTATCAAAATAAAATTTATGTCCTTTCCTAAGAGGTGACAACAAGTTTTCGGTGTGGGTCTGAGCTCCTTACCCTTAGTAGCAAGTTCCCTATACATTCTCTTACAACATTGTCATTTGTAATGACCATACAGGATACTATGGTTACTGCAATTCCATTATATCTGATACAGGTGGGCAGTTTCATTTACTCTCCTTTGCTTACTCTCTGATTCTTCTTCCTTTCCCTTCCTTGGCTCCACGTCTTACCATTCAGCTTCCCAGCCCTTCTTCCCACTCCTAGAATACCCACCTTTGCCCCTGACACTCCTCCTTCACTGTGGAAGAGCACATAAAAGCGTGGGCCTGGGCCTGACGGGTGCTCCTCCAAGGCAGGTGGATAGCTCCTGGGGACATGCAGGAGTCAAGTCTAGGGCAGGCCACTTTCTGGGTCAGGGAGAGAAATCAAAACTGTTGTGACACAGAGTGTCCAGCCCTAGCAGAGGATTATCCCAGAGGCAGTGCCTCTAAAAGGTCCCTTGGGGAGGTTGAGCAGGGCAGGCAGGTGATGGAATCCCACAGGCCCAGCCACATCTCAGCCTGCAGCTCCAAGTTCCTGGGAAACCAGCGCTGAACTCAGAGGAGCCCAAGGCAGCCAGAGGGATGTTTGGAAGTGTTTATATGTTTCATATTAAGAACATGAATTCTCTGGTTTAAAAAAAAAAATTCTGACACTTCAGTAAGATACTGGTAATATCGATAGATCAGTCTCATAAGAAATAAGACCACAATGCAGCAATGAAAGCTGCTTCCTCTCCTGGTGTGGTGACACAAACCCCAGCATCTTCCTGTCTGCGGGTTTCACTCATTCATCAGTTTCTTCCTCTTCTCCTAGAAGACAGGTTGCAACTCCATATCCGGGATACTTTGCTTTAATACGTAGTGAGTTTATGTGACTGATTTTGACGTTCACCTAATAAAAACAGCGTTAGGGATTCATTCAACAAAGTCTGTAGCTAATTGCTGGGGAGTTTGGCAACGAATGAAACAGGGGGTCAAGATGGGATGGTAAGCCTGTGGGCTCTGGAGCCAGGCTGACTGTGTTTAACTTAGTTTAATTCATACATGTAAACCACTTAGAACAGCACTTGGCAGCCACTAAATATTTACTAACTGGCATATGTTAGTATGTTAGATGTGTCCTGCTCTCAAATGCCTTGTAGTTTGGTAGATAGAACAAGAATTCCAATTGACAGTGATAAACTGATTGGAAACTTTGTTTAAGGTCATTTGATCAACTAAGGACCTATCAATTGCAGTTTTTCAGCCATTTTTAAGAACTTACTCATTTAGGGATGCCTGGTTAGTCAGTTAAGTGCCTGCCTTCCGCTTGGGTCATGAGTCCAGAGTCCTAGGATGTAGCCTCTCATGCTTCTCCCTCTACCTGCCGTTCCCCCTACTTGTGCTCACTTACTCTCTCTCTCTCTCTCTCTGGAAGATAAATAAATAAAATCTTCAAGGAAAAAAAATTCTCCATTTAGTTCATAAGGATATCTCAAGATGGGCCAGTGACCTTCAAATGCCATTGCCTGGTGCATTATGATAATCAGTACTATATGTAGAAGATCAAGCAGTGTGGCTTTCTGAAAGGTGTATATTTGCCATCCAAGAGCCTGGCTGTTAATTAGATTTCTGTGAAACATTAGGCACTGTCTTAATCAGCTTTAGCCGCTCTAATAAACTACCACAGACTGGGTAGCTTAAACAACACACATTTATTTCTCACAATTGTGGAGGTCGAGAAGTCCAAGTTCAAAGTGCTGGCAGACGTGGTTCCTGGTCAGGGCCTACTTCCTGGCTTGTAGACAGTTTTCTTCTCACTGTGTATATGTGTGGTGAGAGAGATTGAGATCTATCTTCCCCTTCTTTTTATTTATTTATTTATTTATTTACTTACTTATTTATTAAAAAGATTTTATTTATTTATTTGACAGAGAGAAATCACAAGTAGTTGGAGAGGCAGGCAGAGAGAGAGAGAGAGGAGGAAGCAGGCTCCCTGCTGAGCAGAGAGCCCCATGCGGGACTCGATCCAGGACCCTGAGATCATGACCTGAGCTGAAGGCAGCGGCTTAACCCACTGAGCCACCCAGGCGCCCTATCTTCCCCTTCTTATAGGGCACTAATTCCATTATGAGGGCCCCTCACTCATGACCTAATCCAAATCTAATTACCTCCCAAATGTCCACTGAGAGTGAAGGCTACAACATATGAATTGGCGGGTGTTGGGAGCACAGATATCCAGCCCATAACAGTCAAGTCATAAAACTTATCAATAGTTCAAACTCTTGTCCTACAGTGAAGATCAATAATACCAATACTATTTCATAGGATTATTGTGAGTTTGCAACAGGATGCTCTACATAGGGCCCAATACCCAGCATCTCAAGTGTCCTTCTGTCCAGGAGCTAATAACCTACATGCATAATGAATTTTCAAGAACACATACTGGAGGTTGGGGCATCTGGGTGGCTCAGTTGGTCAAATGTCTGCCTTCGACTCAGGTCATGATCCTGGGGTCCTGGGATCAAGCTCCGCATTGGGCTCCCCGCTTAGTGGGAAGCCTGCTTCTCCCTCTGACTGCTGCTCTCCCTGCGTGTGCTTGCTCACTCACTCATTCTCTCTTTCTGTCCAATAAATAAAATCTTAAGGAAAAAAAAATACATACTGGAGGTAAAAGCATCTATCTTCTATGGTGTTAATTTGCAGTTGAATAGATGAATAAAATTTAACCTCCTCCCTGGTATTATTTCTCCACATAATTTTTGCAAGTACACCAAAAAAATTACTACAACACCCTAAGAGGAGGAGTATGTACCTGTGTATTGAGAGTAGAGTCCTCATTAGTAATGGCAGCTGAGTGGCATTTCAGTCTTTGTTATCATTCAAAGCTTGTCAGATAAAATTTTAACTGCTCTTAAACATGGCTTTTCATTGATATTTTATTTTTCTAGTTCCAATACACGGATCCTTTGCCTTGTGAGTCTTAGACATTTCTTAAAATACTGAAACAGGCATCCTGTGGCTGTGGAGAGCCAAGAAAATATTCGCAAAAATACTTGGCCTGGCTCTGTGGCTTCCGGGTGTGATCCAAATGTTGCCACCAACAGTCACTGCCGTCCCTTGGAAGCTGCAGGCCAGCGGAAACTTGCAGTTTGGGAAGAGAGTGTTTGTGAGTGGCGGGCAGCCTGTGGGCCTGTAGGTGGGATGTTATGGGGCTGACATATGTGAATCTCCTCCACTTTTCCTGCGAACTTCTGGAGGACAGGAATGTACCAGATACAGAATGTTGGAGATTGAATCACATTCGGATGCACAGTATGCCTCTAGCAAACACTGGTTTGATCTTTGTTGAAATATTAGCCTGTGGAAATACATGTCTGCATTACTATTTTGGCTTTTTTTATATCCACCAAGAAAATCTTTGGTTTATTTGGAAGCAAAATGATGTGTAGAGAGAAGGCAAGCTCAGTCACGCAGCTTTGGGTTCCCAGCTTTTTCACTTCCAAGTTGGATTGATTGTCACTCAGTCTGTGCCACTCAGTTTTCTTGTATGTTAAATACCCATCTTGGAGGGCTCTTGGGAAGAGAGAAGGGGAACAGGTTGCTGGAAATCTGAAAGCCAGCAAGTGCTCTAGAAAACAATACCTGATGATTAGTACTATTCTGTTGAGTTTGAATTTAATGTTTCTTTCTTTCTTTCTTTCTTTCTTTCTTTTTTTTTAACAAAGCTTTCTTATAAATGAGGACACTTTAGGCTGCAAGTAATAGAAAACCTAGCTAAAATGTTTTAAATAAAAGACCATTTAGTAATTTTTTTTCTTTTTTTTTTTAATTTTTTATTTTTTATAAACATATATTTTTATCCTCAGGGGTACAGGTCTGTGAATCACCAGGTTTACACACTTCACAGCACTCACCAAAGCACATACCCTCCCCAATGTCCATAATCCCACCCCCTTCTCCCAAACCCCCTCCCCCCAGCAGCCCTCAGTTTGTTTTGTGAGATTAAGAGTCACTTATGGTTTGTCTCCCTCCCAATCCCATCTTGGACCATTTAGTAATTTAATGCGACAAGAAATCTAGAGACATTTAATTTGGAGGTCAGTTAATTCAGTAATGCAACAACCTCATGAAGGACTTTTTTTCTTTCCATTTTTCCACTCTGATTACTAGCGTGTTAAATTTGACATATCTCCCTTTGAGATGACACCAGCCTTTAATTCTACCAAGATGTAGAGGAACAGGTTTGGTTTATGAACCTCTCTCTCAGTATACCAGGGCGGAAAACCTATCCCAGAAACCTCACACAAGATTTCCCCTTATGTTTTATCAGTTAGTATGTGTCCTCTGCCCATGCCCAGACCAGTCATCAGAAAGACAACCAGAATAACTGTGATGTGGCCGTAATCAGCATTTGTCCTCTTTATCTGGGGGCAGGACTACAGTCCACCTAGGTCTCTAGGTATCTAAACAGTTTTGCAAGTTTTAATAGCAAAGAAAGAAGTCAGTTGTTTTGGGGTCAACAGTAAGTAGCAGCTGAATAGACAACCTATAATATACTCTAGGTTTGATTCACATTTCAGTATTGTTCAAAATAAAGTAGCAAGTGGGAAAAGAGACGTGCTTTGTCAGAAAGCAATTGAAAGATTTACAGAAAAATGTTTAAACAACGAAGATGGCTCAAGCCGTCCTTAGCTGTGAGCGAACTATGATGGGTTTACATACTGGTAATAGTTACAGTGGCCAGAAATTGGAGATTGGAATAATTTTTTTTAAGTTGGTGGTTTTTCTCTCTTATAGGAAAAAAAAAATGGACACATCTCCTCTGATTGGGAAAATTATAATTATGTAGAATCTATGTTTGCTAACCCAAAAATGTTCTATGTGCCTCAATTCTAGGTCTTTCAGCTCCTGCTCCACGAATGGAAAGCTGGGGAAGTCAGGATGAGGAGACTTTTTGTCTGAACCCCATTTCCAAATGCCCACATGAGCGAGAGCCACAGGATATTCAGACTTGTCTATGGGGTGAAAATGAAGCTATCAGAATTCAAACTTCTAGGGGCACCCAAGGACTGGGAAAGATCCAATGCCAAATGTTTGACAGGTAACTGTCTTATAAGTAACTCTTCCAGTATTTTTGATACTGCCCAGAAGATAATGAGACAATGTCTCCCCCTTGAAAATTAAATGGGAACATGGCTCCCTGCTCAGTGGGGAGCCTGCTTCCTCCTCTCTCTCTGCCTGTCTCTCTGCCTACTTGTGATCTCTCTCTCTCTGTCAAATAAATAAATAAAATCTTAAAAAAAATAAAATAAAGGGATGAAAATCATTAGTCAATAATATCCATGGAATCCATTACCATTCTGGGTGCTGAAGAGAGGTCTGGTTTGAATTTAAGTGCTGTCTTCAATGCATACAGTGCCATTTCTTGGGGGACAGCAGCTGGTTGTTTTTATTCTACAGTTAGGTCATGGGTGGAACTTGAGTTTACATTGAGGTATAAGGGTGTGACTGAAGTTACAGAGAAGAATTTCTTGAGCATTTATGTCATTGCAAATCAGAATAAGTTGTTAGTGGAGCCCGTGTCCTCTTTCTTTGCCAGTTTCTGTCACAGAATAATTTCTTATGTGCTGTGGTTTAAGTATGATTCAAGAAAGTTGTGTCAGGTTATATTTCAAGCATTCTACTAGTTCTGGAAGATAATTCTAGCCATGTTACAGCTTCCTGGGAAAGTGCTAATGTTTAGGTTCCCTTCTATTACAAGCATTGACAAAACTAGTCTTAAATGGTTAGGTTTCTTGCATTAAAACACACTTGTAAAGGCATATGATTTCCATACACTTGTATTTATCTTTCTTATCCATTAGGCTGCTACATCAACAGAGGTACTGCTATATCTGTGTGTGTGTGTGTATGTGTGTGTGTATCTGTGTATCTGTGTGTGTGTGTGTATGTATATATGCAATAGATTTTGGACGTAAGATAAATAGGTGCTGAGAGAAGAGGGTGCTTAGTGGAAAAATCAATGATAATTCATGCTCAGTAATACATGAGAGGATGCTGAACATATTGCTGACTGACTACCTTGGAAATTTTTCTTAGGTTATACATATTAGTTTTACTTAGTAATAATAATCTTAAAAAATGAAAATAGAAACTGACAAATAGGGGCGGATGCCTGGGTGGCTCAGTGGGTTAAGCCTCTGCCTTGGGCTCAGGTCATGATCTCAGGGACCTGGGATCAAGCCCAAGTCTCTGCTCAGCGGGGAGCCTGCTTTCCCCCCTCTCTCTGCCTGCCTCTCTGTCTACTTGTGATCTCTATCTGTCGAATAAATAAGTAAAACTCTTTAAAATGAAAGAAAAAAGAAAAGAAACTGACAAATAAGAATGCAGTATAATTCAGCTAATCTAATAGTTGTCAGAATTTCAAGTTTTTTACAAAACATGTTATTTATTTATTTATTTGTCAGAGAGAGAGAGAGCACAAGCAGGCAGAGTGGCAGCCAGAGGCAGAGAGAGAAGCAGGCTCCCCGCTGAGCAAGGTGGGACTCGATCCCAGGACCCTGGGATCGTGACCTGAGCCAAAGGCAGCGGGTTAACCAACTGAGCCACCCAGGTGTCCCTAGATTCAAAATATTTTTAAAAGGATGGAGGAAATAAGCTTTCAGAGCAATATACTTCTAAGCCTTCATCTAATATTCCATTAACAGAACCCAGAAAATAATGTATTTACAGGAAGCAATCATCCTGCCCTTACATGGGTTCAAACATCTTTCTTTTCTTTTTTAGTTTCATCGACAAAAGGTGGCTATAGGAATAAAACTAATTAGCTATCCGGGGAAAACCACAGCCTTTCATTACAATCAAAGTTGATGGGGGCACATCCAAAGGGTTAGGATATTGCAAGCCCTGTCAATGCTTAAAAAGGACTTGGGTAATTCTGATAATTAATATAGCAACTAGAGTTGATTTTCCGCTTTGAAATTAGATATTAAATTTAACAAGTGAGACTGGCACAGAAATGAAAAATTAGACACATAAAAGAAGTAAACAAATTATTATGTATAGTCAGGAAAATGCAGTTTTAAATATTGCAATCCAGCAAGTTATGATCTGCAAATGTCATAGTTTCAAAATTCGTTGTTTAAATCTAAAAATAAAATGATCCAACTTTTAGTTTCTCTAGCTCTGAAGTTTGTTAATAAAATGAAGCTCTAATTATAATCCTACTTACTATGCCTGTGGCAATTAATCCAGTAATGACACCATTTATTCATTGTATACCCTATGATGCTATGCTGAATATTATATTTTGGAGAATTAATTTTGCTGGTGGAAGATCATGTTTCAAAATAGTAGGCCAACTCTAGGTCTTTTGAACTGTATCAATCATATTTTATGATTTTCATCAATGTTACCGCATATGTAGAGAAAATGGTAGAACTTAAAATTGAGTTCTATTGAGCCAAAATACATGAAACATCTGGCTAAATATTTAAAAGGCAGTTCAAGAAACAAGTATTTCTATTTTAATTCAGTCTCTCCTCTAATTTTGGAGATTAATTAGCTGGTAGTATATAGGAACTGCTCAGATTTATATGTTCTGGATGTCATATAGAAAGTCTTTTTTTCTCTCTTTAAAAAAAAAAAAAAAGCACCTACTTTGTGCCTCTCGTCGTGTTACCTGTAGAGAAGTCGAGATAAAAGGGGTCATTCCTGTCCCAAGCAAGTTACAGTTGAGTGAGGAAGACAGACATTAAACCATCACTGAGCAGGGGCCCATACCTGATAAGTACCATTAGAGAAGAATTTGCCCTGTGCTGCAGGAGGCCACAGAAGGGACACTTGATTCCAGTTGTGGAGCTGGTGAGGCCAGGGGGTGGATTGCTTGCAGCAGGGAGGTTAGTAATGTTAACTTGCTAAAATCCCTTTTCTGGCTTCTGACTGCATGTGGCATAATGTTCTAAACCCCTTAGGTGGCCCCTTGGGCCCCCATGACTTTCCCCCATCTGGTACATCCCTGCTTGGCCAGCCCTCTCTTGGTTTCTCCCATGCACTGAGCTCTTTCCTATCTTGGGACTTCTGCACATGTTGCTCCCTACTCAGGGGAATGTCTCTGCCTACTCTGCCAGCTCCAGGCCCAGCCAGGCTTTAAATTTCAGCTTAATTGAGACTTTTTCGAAGAGCCTTTCTCTATCTCTTGGATTTGTATTAGCTTCCCTCGCCCTAGTACTTGCTCTGTGACATTCCTGAGCATTTAGCACAGGTTATAATTATATGTCTTTTGCCTAGAGTGGGTCTATCCGCACGAGCTTCGATACTTGGAACGTGGCTCCTCTGAATGGAGATGTACTGTTACTATAAAAGATACAGTGACAACTTCACACAAAAAAATAACTAAAATGTATCATTAATAATACTTAATACTTATTACAGATTGAAATAATGTTATTCTGGATATATTATGTTAAGTAGAATACATTATTAAATGAATGTTGCCTGCCTGAGTTTGTTGGGTTTTATTTAAAACTTGAAAATTTAAATATGATCTTTTCTTGTTCTTTGCACGTCTGCCACAGGAATTCTTTCTCATCCTCAGGATTTCAGCTCGAATCACTTCCTCAGGGAAGAGTTCCCTATAGGACCCCCCTGACCACAGATGCTTTTGTGCAGTGCCCCTCCACTAGCCCACTTTGTTTTGTTTTGTTTTCCTTCAGAACATTTCCGTCTCTGTGACTATTTATCTATGTTGCCTCTGCTAAACTCTCAGCATCACGTGTGTCTCCCCACCCCCTTCTCTGCCACATCATGGATACTCAGTGTATAATTGGGGAAAGAAGTAAGCAGTTGAATAAATGAGTCTGGAGCTTGAGACGGTTGCAGCTGTAAATTCACATTCACACTTCCATAGTATCTTCTTGGGCCAAACCTAAGTACAATACTTTGTATTCCCTGCACTTCCAAAACAATCCTCTCCTGGGAGAGGAGTGTTAGGATCCATTTCCCCTCCCTGGACCCCTCCCAGATACCCACTCTTTCTTTCCAGCTAGATTTTCTAAAGAACCAAGCTGACTTTTGTACATGCTACATTGTTTTGAGCAAGAAAATCAGGTGATTTGGCAGTTTTAGTGAAGGATGAAATTGAATATTTTGGCGTCTTAAGAATCTCAAGTTTGAATTTGTTTTGTCCTTTTCATTTTCACATAATTTCACAAACAAATATGTCAGTGGACTCAAGGGTTATTGCAGAATCCAACTATGCAGAAAGTTCACATTAGAAGAATCAGTGTTCAAAATGCTAGAATGTTGAAATATAGTGAAAGTGGACCCTACATTTTATCAAAAATTGCTTATATGATTTTTCTATTAACTATTCAATGAAATTTCAGTCCTCAAGCTGACTCTTAGAAAGTGTCACATTTATTTCAAGCTCTGTGATGTTTAATTTGGTTAGTGTTGTCTTTAAATATGAAGCAGCTGGTTTTGAAATCTGAATTTGTTTAATACTCAACAACCAAACTGAAGAGGCAACTGCCATTTGCTATGCACGGGATATCTATACTGAATGATAAATCTTGGTTTAAACTTTAATGTGACACTTCATAAATAAATAGGGAAACTGCATAATTATCCCAAACACATGTACTTGCTTGAGCAATAGTTTAACACATGCAACCTGGCTGCAATCTGCAGGAAGAATATCCTTAAAATTTTAATGTGGCATCCCATGGATGGAAAAGTGACTTAGAATGTTGTTAAGATTGTACTTATCCCTGTTGTTTGGCAAACAATTCTAACTAGGCCAATGGTAATTTTGGGTACAAATTATCTACAAAAAGGGAAACTGAAGATCCTGTGTTTAGCTCATCTAAAAGGGGTGGGCGAGACTGAATGTGTGGATGATCTCACATGGTTTGTTTTTTTTTTTATAATTTTTTATTTTTTATAAACATATATTTTTATCCCCAGGGGTACAGGTCTATGAATCACCAGGTTTACACACTTCACAGCACTCACCAAAGCACATACCCTCCCCAATGTCCATAACCCCACCCCCCTTCTCCCAACCCCCTCCCCCCAGCAACCCTCAGTTTGTTTTGTGAGATTAAGAGTCACTTATGGTTTGTCTCCCTCCCAATCCCATCTTGTTTCATTGATTCTTCTCCTACCCACTTAAGCCCCCATGTTGCATCACCACTTCCTCATATCAGGGAGATCATATGATAGTTGTCTTTCTCTGGTTGACTTATTTCGCTAAGCATGATACGCTCTAGTTCCATCCATGTTGTCACAAATGGCAAGATTTCATTTCTTTTGATGGCTGCATAGTATTCCATTGTGTATATATACCACATCTTCTTGATCCATTCATCTGTTAATGGACATCTAGGCGGAGAAATAGCAGGCTGAGACTACTTCAGCTAGCCGGAGATCAGCTCAGATCTCACATGTTCTTTTCAAAAGAGGAAGAAAAGTCTTACTACCTTAATGATTATTCCCTATTATCCTAAAGAATATAGCAAAATGATAAGACTATTTTTTTTACACTGCTCAAATCACCTTTGTTCCATAGACTCTTTTATTTTCATCTCTTCATACCTTTCTCTCTTCTGACAACAGAAATGAAGGCCCAGCTCATGTTGTGGGTATTGACCTGGTTGGAGGTGGGCAGGGTTGAGTCTATTCTGAATTTTTCAATGTTAGCCCATGTGAATGATCCAGGTCATGGGCAGATGATCCTAACTGGGGCATTCTGATTCCAGTGTGGGGACTTTTCAAGGTCATCTTGTGGAAAGAGAAGCTTTTTTCTTCTCTAGTCATAAACTCTAGGGGTAAGAGGCAGATAAACCTAGGGCTGCGTCTTTCATTACAGGGAAAAGATTGGAGGAAGGAAGCTGACGGGACGGTTCAAGAGATAGAACATCAAACCCAAGAGGTCTCAGTCCTTGGTTTTGGGCCCAGAAGTCACGACCACTTCTGCCTTTTTAGCAGATGGGTTACATGAGCCAATAAATTTCCCATTATCCACATTAGCTGGTTCACTTGGGGATTTGGTCACTTGAAACAGGAAAAGTTCTTATCCCATTAATAAGGCAATGACTCAATAAAATAATGAATTGGTTGCTATTTTCAGTATCCTTAAATACAAATACATATAACATGGCTTTCACCATCACTCTACTTCCTTCAAATAAGTTGACCATTCCTAAAAAACAGAAGTAAAAACAACTTTCCATAAGACTCTAGTGAAGTACTCTAGTTGTTGCCATTCCTAATTATGAGCATTTTCATTTAAAAAAAATAGCATTTTAAAACAGCATTTTATTCAACCTAATTTCTAAAAAGGGCCTCCCTAGTAGGCAATTAGGACTGTCAAAGATAAATATTAAACTGTTGATGTAAAGTAGAATTTACATCTGAATATTCTGCTGTGAGTTGCCAGAAGCATGTGTCATGATGTTTTTCAAATCCTATCAGCCCGAAGCAGCAGTGTCATCTGTCTTTGCTTGTAGCAATTTCCATGCAGCAACATTAAGAACAAACTTAATTGACAGTCAGTAGGAACCCAAGGGCAGCACACATGATCAATTACTTAAATATGCTGGTGGTTACTAAAGAGAATGGAGTTCATGAATCTCCTATAACAAGGTTTTTATGTAAAGAGATTTTTGTTTTTTGGTGGCATAGATCTATCCCCTCAACCTGAGGTATTTTTATTTCAAATATATATTAAATAAGCTTTCTATATCAATAAGCTTTCCCCCATTTGGAATCTTGAGAACCTTACCAGTGTGCACACTAATCCTGAATAGAATTATCATTATTAACAGTGATAGATAGTTCCTATCTGTCCGCTTTTTCCTGAGGATTACTCTTTTGATGGAAGAGTCCTGAAGGCCCCATCCTTCAACCATTCGCACAGATTTTTGTCACTATACTGTGACAATTACATCTTGGGAAAGGGGAGGGATTCTGTGGAGACTGGATTCTGGCATCATTTGTTCAGGATTCAAAATTAATGGATATCAAGTCTTTGCTTTAGAAAGTCGTTTGTAGGGGCACCTGGGTGGCTCAGTGAGTTAAAGCATCTGCCTTTGGCTCAGGTCATGATCCCAGGGTGCTGGGATTGAGCCCCACATCGGGCTCTCTGCTCAGCAGGGAGCCTGCTTCCTCTTCTCTCTCTGCCTGCCTCTCTGCCTACTTGTGATCTCTGTTTGTCAAATAAATAAACAAAATCTTTAAAAAAAAGTCATTTGTAAGAAATAATTTGTTTCATTGAAGGGTATCATTTTGAAAAAGATGTTTGATATGTTGTCTGAGAAGAGCTTGTATTTTACATTTAAAGAATTCTGAATATTCACCTGTATATTGTGGTGGAGAAGCAGGCTTTGGGGTTAGGAATCAGACCGATTTGGGTTTGAATCTCAACTCTGCCTTTTGCTGGCTGTGTAACCTTAGGCAAGTTTCTTAACTCTTGAATTTCTTCATTTGTAAACTGAACAATGGAAGTATTTCCCTCATAGGATTGTTTTGAGATAACAAGATAATGTTTGGAAAGGGCTTAGCACAGAACTGAGCACGGAGTAAATAAACATTCAATACTTTGTGTTTAAGAATCTTTTCATGTTTTTTTTTCCCAAAATTAAGTCTAAATTGGTATATATATATATATACATATATATATATATACTGATGAGAACTAATTCTTACGAAGTGTTGTAAGTCTTTTTGAACATGCAGATTTATAAAATATGACAACAGTTTAGCAAGGATTAATTTGCATATATCACAGTAAAGCTTCCTCTTGTCATTATCCTTCCTCTTGTCATTATCCTTTTAACCATCCCAGAGATGGTTATCAACTATCTAGAATTTCTGGCAGTCTGACAAAACTATCGCTTGATGCACAGTGTACATCTTTATTATATTTTTTAAATGTATTATTTTATTCTAAATATTTATCTTTATGTACTTATGTTTTCATAAGGAATTATGAATTATTATTCCTATTATATGTTAGGCACTGTGGTAGGTATTATAGCATGGACCTTGTCCCAAAGAGTTTATGATCTGTGAGAGTTGTTGAGTCAGGCACATGTAACTACAGAAGTCTGTAAGAGAGAAATGGAAAGTGTTATGGAAGTTTAAGAGCAGGAGAAATTTACCCCCAGATGTGGGCATGAGAGAATGATTCATTTTTCTGGAATAGTTTTCCTCAATCCTGTCTGAAGGTTAGAATCATCTGGAGGGTTTTAAAAACCAACAACAACAAAAAATAATATCTGTGCCCTCCCCCAGACCAATGAAATCAGTAGCTCTGGGAATGGATCCCAGGCATAGGTAATTTTAAAAATCTCCCTAGGTGATTATAATATCTAACGACTTTTGAGAACAACTGTCCTAGACATCGAAACAATAGCTTACCTGATTCAAATAGAGGTAGGTGGGAATTCTAGGTGGCAACATTAATGCCCAGAAATCAACAAGAGATGGAGCAGAGCGCAGAGGAGAATGGTGAGTGACATGCTCTGGCTGGAGTGTAAGGAATGTTCATGCTTTAAGGCTGGGTTTATTGGGACCAGATTATAGGGAAATATAAATTCAGTATAAAAGCATTTCGCTGTTATTTGTCAGACAACAAAGAACTGTAGTGACACTATTAAATTTGTGGCTTGATCCCAGGACCCCGGGACCGTGACCCCAGCCGAAGGCAGAGGCTTTAACCCGCTGAGCCACCCAGGCACCCCAGGAATGCAGAGTCTTAATCTAGCTACTCTTCAGACTCCCTAGGCAGGCTTGAGAGTGGAATTGACCCAGTCAGATGGGAGGGAAGGATTTCTATTCCATTGGGACCATGGTTTCTCCCTCTTGCTACAACAAGGAATATTGTCTAAACCTTAACACGAAGCATCTGATGACCATGAAGAAAAGTAGACTTGGGATGAAACAATAGAGCAGAGATTCTTGAGATATTGTGGTATCACTTGGCTCTTGCTTAGATTCCCTTCTACCCTTTTCCCCTCTCCACACTGTTGCTGGAACTGCGATTACACAAGATCATAATTTCCTTATGGTTTAAGTAATTTAAGACACAGTTTTTGTTAAACTGCCAGAATCACCCTTCCTGATTCAAGGGAGTTTGAGTACAGAGAGAGTAATATTGGGCTCAAGGTTTAAAATTAACTAGAATAATAGTGGCATTAATAAAAATAATGATGTTGGGGAAAGTGTTTGAGGGGCCACTGGAAAGTAGGCACAAACATTCAGGAGCTCTGATGTTCAGAAGACAGGATGACATTAAAGACACCTATGTGAGAGCCATCTGTACACATATGTGGAATTTTAAAAAGGCAAGAAAGAATCCCAAAATAGAGTTTGGAGTCTATAGATGCAATTCACGTTTGCATTTATGTCCCTGTCAAAGGGACTTATCTCTTCCTCTCCTGCCTAAGCAGGAACTTAACTGGGGATCACTATGCTAATGATATCCAGAGGTTCCTAAATGGGGAATCACACAGAAACCATGTGTTCTCACCACAGAGGCTTAGGGGGTAGAATGGTCTTAAATCTGCAATGCGGGAGTCATTCTTTATCAAACTTATACTGTGCTTTGTCATTTGGACCTTGACACACTTTTGTAGAGACCAGAGGTGGAAGAATAGGAGTCTTTTCTGAGACTTAAGGTACAGCCTTAGGGAGTGACTTTTAAGTTTTGTTTCTATGGCTTGGTATTGAGCATGATTTCACCTTCAAGAGAAATTCTGCCACTAAATCTGAAAACTTTGTTTCTTTAATTGAAAAATGGAGTTTGTGTAACCCTCATATAGTTCATTGACATTGAGTAATCACAGGTGCCTTTAAAATAATGTGAGACCAAACTAACTGGAAATGCTGGAAATCAGACTATAGCCATGATTCCAGCTCTGAAACGATTATTGGTCTTAAATATGAAACTACATTTATCCCTATATATAATTACGAATTTCATTCACCTTGAATTCAGCTGAGCTACCTTTGGCTGCTAGCACTGAGGGAAAAAATATGGCCTTTTGGTTTAGAATGTTTCTTAGTCATGGGCATATTATCTCGATTATTTAAATACAGAAAGTATGTACAGCAATAATCCTTTTTCTGAGGATTTTTATGAGATCCCTGAATGAATCTGGCTTATACATGAATCTAATGAAGACCTATTTGAGGGGCACCTGGGTGGCTCAGTGGGTTAAAGCCTCTGCCTTTCGCTGGGTCATGATCCCGGAGTCCTGGGATTGAGCGCATATAGGGCTCTCTGCTCAGCAGGGAGCCTGCTTCCTCCTCTGTCTCTCTCTGTCTGCCTGCCTCTCTGCCTATTTGTGATCTCTGTCAAATAAATAAATAAAATCTTTTTTTTTAAAAAAAAAGACCTATTTGAGATTCAGTGTAGTTTTTTTTTTTTTTTTTTTTTAGTATATGTGCTGCCGAAGCGAGCACTTCAGTGTGTTTTTTACACCAGCTGGGAGAGAAACTGCTTGTATATACATATGTTTAGATCCTATGGATAACTTGTCCCCACAATACCAAACCCTGCAGCCAGTTCTACCAGAACTTGATTCTTCGGCTAGAGAATGATTTTTTTCTTAAAAAAAAAAAAAAAAAAAAAGAGAGAGAAGATACACACACACACACACACACACGATTCACATGGGACTTATCACACTTGAGGTTATTGTCAGTCTTCCTTACCTGAGACATACAAATCTCAGTTAAATGCTTTTTAAGGAAAGTAATGAGAAGTAAGAATTGCACAAGTAGGGAGAAGGGGAAATAAACTTGGAGAAAGGGTCTGTACTTGGTGAGGAAGTGGGCAAAGAATTTCAAATCCTTTTATTTGGCTTAAGACTGGTCTTGGATATGTTCTATTGAAACATGATTTTCTGACTGTGAATTATCTTTACATCAGACAATAGCAGGTGAAATTTTAAAATAGTTATTCTCGTAATAGCTGATACCAGATTTCTCTTAAGAGGTAATTATGTTTATTAGAAAAATTGATCAGTGCCTATGCTAGAAGGCAGGCCCACAGCCTAGACATGGGTGAGTCTCGAAGCATCTGAGGGAAGGGAGAGCTGAGTTGCTCTGCCTAATGGAGGAGAAAATTTTGGAGTTCTTAGAACTGTTTAACAAGGAGGGATCATGAAGCAGAGAATTCATGAGGACAGCTTTATGGTCTATAATGTAATCATTCTTTTGACCTCCAGTTCTCAGGAAGATCAACTAAACTCATGATCATGTATGTATGGATTTAGTAGAAACCAGTGATGGGATCTTCACATCTGGGGAAATGTGGTATAAATAGAAATACCACCTCCACTTTTAGGGGTTCAGAAGCCCAAACAGCCCATAAACATGGGCACTCCAAGAGAGTTTCCTGAAGTTCTGAATCTGTTATCAGCTAGGGAAATGGGGAAGAAGTGTGCTGGGGCTGGAATTCAAAGGACTTGGGTCAGAGTCGCAGGGAGGACTCTGGCTCCCTCTGGGATTCAGTGCTTCCAAGTTGGCTGTCTAGGCCCCTCCTTCTACACAGTGTAACTGGGAGAAAGACAAAAAGAAGAAGGTGAAAGAAAGTGCAACCTAGATTCGAATCTGAATGAGCTGAGTTCAAGGACTGAGGTGGGCAGTTGAGGACAGAAAATCAATATATAAATCAAGGTTGTGGTCACAGGCTGTCTTCTGAAATCAAGTATACTAGCCTTAATTCTCAGATTTTCATTCCTTTCACATTTCCCTGCATACCTTTCCCTATCACAAATCTCTGACTTGTTAGTTGATCATGTGGGTTTTTTGAAACTAATAGTAACTATGTCAACAGTAATACTTGACTTTGTACAGATAACTATATACAATTTGCAAAACATTTTGCAGTCATCTCGTTTGATATCTATAGTAACGTTGAGGAATACATTGGGTTTTATCATTATTGTCTATTTACAAATAAAATAAATTCCAGAAAGGTCAAATGCTCACCCTCAGTCACACTATTAGCAAGGGTTGAAGTTTTGTGGCTGCTGGGTTTTTTTTTTTCAGTACTTTATTAAGGTGTTATTAACATATAATAAAGTATATCTATACAATCTGATAACTTTTAACATGTGTATACATCAGTGGAAAAATCACCTAAATAAAAATAGTGGATATATCCATCATCCCCAAAAGTTTCCTTATTCTACACTATAATCTCTCTCTCAACCCTCTCATACCGCTTTAATGTACATCTCCAGGCAAACACTGATCTGGTTTCTGTCACTCTTTTTAGTTTGAATTTCCCACAATTTTATGTAAGTTGGATCATATAGTTTATATATATTCTATATTCTATATATATATAGAATATTTTTTCTGTTTTTATCATTCCATATAATCATTTTGAGATTCAGATTTAGTGAATATCAGTAGTTGTTTTTTTTTTAAATTGCTGAATTATATTCCATTGTGTAGTTATACCACAATTTATCTATCCACTCATCTGTGAAAGGAATTGTGGGTTGCTTCCAACTTTTGGCTATTCCAAATCTGCTATGGATATTTATGTACAAGTCTGCTCATGGACATGCTCTTTCCTTTCTACATGCCTAGTAGTGCAATGGCTGGATTATATAGTGGGTATATATTTACATTTTAAGAAACTCTAAGACTGTTTTCTAAAGTGGTTATTGTACATTCTCACTAGCAGTGTATGAGACTGCCAATTGTTCCACATTCTTGCCAAAATTTCTCATAGTTGAACTTTTTAATTTTACCCCCTCTAGTCTATACATAGTTGTATCTTATTGTGGTTCTAATTAATATTTCCCTACTGACAAAGGATGTTGAACATTTTTTGATGGGCCTATCTGCCATCCATGTATCTCTTTTGTTGAGATGTCTGTTAAAATCTGTTGCCTATACTTGAATTAGGTTTTCTTTAAAAAAAAAAAAATATTTATTTATTTGACAGAGAACCTAATTAGGAGAGCAGCAGGCAGAGAGAAAGGAGGAAACAGACTCTCCACTGAGCCTGATGTGGGGCTGGATCCCAGGGATCATGACCTGAGCTGAAAGCAGAGGCTTAAACCACTGAGCCACTCAGGTGCCCCTAAATTGGGTTTTCAGTCAGTGTCATTATTGAGTTGTAGAAGTTCTTTATATCTACTATACACAAGTCCTTTGATGAATATTTGTTTTGTAATTATTTTCTCCCATTCTGTGGCTTGCATTTTCATTTTCTTCATGGTGATCTTTAAAACACAGAAGTTTTTAATATTGATTAGGTCCAATTTACCAATTTTATTGTTGTGGATCGTACTTATCATATTGTATCTAAGAAAGTTTACCAAAAGTTATAATGTTTTCTCCTGAAAATTTTATCATTCTAGGTATTGTATTTTGGTCTATTCTCTATTTCTGAGTTAATAATTTTTTATACGGTGTGAGGAATGGATTGAAGGTTTTTTTTTCCTTCATTGGATTTTCAATGGGTTCCAGCATCCTTTCCTGAAAAGACCATCCTTTCATCCTTTCTGCACTAAATTACCTCTGCTGTACTGCCAGTTTAACAGTTCTTAGGCCCAGAGTAGGAAATGAAAGTTTAAAAATCTATGATTCAAGACTCTTGGGTTGAAGGCTTTTAAATGACTTCCCCATTTCATAAGTCTCTGTAGCCAAAGACCTGGGTTCTCCTGTCAACATTTATTATAGTCATCACTTTGGGGCACAGTGTCCAAGGCACTTATGAGTAACTGTGCTAATTAAACTGTCTATTTCCTCCTAAGCACATGCCAAATGTTCATCTGTCAGTCAGACCAATCCACGAGACATTGCGACCTCAAGTGAGGAAACCCTATTATTATACAGAGAAAGGACTCATGGAGATAATCACTGTCAAAGAAGTCAAAGGAGAATATATAAATGGGAGAATGTAATGCTTGATCTGATCCAAAGCAATTAATATAATTTTCTGTTTAAGTTAAATTTGCTGATATGACAGTGGTTCCGAGCTTGATTCATGGGGATTTGATTTAAATCTTAATTTTTTAAAAGAGGAAATTAATCCTGAAAAGAATAAAATTTAAAAATATCTCATGATAGATTTCTTTAACACTGTTAATTATTATTAATATAACAAGGTTAATTATATCTTTGGTAATATAGTGGTCATTAATATGCTGATACTAAGATCCATCATATGTCAATGTCTTATTTGAAATGGGTTCATTGACTGAGGCCTTGGTTATTGGTCATTTATTATTTCTCATTTGTAGTTGAGGAATGGCTCAATTTAGCTTAACCTACATAATCAAAAAATCTTTGTTTTAATACTTACATAGTGAATAAGAAGTAATGTGTTCTCAGTATTTTATGACACTGTTTTTTCTATGCCTCCAAGAAGAGAAAGACATTTTCTTTTGAAAACCAGAAATATATCCTCCTGAAGTAACTTGAAAACCGACTCCTGGTCAAATTTGCAAGGACATCAACAATCATGGAGATCTGTTACCCAGGTATATTTTCTCTTTCATCCCTGGGGGCATTTGTGGCTCCTCTTCCTATACAGAGGAACAGTTTTGTCATCATGACCATCATGACCAAGATTTGATGGAAGTCGCCTAAATATTCTTCATTTAGAGAGTAGCTACATGTACCTTACGGGAAGAGGTCAAGTCTAACTTACCTTGATGTCTCCAATGGCTACAAAGTTGCTTGACAGAACAGGGGCTTGGTCAACATTTATTGAAAAATGCGGACAAATATCACAGGTATCTTTAACTGACTATGACTAAATTAGTATTAATATACAATGATACAGGATATCATTAGATTTAAATCATTTATGTCTGTTTATGTATTTGAATTTCAGAAGTGGCAATTCAGTATTATTATTTGGTAAAGCCCTACTTGCAAAGGTATTGGCTACGAATTTTTTTATCATCCAGAACATGTACCTTGAGTAGCTGGTTTACATAAAAACATGATTAGTCTATTATTAATAAATAAATCTGGTTAGCTCTTAGGCAACTGTTCTCTGTTCAGTCTTGCATGCTTTTCAGACAAATAAATAGAATGCTTGACTAAAACTAGGCTAAGACAATAAGAATACTGTCATTATGTAATAAGAATTCCAATTGCTAACATTGGTTGGGCTAAAAAATATTAGGTCTGTGGCTTTGCTTCCCTGTGTGTCTCTGTCTGGTCTTCATATGGCTGATCTTAATGTTATATTCTCACAAACCTGTGTTCGATGCAGGAACCAGGGGTTGGGAAGTGGTAACCTTCTTCTCTTATCCAAGAAGGGAACATCTTCCTAAAAGCTCTTTTTACTCACTCTGTCTACACCTGTTTTATATCATGTTGGCTGGAACCAAGTTGCAAGCTCCCTCCCCTCCCAAATTAATTCAGGGGCTGTTCTCACCAACTTCGAGTGTTCTCACTTACTTAACAAAATGGGGACTTATTAGTAAGGAATTGGTGGTGTTACATGGATTTTAAATAATCAATAGCATCTCTGCCTTAATTACATACCACTGAATGCTGTTTGTCAACACTGCAAGGGTGAGCAAATTTGAGAAATAAGATATAACTGATCTGTAAATTCTATAACTCTTTTAGGTACTTTGCTATAAGGTAGTCAGCAAACTGTAAAAGAAGATTTTCAGTCATTTTATCCCTCATTCCCATCTGTAGATTTAGTTATCTTCTATCATATCCTAACCCATAATTTCCATCTTTCTATCCTTTCAATTTAAGTGTATTTTAACATTTCATAGACCCAGCTCCCTAGAAACTTGTAGGAACTTTTTCATTTGTCTCTAGAATTCAGAGATTTCACATTGATGTGCCTGGGAGGTTTATTTAATTATATTTATTTGTAGTACTAATTGTATTGAGATAATTATAGATTCAGACATAGTTTTAAAAAATAATATTCAATACATATTATATATATTAAATATATATATTTAATATATAATATAATAATAGTTGTAAGAAATTCAGAGATTCTGAATACTCTATGTATAACCTTTACTCAGTTCCAAATGTTAATATTTTGTAAAATAATAATAAAATATCACAACCAAAATATTAACATTGATACAACCTATTGATATAATTCAGAATTTACTAGTCTTACTTATATTTCATTTGTGTGTGTATCTGTGTATTTAGCTCTATAAAAATTATCATATGGGTATATTTGTGAATCCACCACCATAGTAAAGATAGTGAATATATCATCTATCTTTGGAGAAATGTCTACTCAGTTTCTTTACTCATTTTTAAAGTTATCATCTTTTCCTTTTAAAGATATGTTTGTTTATTTTAGAGAGAGAGAACACATTGGTGGTGAGGGGCAGAGGGAGATAGAGAGAGAGAATCTTCAGCAGACTCCCCATGAGCAAGAAACCTGACATGGGGCTCGATCCCATGACCCTGAAGCCAAAATCAAGAGTCAGATGCTTAACCAATGGAGCCACTCAAGTGCACCTGGTTATTTTTTTATTATTATTGAGTTCTACATGTTTTCATATATTCTAGCGATAAGTCCCTTACCAGATAAAATGATTTTCAAATACTTACAGTGGGTCAAAATTTCACTTTCTTTTTACTTTCTTGATGTTTCCCTCTGAAGCACCAAAGTTTTTAAATTTGATGAAACTAATTTATCAATTTTTTCTCTGGTTGCCATGCTTTTGGTATCATACTGAAGAAACCATTGTTTAATCCAAGGCCAAGAAAATGTATACTTGTTTTTTCTTTTTTCTTTTTTTCTTTTTTGTCATTTGCATGATGGTTTCATTTTTATTTCTCAATGACTGAGTTAGAAATCCAGCTAGTGTGCAGTAATTTCATAATTTTTAATATGTATTATCTGCAAAAACATTGTGACAGCTCCATACTGTGGGTTGACATACAATACTTAGAACAGATTTATCATATTTGGTCTATAGGTAAATAATAAATGTTTAAAAATCGCCTAAATACACCATTCTGAGCTGTTTAATTCCACCAGGAAAATACAGGTTTTTTTTCCCCTCTTTTCAAAAGAAATTAAATACCAATACTTATGTTTTTTTCTAAGAGGTACATAGTTTTAGCTTTTACATCATTGATTCATTCTGAATTAATTGTTTTGCATGTGGTATAAAGTGGGAGTCTAAGCTCATTCTTTTGCTTGTAGATACCCAGTATTACCAGCACTATTAGTTCAAAAGACTGTCCTTTCTCCATTGATTGGTCTTGGCATTCACTGAAATCAGTTGATGAAGGTGTATGGGTTTGTTTCTAGACTATCAGATCTATTTTCTATCTATAAATGCAATAGAATTGAGAGTCCAGAAATATATGTCTGTATGTGTGCATGTCTATCTTATGCCAGTAGTATACTGTTTTTGATTAATGTTGCTTTTTGGGTGAGTTGCAAAATTGCAAAGTGTAAGTCCTACTCCCTTTTTTATTTTTTTCCCCCAAAATTGTTTTGGCTATTTATGGCATCCATGCAATTATTTATGAATTTTAGGATCAGATTTTTTGTTTGCTATAGAAACTTGGGCTTAATCCCTGTTTTCAATATAGACCTCCACCCAATCTGTGCAAAAGATCTCTTTCTATTCTCCAGGAAATAGGTCTCCAGTCTTCTTCTGGGGAGGGGAATAGTAGTTGCTAGCTGCATGGAATCTAGAAGAATCTCTAGATATATAGCTGCTTCTACTTCTTCTTCTTCTTCTTTTTTTAAATACACATTTTTCACCTTTTATGGGAAGAATATAAAAGGAAGACAACGAATTCTATGAGAAATCCTTGAGTCTACAGAGTTTGAGATTTGGCCTCTGATCACTTTCCTTTTTTGCTTTGTCTTTAAAGCCTTTGCAGTAATTGCCTCTAAATCCAGCTTTCAATCAATCTTTACATTAAGTTTAGTACCTCCTTTAAACCAATTTCATAAGTACCCAATCCCATCAATTTCTGAGCCTTTCATGGTCATAGAACCAAATAGAAGTCAGTTGCTTATTAGTTCTCCACATTGTTGACTTAGGTGTCAGCTTTCTGGAATCTGCTAAGTCAGTGACCACATGTCTATCTGGAAAGATATCTGAAATGTTGTAGTCATTATTTCCTCTATTTTTGTCTTTATCTCTGTGGACTTATTAATTTTAAATACCTCTTCATTGTCATTTTTAGAGTTTTAGGAAGGAGTGGGATTAAATGTATGTGTTCAGTCTGCCATGGCCATTTTCTGCTAGAAATCCTCTTAAGAATAATTTCTTTGTATAAGTATTATCAAAAACTTGTGTCAAGGGGTGCCTGGGTGGCTCAGTGGGTTGGAGCCTCTGCCTTCAGCTCGGGTCATGGTCCCAGGGTCCTGGGATCAAGCTCCGCATCAGGCTCTCTGCTCACTGGGGAGCCTGCTTACCTTCCTCTCTCTCTGCCTACCTGTGATCTCTGTCAGATGAATGGATAAAATCTATAAAAACAAACAAACAAACAAACAAAAAACTTGTGTCAATATGATTAAATTCTTTTACTACATGAGTTTAAATAACTGCATCATGTGCTATTTTGGAAATATATGATCACTTATTTAATAACTTTCTTTTGAGGGGTGCCTGGGTGGCTCAGTAGGTTAAAGCCTCTGCTCTCTGCTCCGCGGGCAGCCTGCTTTCTCTTCTCTCTCTGCCTGCTTGTGATCTCTGTCTGCCAAATAAATAAATAAAATCTTTAAAAAAAAAAAAACTTTCTTTTGGGCATTTCCAGTTTTTAGTTTTAGAAACAATGCTGTGATGAACATCCGTATAGAAAATTTTATACACTTCCATAAGTATTTCCCTAGAAGAAATCCCAGGAATTGTTATTATTCAATCAATAGGTACAGAAATATATTAAAATTTTTGACATTTATTGATAAATAACCCAACACAAAGGTCTTACTGATTTCATGTCTACCAGCTGTTTGTGAGAGCGTTCTTTGCCCTACAAACTCATTAACATAGACCATTATCATTTTTTAAAAATTGTCTTATACATTTTTTTCTTTTTTCAGACCAGAAGTGGTCTTCACACAGTTGGATTTGCTATAATGTAATTACTAGGAAGAATGGTTTAAAACCCATTGTCCTAAAACTGAATATATAATATTTGGCACAATCTAAATATTAACCAATTTATATTAAAAAATGAATCCCTCCATTTAGCAGATCATGTAGTTTGCCTATTTAGAAATATATATGTTTCCTATTTATTCCTAAGAATTTCAATAGGAAACTCTCTTGCTCAATTAGCTATTCAATGAGGAAAATGTCAGCCTTATTTCCCATGGAATTAGTAGAAAAATTTTAAATCCTAGTTAGATAATTTTATGTGTTAATGACTGTAGAACAAAATTTTGGAAGACTTGATCAGTTATTTAATCATGGTTGGGGCAGGTCTGGGACTTTTTTCTTGCATATTTGTTAATTCGGGAAGAATGATCTGGTCTTGCCTTAGTTAATTGCTCAAAATTTCATCAGTAATGTTAGCCTTACCTATTGTTTATTTGGTCCTTAAAAAATATGGAGCTCTTCTTAATAGCATTAGATAATGTCAATATACAAAGTTAATTTTTTTCCTGTTCACATTTATTAAAATCTTAGGGATAACCAGTAATTATGAAAGATTGTTTGAATGACAGGCAATTCATCTATCCCTCATGAACTGTGACTTTCAAATACCTTTTTAACTGCTGAACCCTTTCTTTACATGGAATTTTAAGTCCTGTTTGCTTGACTTCCCCTTACTCCTGATAAGGTGAGCGATTTCCATTAGATGGAAATGCCAAGAACACTTTTCTAGCACTCTGAGTCATATAATTGTCTCATCTTTATGATTACCAAAATGGAGCCAAATTTTGTAACCCTCTGTCTCCTCCCCAACTTTTCTTCTGGTATAATCCATTTATTTACTTTTTCAATGGCTATAGTTAACTGATAATTATGTTTTCTCTTTTATTAAATACAAAGGATCCAAATACAAATATAAAATACAAATATTTATAATTGGGTTCTTTATATGGAAAGTTAATATAGGTAGCTCTGTCAAGATAGAGGAGAAGAAATTCAGGATGCCTGGGTGGCTCAGTTGGTTAAGCCACTGCCTTTGGCCCAGGTCGTGATCCCAGGATCCTGGGATCAAGTCCCGCATCGGGCTCCTTGCTCAGCGGGAAGCCTGCTTCTCCCTCTGCCTCTGTCTGCTACTCTGCCTGCTTGTGATCTCTCTCTCTCCCTCTTTCTCTGACAAATAAATAAATAAAAATCTCAAAAAAAAAAAATAGATGAGAAGGAATTAAACTGGAGGCAGAATGTCAGATTAAGGGTGTTATATTCTTGGCCTGTAGTTCACAGCCAAGAAGGGGACTATAACCCTGCATATCCGACAGAATACGGTCATGAAATCAGAAGCTACTCTAGATATTTCAGAAGGAATTTAATGAAGAAAATTGTTTACTGCGAGTATTGTAAGACCCCAAAAGCCAAACATTGAAATTGTGAGGCAATCTCACAACAACAAGCACAACAACAAGGAACACAGAAGGAGGTGATAGACAATGCCCACATCTGGGGTATTCATGCCAGAGCTGTCTCGTGGGAGCTAAGTCATGGAAGAAAGGAGAAGCTGTCTGCCTGATGTTACTCACAGAGAAGATGCAGCTGCTGCTTGTGGTACCACCACCCTACCCTGAGTCAGATGAGGGAGGGAGAAATGCTCTGGCGTCTTCCTTTCTCCCATGCTCCAACCCCTTCACTACCTCCCATTGGCTGAGTCAACCTGGATGCTAGTTAACAAGAGAGGGAGAGTAATACTAGGCAGGACAGAGCAGGAGAAGGACAGAGTATGTCTCTAAGCCTGAGGCAGGCCAAAGACTTGTATTGCATGTAAAGGGATGTGGTTTGTGCCATAAAATAAGGGTAAACAGTTTATGATGGAACCAGAGGGAAAGGTCAATTTCTACTGGGGTGAGAGTAGAGCTGATAGAGACCCACAGAGAACAATGTTTTTGTAGCAGAATGAGGGATGATTTGGGAAGAAAGAGAGCAAATTTGATTATAAATATAGCTGCCACTAAATATTAACGGGTTTGGTTGTGTTACTAGAAGTGTGCAAAAGAGACTGAGGGCTTAAATCCTTAGACTTTCAAAGACAAGGTCTTGTAGTCAATGTATGCATGAAGAGAAACATGGAAGCTGATTTTTTTAAACGGATGATTTATAAATATTTTTTTTAAATAGCTTTTGGAAATGATTTTTAACAATTCCAAAGAGGACTGTAAACTTAACTGCCTGACATTCAGCTCAGTTTTAGGAAAAAAATGTGTTCCCTCTGTTGTGAAAGTTTGGGCAAAGACTCTCAGCCCTATTGTTGCTGGAAAAGCCATTGAGCAATTAAGGCTGCAGTTTAAATGCCCAGCATTACCACAAATAACATGAGGCCAAGTTCATTGCTTACGCCAGCCTGAGGCATTGTCTGAGGACTATGCTCCATGATTCCATGTCTAAAACTATTATGTGGCCCTAATACCTTAGTTATATTTGTCCCTATACATAAATGCCAACTTCCTTCCCTTGAATTTGAGCAAGCTGCATTTGGCTGCTAATATATGTTTCTAGGTGTATTTTCCATTTGCTTTATAATCCTGGGGTAAAGTTATCTCATTTTCTAAATGCATAGAACATACACAAAATTATTCTTCTCTGAACATTTATATTGAGTGAACCCATGGTGTTTATGATTCTTTTGAAGACCTGTTTACAATTCTTTATGTGCTTCTATATCTAAATATGATCATTGCCCCAATATTTTGGGTCTTAATATACATGCCCTTCCCTTCTTTTTCCCCTAATTTGCCCTACATGACCCTAGTCTGTATAAGAATTCAACACTTAATTTTGTAATACAGATCTTTTAGAATTAGGAATTCCATTTATTTCTGGGCTTTTTTCATGGATTGTTTAAACATTTTCTTGTAAGATTTCTAGGTATTTGATCTTGGCAAAGTTATTATCATCATCCTGATATTATGTAAAATTCTAAAATTTTCAGATCTGGTAGACAAAGGGATGTTCTTAAAGACTCATTTGGTGAAGCCTATTCTAGCTCCACTTTGGGTTAGTCACTATGGAAAACCAATGGGCCCTCAGTTAAATACTTCATTATGTATAGAGTAGATCCCTAGATCTTTCAGATCTAACTGATAGGGTAGTTCTATCTTTACATATGAGGAAAGAAGACAGAACTTCTTTTTTTTTTTTCAAAAATGCATTAGAGTGTCATTCTTCTCTCTTGTTTTCTTGTCATGATTTATGTAGAATGTCCTGGAATATAGCCTGGTTTGGTGCATTAACCACTCTAAGAATGATGTCTATCTCAAAATCATATTTGAAATAGAATTACTACATACTGAGAACTGAAGTCTTTTGTCTTGAAGCCAGAAGAAAGAACGTTTTATAGTATTTGCATTCTAAATATCAGCTGGTTTGAATTCTCAAATCTTCAATTAGAAATTTGATTAGTATGAATTACAGGGGTGACAGTGGGATAGAAGGCATCTAATCTCATCGCGCTGCTCAGATCTTTCACGAGGTGGGTCTAATTCACCACGTAGGATCAAGATGAGCGGAATCAGCTGCTCAGCTTTTCCTGGTGATCAACAATACCGTACAACTAACTGTTCCTGAATATCTTGCATGCTTTTGATGGGCTCCAACTTCTTCCTCTCTCATTCTGTTTTTCTCTTTCCTTTCTCTCTTCATCTCTTTGCTTCCTCCCTGCCTCTCTGATGAAAAGCATATATAATAAATTCAGGCTAATATTGACTTTTAGCAGGGATTTCAAATTTCACAAAACCTATAAAAAGATGTAAGTGTGCCATGGTGACCCTATTCATTGCTGAGTACAAGCAAACAACTAGACCTCAAAGTGTTCAGACAGTTTTCAAAACACAAAGGTGGGGTCAGGCCAGAGGCAGTTGCTCCTTTGAATGCTCAAAGAAAACCCAGTCTGTGCTTTTGTGAGTTCTCCTGAGTGCCACGTGGGGATTGGGAGGCCCCTCCTCCCAGGCTAGTCCTTAAAGGGTCTGGCTCACACTGCTTGGAGCCAACCCCAGCACTCCTGTAGGACTATCTCCTCTCTCTGCTCAGAGGAACAGTGGTGCAGCGTCTTGCCCCAGGGTCGGTGCAGGAGGCTGAAGTCCTGAAGGCAGCAACCAGATTTCTGGAGCTGATTTCCAGTATCCCAATCTGGTATCTGCTAAGGTCTGAACGACATTTTTTTTTTCCTCTCCTAGTATCTCTAAACTTTGAGATTTATTATGGTTTGCATGCTATCGTGGTAATGGATTTACTGTTCAGAATTTCCATTCTGAGTATCTTCTAAGATTATTGAGAAATAGTCTTTCTTATAGAGCATTGTGCTCTTCTTGCTTTTTTTTTTTTTTTCTTTTTCTACTTTTGCATTATCATAGCTTTGAAATTTTCAATACCCAAGCACTCTGTGGTCCTGAATCTGATAAGGTAATTTGGTTAAAACTGCAGGTTATTATCCTTTACTGCTTCTGTGTTATTTCCTCTTTTGGAAACTTGTGAGTATTCCCTGCTTAAGATTCCTTTTTTATTATTTTTGTTGGTTTATACGGTTTGCATTCACTACTGAATTTTTGTTGTTGTTAGATCGTTTAGCAGAATTTCTTTTGCTTGTTCTAATGTTTTTTGTTTGTTTGTTTTAACCAGGTTTTTAAAAGTTGTGGTAAAATGGGGTGCCTGGGTGGCCCAGTTGGTTAAGGGTCTGGCTCTTGGTTTCAGCTCAGGTAGTGGTCTTGTGGTCATGGGATTGAGCCTCAACTTGGGCTCCTGCTCAGCATGGAGTTCTCTTGGGATTCTCTCTTCTTCTCTCTCTGCCCCTCCGGCTCGTGCTCTCTCTCTAAAATAAATAAACTAAAAAAAAAAGAAAAAAGAAAAAAAAAGGTAGTAAAATGCACAACATAAAATTTATGATCGTAACCATTTTTTTTTTTTGATCGTAACCATTTTTAAGTGTACAGTTCACTGGCATTAAGTACATTGGTGGTGTTGAGCAAACATGACCACTATCCCATAATGCTTTGTGTCTTATAAAACTGAAATTGAAGGGTGGGGGGAGGTTGGGGGAACCAGGTGGTGGGTATTAGAGAGGGCACGGATTGCATGGAGCACTGGGTGTGGTGCAAAAATAATGAATACTGTTATGCTGAAAATAAATTTTTAAAAAATTAAAAAAAAACAAAACAAAAGCTGAAACTCTGCAGGTATTAAGCAGCTCTCTTTTCTCCCCTCACCCCAGCTCCTGGCTACTGCTTTTATACTTCCTACCTTTATGATTTTGACCACTCTGAGTATCTCCTACGAGTGGACTCACACAATATTTGTTCTTTAGTAACTGGCTTATCTCACTAGGGAAATGTCCTGAGGTGCCTCCACATTGCAAAATATTGTAGCAGATGTTGTAGCGTTTTCTTTACCCTCTTTTGTTTTGTGGTGCTGGTGGGGAGAAAGGAGGCAGGACCAAGAGGCCGGAGTTGGGGAGGGCAGGTAGATCTGCTACTCTCCTTGGTTTAGGTTTTTGACTTTGTAAACTTAAAGTCTATGATGGTTTCCTTGTATGTTGAGGGGAGAGGCAGAGCGGGTAGAAGAATAGGACGTTACCTGTTCTGCTTCTTTAAAAAAAAATTGTTTACCAGCAATCTCCTTGTCCCTATCACGATTAGAAGCTTAATTTTACATTTAAGAGCAAATCAAACTTAGATGTTGAAACTGTATCTGTTGACATTGTTGAAGTTGAAATAGCTGGATATTTTCTGTGACTGCAATAAAGGGACTTGGGGTGGGGAGTGGAGAGGAGAACTTGGTTATCTCCTTTAGTCAGAAGACTTCTTGAAGCCATACCTTCTAGAATCAGACTTCTGGTATCTGATTCACTGTACTTGTGGCTGTTGCTTTGGTAACTGAGTCCAAAGACTGCTTTATAGAGCAGTCTAGGCCTGGGGACATTTTGAAATGGATGGGGTGTTTACATCAGAATAAAGAAGCTAATTTGCTCATATTGGGCTTGAAAATTTAGCCTTACCACTAACCATGCCATGAAAGAACATGTTAGTAACCCAAGGATGGGAAAAATAAGACTCTGAAAAATGTCCAAATCTTAAAATTCATTCTATGACTAAGAAACATTTTAGTCTTGGACTCAGTACAAAATTTCAAAACTTAAGCTCAATGAGCCATAATAGGGCTAATCATAAAATTCTTAACTGTAACAGCCTTTAATTATTGCAAGCTGTAGCCATGCTTTGTAATGCTCACAGCAATGAGATGCTACAACACTATCTTTTCAAACAGTAGAACTATTTCAAGTACCCTACAAAATAATTATACTTCAAAGTGCTCTCTAGGCTTGGGACCAAAAGAATAAAACAAACAAACAAAAAAAAAAATTAAAAAGGTGGGGGAGAGAAAGTAAACTCATGCAAAGACAGAAAGCATTCACCTTCTGTAGGATTTTTATCTTCATTTATTGATCAATTGTAATTGAAATTAAAACTGGATTCCATTAGTTCAGATCTGGGGAACTAAAATTCATAGCCTTATTCATGTTAAAATGGAGAATAATTTGTTCAAAATATCCTGGTGAGAAGAAAATTGCCTTATGTCTTTGGGGGGTCATAATAGTTTTCACAGTGTCTACAATAAACCCATTGCAGGACATAACAGATAATTGAAAACAAAAGCTGAATATATTAAGTCTGTTGGTACCAAGGTTAAAGTAGTGGAATGACTTATTCAGGTTAAGTGATGCTATTAATGTGGTGCCTTCACCTGTGTTACATTTAGTCCATTAATACTTAATATGGCACTTACTTATTTTATTCATATAAAGCTTCTACTCTCACTTGTAATTTGAATATTTCGTTAGAAGATGGGAATTTTTTTTTCCCCCACAATGAACCTCTTTTTCTCAAAAAGCCTTTGATCTGTACTTTAAACAAGCAATTGTGTGATGATCAAAGAGAACCAAACCTAACCTAAGGGATAAATCATCACTGTCAGACCCAAACTCCTTTATTGTCTTAGCCGCTAAAATAAAAACCTATTTACAGTATCAATATTGGTAATATATATGTTCATGAAAGCAATCATGTTGAACTCCTAGATTTATCAAGGATATATTTTTTTTACTCCTTAAAACCTTGAGGAAAAGAGTTTTCTTCCCCAGCCATCTGAAAAAGACTATGTTCTCCACCCTGTTTTCTACCCTTCGCATCTTTTTCTTCTTGGCTTTCCACTTTTGCCCACAGTACTTGCTCGCTTTCTTTCCTCCTGTTCTAGCTCTTCCCATCCTCTCTTCTCTCCAACATTCTTCTTTTTTTTTTTTCTTTAAAGATTTTATTTATTTGAAATAGAGAGAGAGATCACAAGGAGGCAGAGAGGCAGGCAGAGAGAGGGAGAAGCGAACTCCCCGCTGAGCAGAGAGTCCGATGCTTCGGGCCTCCATCCCAGGACCCTGAGATCATGACCTGAGCCGAAGGCAGAGGCTTAACCCACTGAGCCACCCAGGCGCCCTCTCTCCAACATTCTATTTCTGTAGTTTTCTTGAAAGAATAAAAAGAGGCATCAAATTACATGATGTTTATTGACAGGGTTGATCTCAGGGTCTTTGGTCCTTCCATGAAACTTGAGCCAGTGAGAAGACCCCATTCTTAAACTCAGAGTAGGAAGGCGGAAACTTGGAGTATCTCCAGTAGTGCCTATGAATATTGTTGAGTAAGTTAATACTATTTGATCAGGCTTAGCCTCCTAAGTGGACTCTCACTTCCGTCTTTATTCCAAAAGTGGATTTCTGAGGCACACACAGTGGGCTGTGATCTCACAATACTGAGTGGGTCCCTATCAACCAGAGTAATGCCAGGAGGTAAACTGGGCTCATCAACGTATGACCTCTGCCAGCAGATCCAGCTTCTTCTTCCTCTCCTCCCCTCATCCTAGCCTTCTCTTGCTGACTTTAAGTATTCCTATATTTCTTGCATTCTTCCTTCCACTTATCCAACTCCATAGCAGTTACAAACGCAATCCAAATTCTACTTTCTCACAGTAAGCTTTCCCTGATTACCTTCCCCTTTAGGCAGACTGAAGCACAATTTTTCCTGGGCTCCCAACTCATTTTGTAAGTACCCACATATTAGGATGTGTGCATGCATGCTTTTTTTCACAGGGCTGCACTAGTCCAAACTCCTTGAAAGAAGAACTGGAATTGAGATTCAGGTCTTTCTCGCTTGAAAGGCAACTATGTTTTACGTCCTATTGAATGTGAAAGATCTCTAGCAATGGAAAAGTGGAGAAGTTGAAATTGCAACCGAGATTTCAATTTTACATGATTCAACAGGTCTTGAGATCTGAATTTAGTGAGATCTTGAATTTAGGAGGACTATGGAAGGAGTAGATGAAACACCCATAATGAAGGATAGCTCCGTGAGAAAGGCCAACATTTAAGGCATGAGGACTAGAGCTGAGATGTTATCACGGGGAAGAGAAGAGGATAGAAGCCAAGATGGACAGATTTTTAAGGAGGAAAGAATATTATAAAAGGCTATAGAAGTATCTAAGTTTTTGGAATGAAAATAGAAAACAGGAAATCATTTCAAAGAAATCACAGTATCTAGGATAGAGCAGAGTAAGTTGTAATAAAGTCTAGATTGAGATGAAGTTGAGGAAGTATATATATAGAATACAGATTACTAAGTTTGAACTTGAAAATGAGTTAAGGTAGAGTTGTGTAGTTGGTGCAGGACCATACCTTGAAGTGAGAAATATGTATAAATGGATGTATTTTTAATGTATTTGTAGGTTGAAGAGAGGGAGGTAGTAGAGATGGAGAGTTGAATGTACAGAAACGGGGAGGGAAATATATATATATATATATATATTTTAAGCAACTAGTGTGCAGAGATAAAAGAAGGGGACAGGAAGCAGAGCACAGCAGTAGAGTTTGGCCTGGGTTTGAAGGAACTTTTCTATTTGGAGGGATATATGGGATCCTGGCTCAAATGTAGGTATGTTTGAGAAGGAACGCTTTTTTTTTTTTTAAAGATTTTGTTTATTTATTTGACAGAGAGAGAGAGATCACAAGTAGGCAGAGAGGCAGGCAGAAAGAGAGGGGGAAGCAGGCTCCCTGCTGAGCAGAGAGCCCGCTGTGGGGCTCGATCCCAGGACCCCGAGATCATGGCCTGAGCCGAAGGCAGAGGCTTAACCCACAGAGCCACCCAGGCGATCCCTGAGAAGGAACTTTTAACTCCTAATCCTGGTTGTTCTTTTGTTAAATGGAACAAACCCTTTGAATTCAAATGATATTGTAGGTGCTTGCTTCTCTATTTTACTTGCCTTTTGGTGTTTGTGATGTCCAGGTGGGCATCACCTTGCCTTATTCCACCATACGAATCTATTAGTTGTGATTCCTGTCCATCTCCCACGAGCAGTTATGCTCTGCAGCTCAATATAAGAAAGCAATTAAGAAGTACTAAGGAACCACAGCAGCATTTACCTCTAATTGTGTTATCTTAAAGGTTGTAAAAGATTCTTATGCAAAAAATAGATTTCTCTTTTGCTAAGATATTTGAGCAGCTATTAATCCAATTAAAGCAAACAAGCATTGCACTTCACGGCTCTGCTTACTGGGAGACCTTTATTGCACAGTGAGGTTGGCGATGTGCATTTTAATGCTTAGCAAGAGTTGAAGAGCTCTGGAAGATCCATTTTGGGAGAAACTAAATGGTAGGCAGTTATGACCAAAAGCTCCAATGCAGCCTAGGGACCCACATAAGGAAGACCACATTTTTGTCCTTTACTCTCAAATCTTCTTTGGGCAGGGTTGCTTTATGTAGACCATGTTTCATTTCAATCAGATTTTAAGAAATCTATACACCTAATTCCATATGATCACATGGGGCACAGTTACCAGTATCCCCTCAGTCTCCACTGTGTTTAAGTCCTACAGTCTTTGCCTTCATGAACTCAAGTACCTTCAGCTTTTAAGTTTACAGTACTTTGAGTGTTTGATAGGTTAATGAAAAACTTTGAGTAACTTTCATAAATACATTTGTGGACCTCTATTAGGACATTCAATGTAAAGAAGTTCTTGAGATTAACTTTTTCTGGCAAAATAATAAGAACTACTATTTATATAGAGTTCCTACCAGATGCTCAAAGTTTGGTGTTCATGTTATTTATTTAAACAGTCATTGTCTAATCTCACTGTTTCCATTTTGGACTTGTGTATGCTGACTCTTCAGTTCCTCTGTAATGAGAGAATTAGCCTAGCAGAGTTTTTAAAAATTCCTCCGGGCCCATCCCATGGTTAAGCCACAAAGAGAAACTAAATAATTGCTATCCAAATAAAGCAACAAATGAAATGAAACAATGTTTTTCTTCATAAACACTGGTTTAGACAGTGATTAATGCAAGGTGGTTTAAAAGTGCTAAATAGCCATTAATAAAATGTTTGAATGAATTAAATCAACTCTGTGAATAGTACACTTGTGGTTTTTAAATGTTGCACATAGACTGGAATTACTTGACTCGTTGCTCATACTATGAGGAGGTTCTGATGTCCTGGAGTTGTTTGACAGAAGAGTGTAAACTTGGAGCTCTCAAGTGGTCTTTGAAGAGAGCCCTATGCAATCCACATGGTATTGGTTGAGCACTTCTGATGTAGGGGTAAGGTTCTGTGATAGACCTCAGAAGAGAAGGAGCTGGGGGTCAGGGTCAGGGATTAGATAGGGAGCAGGCAAAAATCAGTACACCTTTTCCTGCCAGTGGAATTCACATGCTTTCTTGGGGGAGGAAGGGCTAATAGAAATTACTCTGACACATTTAACAAATACAAAGTCTTTACTGATGAATGAACATATAGAAGAACCTACCATTTTTATTATTGTATATTTAAAGGTTAAAATTGATTTTTATATTTTTACTTCTAAGGGATGCAATGAAGCATGAGGCAAAGTAGCAATTTATTGCCTGTTCCGTGGCCCTTCTGCTGTCCACCACCGACAAAGTGCTGTTTTCAAGGATGAGGTCTCTTCAGCAAAGGGGTCTATTAACATTAGAACTCCTATCCAAACTGACCTCCTATTTTCCATTACAGCTGGCATTTGCTAAGTGTTTCACAAGCTAAATAATAAGCCAATTAGCAATTAGGCATTATGACTCAGGGTGGTAGCTTTTAGGGAAAATATATTTACAATTTTATAGGCGCTTTCTTTAATCAAAAGATTGACTGGTGGTAGTAATTAGTGTCCACATAACAAATCCAAGGGGAAATATTTTGGAGATACATTGGGTTTCGAGTGCCCTTTGACAAAAACTGTGAGGTTGTGATATTTTTATCCTTTTTGCCAGGAAACAAGTTAACCCACCATGGTTTGGCAGAAGCTGGCAGAAAACCTGAGCCTCCTGGGACAGACAAAGGACAAGGTTATGTGATAGACCATAGCAGTATGCTCACAGAAATAGCAGTGGCCAGTGTTTCCTCATTTTCTCCTGCTACTTCCACAGGGTAACGGAGCAAGCTCCTAGTGATGCCGGCACACAGAATGGGTTGTGTGAAAGGAGAGGTATCTGGAGCTCAGGGGACCCAGATATTTTATAAGGGATTCAAACCTGTCAGAACTTTGTCCCACAAGGGTACCTCCTCCTTATGGTAGTAAATAGTAAGCAAACCTGCTCTCTCTTCTGGAGGAAGATACTATCTCCACCTTTCAAGCGATTTACTATATAAATATCCTTGAAAGATAGTCCAGAAAAGAAGGCCAACTAGTGTCTCATCATTGAAGACCTGCAGAAACACAAAACACCCCTGGAAAATTGTTTTTAGACATCCTGAATTAAGAGCCGCTTTTCCACCAGTAGTTCCTATTACAGGACAAGCGATGCTCTAGGTATTTGAGAGGATACTTACAAGTATCTTCAGCAAAGCCCCCAGTGATTCCTGCAACAGGCACGTGTATTCCTGTCTCACACAGGAAGAGCCTGCGGCTTAGAAAAAGTTACTGGTTTGGATCCAAACAATGAGGACCACCATGGGATCTAACCCCAGGCTTCTCAGACTCTCATAACCAGGATGTTAGATTCAGCACTCACCCAATCCAACGATCAACCATTTAACTTTCCTGCAGGGATTTTTAGGGACTCCATAGGAGGATGAATCTTAAAGGTCCTCCTGCAGAAGATGATGTTCCACAGCAATTTGCTGAAATAACACAATACCCCTTGTGGCCTATATATGTCATTGACTAAATTTCTTTCTTAAAAGATGATCACCAAATAGATATATATAAATTACTATGTAAAATATAAATATATAACTATATATATGCATTATATATTTATATGTAATCATATATAATTTATAAATTAAATTATATAAATCATATAAATTTATAAGTTATATATATATGTGTTATATACAAAAATGAGGCTCAGGGACGCCTGGGTGGCTCAGTTGGTTAAGCAGCTGCCTTCGGCTCAGGTCATGATCCCAGCATCCTGGGATCGAGTCCCACATCGGGCTCCTTGCTCAGCGGGGAGCCTGCTTCTCCCTCTGCCTCTGCCTGCCATTCTGTCTGCCTGTGCTCGCTCTCTCCCCTTCTCTCTCTCTGATAAATAAATAAAATCTTTAAAAAAAAAAAATGAGGCTCAAGTGAGAAACTCTAAGTACTTCTCTGGTAGTAAATAGATTCTTATTTTTGTTCATTACTTTGATATTTTGGGACAGTTTATTACTATTGAGAAGTTTGTAATATAAATAGTTGTGACTCATGAGCAACTAAATATGGTCTGTTCTTCGGCAACCAGGGGTTATTGAAAGTTACTTATTAAAGACCTCTCTGATCCCACTACTTGTGTGCATATATTTTTATGCACCATTCTAGGATCGGCTGTGTGTGTTCCTACATGATGCTCGGACTGCTCCTTCTGCCTCCAGTGCTTCCTTCCAGGGGCTTACATGATCCCCTATACTCATCTCACAGAGATTTGGCTGATCTCTCTCACAGATAGCAATCTGTTCCTCAGCTGACCTTTAGATCTTACTTGCTTTTCATCGATCACCTTGATTGTGTATTTGTTTTACACATACAGTCATAATGTAAACTTTTCTGGCAATATTAGGTGTCTTACCTTTGCATGTTATCATGTTGCATAAACTATATTTGGTATCAAGTAGACTTGAAGGGGCCCAAAAATTTATACTTCGGACTAATTGGTGAGGAGGACATCGGAATACAATGGGAAGGGGGCCCACCTTTCCCTTCTGTGGCTGGGTCCCATGTCCTTCTGTTGTGTGTGAAAAGGGCATATGCTCACCACTTTCCATTTCGGCCTGGTGCACCCATCTTTGGTGTGTGTTTCACTTCCTGCGTAGGTATTTCCTGCTGAGACTTTGAGGAGATTTCCTTCTCTTCTTTCTGAAGACCTTCTGGATCTTCCTTAGTATTGCTTGTTCTAAAGTTTCACTATATGGTATAGCAGACTTAAAAAAAGAAAAAAAAAAAAAAAGAAATGTTCCCAGTGTTGTCACCCTTCCTGTAAAAACAAACAAAAAATATTCTCTTAATATCCTCTTAATAATTAGCACTAATTAGTGCTGTGAGCAGATGGCTTTCCATTTTATTCCTACTCAAGGCAGAATACGGGTTATACGTCAAATTTCCAGATGCTATGGTTTCTATGTGGTACCACTCTGAAATGAGTAATGCATAAATGAGATGTGTATGTTCACATCGATGTAAATATAAAACTTTCCCATGACCTTTCTCTCTCCTCCCTCCCGTGTTATGTGTATTCAGTATACTTACATACATATAAATGTAGGTTTATTTATTTATTTATTTTTATTTTTTTTAAAGATTTTATTTATTTATTTGACAGAGAGAAATTACAAGTACACTGAGAGGCAGGCAGAGAGAGAGAGAGAAGGAAGCAGGCTCCCTGCTGAGCAGAGAGCCCGATGCAGGACTCGATCCCAGGACCCTGAGATCATGACCTGAGCTGAAGGCAGCGGCTTAACCCACTGAGCCACCCAGGCGCCCTAAATGTAGGTTTAGATGTATCTGACCTAATATAGCTATATTCACATGCCTCAATTCTAAGATGCATATTTTTATGCATTCACATGTTTTCGGATGACACAATGCTTCTTACATTCACTTCTATATTTAGAGTTTCTCCCTCTGAAAAGCTATGAGCTGGTAGTGCATTTAATTGATAGCTTTTCCGGAACAATTAAATATTTAAGGGAGAGGGCCATTGAACGAAAATCACTGTGGTTTATAATGGGAAAAAAAAAAGACTTTTTTGAAAATTAAGTACCCAAATATGATTGTTCTCCCCTCCTTTCCTCTGCTACCCCCTTCCCCATGCCCCCAGGTTGGAGTAGAATGAGAGGTAGAGTCAATGTTAGGCTTCAGTGTGGCATTAACACAAAATGGCAAGTATTCCTGGGGCTACTCTAAGTCCAACAACACCATCTTCTCCTGCCTAACATCACAGTAATCTTTGTTGGCATTAAAGCTATTTCATCTCCGGCAGAGTAACATTTAGTGGATGGATTAGGAGCCTTATCTTGCTAAAACCAGCAACATCAGGAATCAATAGATGAGTGATTTCTGCAAATAGACCCTGAGGGAGGAGCACACTTTTTTTCCTGAAGTTTCCAGGGATGCTAACACTGCAGATGGCACAAATGGTGAAGTGCAGGAATTTGATTCCCCACCTCCACACCCCCCCCCCAATACTTTTCAAACTCAGATTATGTCCTAGGGGATGAACATTTAGTTGAAACTCAGCTGTCTTGATTTTAGGTTTGTTCCCCGCCCCCCCCCCCACCAGCGACTGAAGGAGAGCAACTTAAACACTTTGTTCCTTTTCCAGGCATAGCAGTTGATTCCGAATATAAACTTTGTTGAAAATATCTAAGTGAATTCTGCCATAGTATTTGTAAAGCTCAACTTTATTTTTCTTTAAAAATTTTTTAAAAGATTTTATTTATTTGCTTGACACAGGAGAGAGGTCACAAGTAGGCAGAGAGGCAGGCAGAGACAGAAAAGACAAAGCAGGCTCTCCGTGGAGCAGAAAGCCCGACATAGGGCTTGATCCCAGGACCCCGGGATCATGACCTGAGCCAAAGGCAGAGGCTTTAACCCACTGAGCCACCCAGGCGTCCCTCACTTTATTTTTCATGAGCAGTTTTACTCACCTGTGGTGTAATGTGTATATTTCATTCCCATAGGCAAAGATAAAATGTTTTCTTCTGGAATAACATTCTTTTCTCTTTAAAAATGGTTACTTAGAGGAGCACCTGGGTGGCTCAGTGGGTTAAAGCCTCTGCCTTCGGCTCAGGTCATGGTCCCAGGGTTCTGGGATCGAGCCCCACATCGGGCTCTCTGCTCAGCGGGAAGCCTGCTTCCTCCTCTCTCTGCCTGCCTCTCTGCCTCCTTGGGATCTCTGTCTGTCAAATAAATAAATAAAATCTTAAAAAAAAATGGTTACTTAGAGAGGTAAGACTTTTCTTTTTTTTTTTTTTAAGATTTTATTTATTAATTTGACAGACAGAGATCCCAAGGAGGCAGAGAAGCAGGCAGAGAGAGAGGGAGAAGCAGGCTCCCTGCTGAGCAGAGAGCCCAATGCGGGGCTCGATCTCAGGACCCTGGGCTCATGACCTGAGCCTAAGGCAGAGGCTTTAACCCACTGAGCCACCCAGGTGCCCCATGAGAGGAAAGACTTTTCTAGGCATCAGTTTCCCCATCTGAAAAAAGGGTGAAAATAAGAGTTCCTACTTTAAAGGGTTGTTAGGGAGAGTGAATTACATAATGCAAGGAAGGTTTTTGACTTGGTGCTTAATCGTAGTAGGTTATTTGGTAATTAACAATTGCATGGAGACACTTTGACACTGAGACCCTTTTTTTAGGTGCAATTTGTGATTTATAGGTCCATCCCTCCCTTGTTAGCAGGATGTGTAGCCCTGTGCCAGTGAAAGCTGGGCTTTGGCCTTTAATCTCTCGTCTATGTGTTCTGCTTTTGGCAGACATCTGCCCTGATGCTGCCTGTAAGGAGCTTCTTTCTCTGTGTCCAGGAACTCCAGAATGACCATGAGTGGTCTGTGGAGGGCTGGTTCAGTGGCATCCTCACAATGCTACTGCATCACTGTAGCCTGGGCTGGGCTCAAGAAAACCCCTTTCACCTTCCATCTCTAGTGCCAGCCTTTCTACCTGTTGGGGTGAGCAGCACCTGCCACCGCTGCCATTTCCTCATTCCCTTTCCCTCTGGAAATGCGCTGAGGTTTCCCTTCTCTGGTCTTCCTACTTTGAAGCAATCAGTCTAGCTCCTGTTGCTGGTAGAAAGTAAATTAAATTGATGTTTGGCATGCAGCTGCCTGTAGATGGAACTCTCGTGGTTTTCGTTTTCGTTTTTTTCTTTTTTTCTTTTTTCCAAAGTAATGTCATCCGCCAAGCACTAATGTTTTTCTTTTAATATTTATTTGTAATTTACCTACATGTAGCAGTACAGAAGCATCTAGAAAGAGAAATATACAGAAGCTGACAGTAAGAAACCGATCATTGACAAATCCCTCTTTTTATCTGTCTCTGTTTCTCCAAATGGAATGGGTACACAACTGTAGAACAACAAACAGTTATACCTTGGCCAGATGTTATGGAGGCAGGTCTCAATCCAGGCTTTTGGGGTAAACACAGGGAAATTATTCAAGATACAGAACAATTCCTTGGGCAGTATCTTCTTTCCCAGAGCAATGGTGCCATTGGCACAGATGGCAAGGGGTAGCCAGGGACCTAATGACTAACATGTATTGATGACTACCATTAATATTCTAGGAATTGTGTTACATGTTTAACTCCTCCTCCTCCTTCTTCTTTTTAATGATTTAATTAATTTATTTGACAGGGACACAGAAAGAGCAGGAACACAAGCAGGGGGAATAGGAGTGGGAGAAGCAGGCTTCCTGGGGAGTAGAGAGCCCATGTGGGGGCTTGATCCCAAGACCTGGAGATTATGAACTGGCCCAAAGGCAGATGTTTAATGGCTGAGCCACCCAGGCGCCTTATATGTTTATATTCTTAAAAAAGAAAAAAGAAAAAAAAGAAAAAGAAAAATGATAGAGGAGTGATTATTTCATAACTCTCGGACTGCTATGGTGTAATGCATACGAAAAACTACCTGGGCATTACAAGACCTTCACTAATGCTGGTTCAGCCACCAAAAGCCTATTTAGTGTCGTGTCATGTCCTTCACCACAGGTCCTTGCACAGTGGGAGGGTTGGGTTTGCGAATTTTTTTTTTTAATTTTATTTTATTTATTTATTTGAAAGAGAGAGAGATCACAAGTAGGCAGAGAGAGAGAGAAGCAGGCTCCCTGCTGAGCAGAGAGCCTGATGCGGGGCTCAATCCCGGACCCTGGGATCAGGACCTGAGCTGAAGGCAGAGGATTAACCCACCTAGCCACCCAGCTGCCCCGGGTTTGTGAATTTTATACTGAAAGTCACAAAGTGGACACACTCAGAAGCCACTGAAACTCCTAAGTTACAACCTGAATGTGCTTATCATTATCTGCTATATTTTCATTCTCAGTTAGAGATTGATTAGCCAGTTGTTGAAGTTTGGGGCTTTTTGATTGTTTGCTTTTCTCCTCACTTTTGGGCTATTTCAACACCACTGATTTTATATATATTTATAAATACCCATGCTCACCTGACCCCTGACTGAGTAGTATAAGTATAGAAACTGAGAGAAGTCCATCCGTCTCTTCAGTCATAATTCTCAGAAAAAAAGACTTCATGGGAAAGGATGAAACCTTTTGATTACAATGAAATTTGGGACCTTAAGATTTTGAGGAGGTTTGGGAATATGTTTTTCAATTTGTACATTGTAACTGATAAGCAGATAATGGCTATAATGTAAGAAGTTTATTTAGACTTAGGAGATGGATCATTCTTACACACATGAAGATACTTTATATAATCTTGATTTCCAGATATATTTAGTATAGGACTAAAAACTAATTATCATTCACGAAATGCCAGCATAGCTTCTGGCTTATGATAGTAGATGGAGTATTTTCTTTATCTATATGGTCAGTGCTTTTCCTGGAAGCTTAGGGTAGTCAAGGCTTTCCCAGTAATTAAAGAAACATTATCATTATTGTTATCCTAATTAGCTACATGGTATACTTACATACCACACACAAACAAACACCCCATCTGGGGGAAGGAAAAGACTTAACACTGTTACTATATGTCTGGCACTTTGCCTAGCTCATTATATACTTTATTGCATTTAATTCTCAAGAAAAGCCCAGTAACATCTATGCTGCCAAAATGTATTGTATTCCTTGAATGCCAATGGGAAGGCCATTATTCTCTATCACTCTTGCTTATTTTTTTCCCCTTTCTTCTATTCATTTCTCTTTATCTCTCTTTCCGGCTTTCTATGTTCCTTTATTCTCTTCTCCTGGACTCCTTGGTCCAGGTTGCTGATAATTGTTCCTTTTCTTTCCCCTTCCTGTGCCTCCCTCTCAGCAGTCTTAAATCTGCCAAAGGCTCCTATGGGTATTCTTTAGCTCTATTGGTAACTTTTGTAGCTAAAACTGTTGTAGGCTTCTGGCATAAGTCAAACCACATTTGGCAACATGTGTGTTTTGTATCTGGAAACTGGGTTATACTCATTCTAGAGCAATTAAATAGATAATTGCTCTGGCATAAAGACAGCCTTGTCCTATTCTTGTAATGAAATAGACAATTTTAGCCATAGCTCCACCTAATACTTCCAGGGAGTGCTAAAAAACCTGGCCCATTCTTGTTTTAGATCAATTAAATGTCTCTGAAGCTTTTTAAATACTCTTTCACCGGACGTTTACTGGTCTTAATCACTGTGTTGTTTTTGAGCTGGGAGTCCTCGGTCTTCATGAAATAAAAACCAAATGCTCTTTGAATTCAGCAAAGTGTACAGTGGAGGGGCAAAAAGTTCACCTTTTCTTGCTTTAATTTTCTTTGGCCAGGGCATTCGACTAGTTTGTCGAGCACTCCAAGTTACTTAACACCAAAAGAGGTGTGAGTCTGTAGTCTTAAGATGTGATATTGGACAGCATGTCATAAAGGAGGAGGGAGATGTTCCTGGTCTAATACTGGTGTTTATATCATTGACTGGCCATTCCAGCTGATGGATAATGAGCTGCATGGTTACAGAGAATCCAATCTGTGTGCTCAGCTTTGTACTGTTCTACAAATGGAAAACTACATGTTTCCTTGTGCTTAGGAGTGTACATTATAACTGGGGAGTTTAGAGGATCTCCTACACATAACACAAACTCTGCAGGAGATTGGGGGTAACTGGTTTTTTAAAGAAACTTTAAAGGCTGCTGGTGTTCACAAGAAACAAAAAAGAGCTGTTTGAGAAAGATTTCTTGGTGAATTGGGAATGGGAATGAGAGCCCTGAAGAATATAGTAAGTGAGTAAGAATATAGTCATCTTCTACCTCCTTCTTTATGATAAAACTAGGCAAACCAATCAGGCAGAAGAGATAAACCTTCAGGTTTTGGAATCAGGAAATGTTGGTTTGAACTATTACTTGTTACTCCCTGGCTCTGTGACCTTCACCATGTCTCTAGTCTATCAGTCTATCATCTATAAGATAAAGGTTGTGATATACCTTACCTCTGGGTCTCCCAGAGGATTTCTTATGATCCTCTTCATTCACTCAATATGTTTATCTTGTTGTTAATTTGTTTTAGCACTTAGTTCTAGATCCTTTGCTAGGCTGGGGGATATATAGAGTTAAATATATTGGATACATCTTTGTATCAGAAAACTTAAGGAGTGAGTAGAAAAGACCTGTGCAATTACATAAAAGACATGGTTTGACTATTCCTAGCAAATGTTTTAGCAGTCTATATGGGTATATTCTCAGCTGCTGCTACTGATAATCATAGTGTCCCAAATGGGAAATAATAAAATAGAAGAAGTAATTCCATCTTCCACCCAACCCAGCCACTAATATTATGCAAATTTAGCATTCTACACTGAGTCATTAAACCTCTTTAAAAGCTTCCCAGTAGAGGATTAGTGTGTGTGTGTGTGTGTGTGTGTGTGTGTGTGTGTGACATACACACACATATATATATGCACACACAGTAGTGCTTTAAGCTGGATAACATCTCCTTGAGAATAGGAGTTCTGCCTTTATCTGTAGGAAGTCTAGAACACTCTATAGCATGGAGAGGTTCCTCCTCTTTGGCACTGAGATACCTGCTACTTTCTTGACCTTCTTATACTGAAGTCCTCAGCCTGCCCATGGGGAGCTATGAACTTGGGCAATCCCTTCAGGGTTGTCCCAAGTTGGAAACATGTTGCCAGGCCTTCATATCCCCCACATGGATCAATAATTGGAAGAAGGCAGTCACGGAACTAGGGCGTGGCCTTGGGTGAGGCGGCTCTCTTCAGCTGAGGTAACTCCCTGAGAGAGCTGGTGGAACGAATCCCTTAATTCCTGAAGAGGGTTGTGGGTGGTGGGTCTCAGCATCCCCCTACATACACATTCTTCCCTAAAAGTTAAATTTAGGGTAGAATCTTTATACTCTATGACAATATTGCCAATGTCTGCATAAAACAATCATGGAGTTTGTATTCAGATACCCTAGGTTCTCTGGAAGCTTTCATTACAATAGAAACTAGACTTGAGAGTGTGTGTCAGATTTTCTGAGATGTGTACTTGTTGGCGTTACAGAAGAAACTGGGGGTTATCCAGATAATCCATTATAGGACAAATCTTTTCTCCATATTTCCTTACATGATATGGCTGAAATTTTAGCTCTCTTTGAAGAGCTCTTTATTGGGTCCTGAGTCAGCATTCTCTCATGAAAATGTTACAGTTAAATTAGGTAGTTGACTATCATTTACTGTCTTCCCTATTGCATGTATATTCTTCTTAATCTTATTTACACTAGCAATAAATAGCTCCTAGAGAGCAAAATGATGCTTTTATTTCCATCAAGGCCTGTGATCACTAGTTCAGTCACATCCTAATACATTGCTGTACTGAGCTAAGCTAATGACTGCTCAAAACAGTGCAATATGCTCACAAATGAGAGTTTATTCAATTTTCAGTAACTGTAGGTTAAATCTCCCAGGAATGCATAAACTATAGGGCTTTCTAAGATTACACTTATTTGCTTGCTTTTAAATAAATGTGTTGCCATTTATCTGACCTATTTTAATTCTGGTTCAGATGTTAATCTTACATTATTTAAAAATTTGTTCTTTAATATTTTTATGTTTTTTAAAAATAATAGAACTATTATTTTGGGGGGTAAATTACACAAAAATCCATTTCTATGCTAATGAAGTGTTATATGAGACTCTTCATGCTTTTAGAGAGAAAATAGACAGTACTGAAATTTATCTTCTTGGATGAAAAGTGCTTGTTAAAAATATAAACCATGAGTTTTCTAGTTATTCCATTTTTCTCATGTCTTGACAGAAGTGTTAGCTTGAATTACCGGGGTTGGGGAGGGAGGATGCAGGGTGGGAGTGTGGGGAGAGAAACCAGAACGAAACAGATGAATGACTGGTTATAGTTTTAAGAAAACAGTGAACAAAATGGAAAGGCAATCTAGGGAATGGGAGAAGATAATTGCAAATGATGGTACAAGGAGCCTATATCCAAGATCTATAAATAACTTATTAAACGCAATACCCAAAGAATGAATAATCCAATCAAGAAATGGGCAGAAGACATGAACAGACATTTCTCCAAAGAAGAGGTACAAATGGCCAACAGACACATGGAAAAATGTTCACATCACTTGGCATCAGGGAAATGCAAATCAAACAACGAGATACTACCTCACTCCAGGCAGAATGGCTAAAATTAACAAAATGGGAGACAACATGTTCACAAGGATGTGGAGAAAAGGGAACCCTCTTACACTTATGGTGGGAATGCAAGCTGGTACAGCCAGTCTGAAAAACAGTATGGAATTTCCTCAAGATGATAAAAATAGAACTACCCAATGATCAGCAATTGCACTACTGGGTATTTATCCCAAAGATACAGATGTAGTGAAAAGAAGAGCAATATGCACCCCAATATTCATAGAAGCAGTGTCCACAATAGTCAAACTGTGGAAAGAGCTGATATGCCCTCTAGCCGATGAATGGATAAAGAAGATATGCAATGGAATATTACTCAGCCCTCATAAAGGATGAATACCTACCATTTGCATCCATGTGGATGAAACTGGAGGGGATTATGCTAAGTGAAATAAGTCAAGCAGAGAAAGACAATTATATGGTTTTACTCCCATGTGGAACATGAGTGATAGTGTGGAGGACCATAGGGAAAGGTGGGGAAAATGGAATGGGAAGAAAGAGAGGGAGACAAACTGAGAGAGTATCAGAACTCTGGAAAACAAACTGAGGGTTACGGAAGGGAATGGTTGGGGGCATGGGGTAACTGGGTAATGGGTATTTAGGAGAGCACATATTATGATGAACACTGAGTGTTAAACACAACTGATGAATTATCGAACACCACCTCAAAAACTAATGATGTGCTATATGTTGGCTTACCAAACAAAATTAAAAAAAAAAACAACTTCTACAAAAAAATAAATAAAACCTTATTCTTTTGCAATTAATAACCATAATATAATGTTTACTTTTGATCTATTTTTCATATATTCCCCACTTTTCACTTTTTTTGATAGCTATATATAAGAATGTAGAACTATTATAGAGTATGATTTCTTTAGTATAAACACCAGTTAGCTTTCATTCTTCAGGAACATATTTAATGTCCATCACTAGTCCTAATGTCATTGTCACTCTAATTATCAGAAAGCCATTCTGAAAAAGAATTTATAAACACAATATTCTTTGAACTCCTGAATTCTCTTAACATTGTATCATGACTTTTATACCAGAAGGCATTTGTGCTAAGTATTAAGTCATTAGCTTACACTTTCCACTGTGTGTCTTTGTTATTACAAGGTCTTCTGCCCTAAAACATTTCTGTAGACGAATTGATGGCCATCTCCTCCTCTCCCATTGCTAACTTGGTTTTACTGCCTGGCTGCCCATGGTTTCTGTTTTTTTATGGTTTATTAGTTTGCTTTTCTGTGTTGGTTATTCTGGTTATAATTTCAAGTTTTTATTTCAAAGTTTATTGAATTAAAATTTTTAGAAGTTCATTTGGTTGTTTTATGATTGAATATATTGGATTTTCTTTACATTTGTTTTCCCTATTTCTATAGTTATCCCTTCAGTCTTTTATATATTGTCATATCTTTTCATTTTTAGATTTTCTTCTTTTCATGCTACTTGTATTAATACATGATCCTCAGTGTTTATTCACTTGTGTTTCATCTATTTCTGAAATGTTTTCCTTAATTTTCCTATGTTTTCCCAACTATACTTAAAACTTTTCAGTCATCTAAATTCTGAATTTTTCTGTATCAGATTTATATCCTTTTGTTTTCTTAGTTTCTAAACTTATTTTAAAGTAGTAGATTATAGTTTTTACCTTTTCAGGCTTTTATCTTTACGATGTACATGCATTTGTCTTGTTCTTCACCTTGCTCTATTAAACAGAAATTTTGAATGGGGTTTTATCTTAATCGTTTTCTGATAGTCATATTGAAATGTGACCATTTTTGCTGTTTTTATGAGAAGATGGGCCTCATAGCTTCAGAATTACTTCTGCTACTTTCACAAAGGGTTTAAGATGATGACCTTGTACTTCGTGTAATGTGGAAGCTCTCCTTCTCACCTCTACTTTGATATGGACCTTCCTTTTCTGCTTTGTTGTTTCTCTTGTTCAATTTGGATTCTACTCCCAATACTGCCCCCCCCCCCCCAGTGTAGAATTCTGTTTCAGAAAAAAAAGTTTCATCTAGTTTCTTGAGTTTAAAAGGCTCAGAAACACTCAACCACCATCTGACCTTAATATTTCCCCTATTACCTTGCAAACTGGTGTCCATAAACTTTCCTGCTGTTTTTGGCTGCTGTACTCTGCGAGGCCTGTTGAATATTCTGGTTGGTACTATACGTTTTCTGGGTCTTAAGGCCATCTAATGGCTTCTTGCTTTTTGCTTTCTTTCTTAAAGTTACAGATCCTACCTGGGTCATGTTGCTAGTGGTGTCTTCGATCTCCCAGTACATATCTTCAGATTTGGGGGACTCCTTGCAGCTACTTTGTTACAGAAATATTTTGTGAGATTTGGATTTTGCTATCCTAGGTACTCTGTCAGTTATGGGGATGGTAGGATTCAGATAGCCAAAAATTTTCCTGCCATCATTTTCTTAAGCCAGCATTTTAAGTTCAATTCAACATTTCTGAGATAGAAAAGCTATATGGAAACTTTACATCAAAGACCTGTCTCAGTGTTTTATTAAATTAAATGAGGCTATATTTCTATTTGAATTTGCTAGAAAAAAACTTCTGTAAGACTTACCTTCTAGGAAGAACTAATTTATAAATATCCTTCATTTTAACAAGGGGCAGTGGAAAACACAGACAATGCAGTTAGACTTGGATTTGACACCAGTGTCATTAGGTAGCTTACTGTTTGTTACCTTTCTGAGCCTCTGTTATACTGCTGAGCTCAGTAGGTACCTAAAATACTTCATGAATGAATAATTGAATTTACTTGAGCCCTGGTCGCTTCCTTGAATTATTATGTGAATTGGTAGGAAAGTTAACAATACATGTAAAGGGCACATCCTTCTCCTATTCATCATTCTCCTTAGGACTCCTAATGACAAATGAGCATGTTCCTATGTGGGGGCATGTATGTGGTTGTCCTCAGTGCACTGTGTTCATGATGACCTGTGTTTATGTGAGGACACGTGCATGTGCACAGTACCCCACTCCCCAGGACTAAAGGTCTACCTTCATCATAGCTTTATATGATAATATGTAAGAGTATTCTAGAGTTACTCGGAGTTAGAAATAAGCTTTGGTGACTGACTTAGTTATTTATGAGCTTGCTGACAATCCCAGCTCTGTCATGGGGGATCCTGGTTGGTAGGCTATCCTTTGACCTCAGAAAAATCTCACATAACATCAACAAGGCTTGGAAATAACAAAGACACTTAACTGAGGCTTTTGGTTCAGGCTTAGATGGAGCAAAGACAAGACTGGTGATTAAGAAAAGCAGAAGGAAAAAAAATTCCAATTTTTAGAAAAGATCACCACTCACAACAATCTAAGAAATGAAAGCTGACAGGCAATTGATTGCTTCACTCCACTTCCACTAACCATAAGGGCAATAAAAATGGATGGAGAAAAACAACTGATGAATGCCCAGGCTTTGCCCCATAAAGAGAAATTCACTTAATAGGAGCCAGAAATATATTTTCCCTTTCTCAGTATTAGTTTCTAGATCATAGACCAAGTTTGGGTCAAGCAGACAGTTGGGCAAACTGCTGTTGATGGTAGAAATGGTGCTTTCTTAGGATCACTGCCCTTAGCTCTGCATCTCTACCCTTGTTACATTTCTTGCGTGAATAATTTCCATAAATGAACAGAATGGGGAAGTAGGGGAGGTTGGTGATTGCTTAAGCATTGTGGCAACTGTAAATACCTCAAATACAGTGCTATAGGCAGCGGCTGAAGTGTTAAGAATCTTGTTCCAAGGATTCAGAGGTGGGAAAATAGATATAGAATAGATTATACTTAGAATAGGGAAAATATGTAGCTAAATGCTTGATAAGTACTAGAAATTGAAAAACAATCTGGGTCTGTGAGCTTGCCTCTGACTTTAAGTCCAAGAGATAAGCCACATACTTCTACGTGGGAATTGAGCATCGTCATGGGAAATTGTCTGTCTTTTGGCAAATGTTGGGTCTGAATGGAGTTCTCTGCATACACAGATAAGTAAAGACTACATTGTGCCTATAAAAACAGCAACAACAAAACGGCAGGATAAGAGAATGGAAATAACCTTTCAGCTCATTATAGGAAGAACATGCCACTGAAAATGATCTATTTTCAGAATCTGTGCAGGAACTGGAAATACAACATCATAATGTTGTGCTGCTGCTTCAAGAGTGCATCAGAAGGAGAAAAGAAATTTTGGTGAAAAGTTAGGCAGAATGAAAACCTATATTGGAGGTAGTGCATAAGGGAATGACACTGGAAAATGAGTAAGAACAAATGCCAAGTTTCCCATGAATACAAAGCATGAAGACATTAATGCTACGAAAATAACAGAACAGATTCAGTCTAGGACTTATAGGTGTTCCTGAATTAGACATTGGAATAAAATATTTAAGAATCCAACTAAATCCTGTAGCTAAATGAAATATTTGAGAATGCAATTTGAAAACTTCCCATATTGATGTAAAAACAGAGATTCACATCTAAACCCATTCCACCAAAAGCTTTTAGGAAGGATAAAGGGGAAAGTTTAAACACTCATGAAGTCAGAGTAAACAATTACTGTTTACAAAGTAACAAATCAGGTGGACCCCAAACTGCTCTTCTATAGCATAAAATGCATAATCAGTAGATCAGGATCTTTGGGGGGGGGGGAAGTCTGAAGATGGAAGTATGGGTTAACCTGTAGTGACTATCATTCATATTTAAGGTCAAAGCATCTGGAAGGTATGGAATAACTCGGAAAACAAGATCCATTGTCTAACAGGCGTCTTTGATAAAGGTTACTGAACATAATGATTACTTGAAAATGAATAACTTGAGTATGAGGATATCAAACTCAAGTGATTTCTTATTTTATTTTATATATATATTTTTAGATTTTATTTATTTATTTGACAGACAGATCACAAGTAGGCAGAGAGGCAGGCAGAGAGAGAGGGGGTAAGCAGGCTCCCTGCTGAGCAGAGAGCCTAATGCGGGGCTCTATCCCAAGACCCTGGGATCATGACCTGAGCCGAAGGCAGAGGCTTAACCCACTGAGCCACCCACACACCCCTGATTCCTTATTTTATACAAAATTAACATACCCAGTTAGAGTAAGTATTGTCACACTACTTCCGTAATCTAGATCCAAACCAGAGAACTATAATACTTCACTAAATCTTTCCTCTCTTAATTCTGCACCTTTCTCTGTAGTGGAAAAATGTCTTTTCTGTTAAGCACTAAATCAAATCAGTTAATCCACAGTTAAGGTAATGTCCTGCTGTGTTTGAAGACCACCTAAGATAATTTGGTTCTAAATATACAGAAATCCATAAATCGGTAAGTATAAATACAAATACCTACCTATACAATGATACAGGCATAACTATAATTAGGGCTACCACACAGAGTTGAAGGTTGTGCCCTACACATGTGTGACTATGTTGCCAGGAATGGAATGAAATTTGACCATGGTCTTCCTCAAGGAACACCCTAGCAGAGGGCTGTGTCTGCTTGAAGAAAGACAAACAGGTGATATCTCTTGACTGGCATTCCAAGTCTTGTGCCCACAACTCCGTACAACTTTCTCATTCATTCTCCTAGAAAGGGAACTTTTGATGTCGGTCAGGTCGTGATCTCAGGGTCATGGGATCACGTCCCACATGGGGCTCTGTGTTCAGCACCGGGTGCTTGAGATTCTCTCTCCCTCTCCCTCTGTCCCTCAGTCACCGATTCTGTCTCTCAAATAAATAAGTATTTAAATAAATAAAAGCCACTTACTTGTACACTTTAAATGTATGTATTATATGATACATGAATTATGCCTCAATAAAGCTCTCTCTAAAAAGAAAAAAGAAGGCACCAAATAGACAACTGGTACAGCACCCTGTGTGTAACGATATTTACTAAAACAACTGCTTCTGTCCCTCACACGGAAGTTGTGCAGAACGACATAAAAGGCCATCTGGATGACCAAAGACCTGGAGTAATGACTTTGTAATCTTTATACTGAGTGACCTGGGTTCTGCTTTTTAATTAAAAGTGGGAAACCAGTGGGAGATCGTTATCTATGGGCAAACTCTCATCATATTCTAGTTCATCTAAGCCCAATAAGTGTTCCTGAGATAACAATACTTAAAAAGTCACTAGTATTGTAACCAGCACATGTGCTGCAAATAAACTCTTCTTTAGCTAAAGAATTCTGTGAGATTTAAAGCCCCAGTCTCACTTGATAGATTAAAAAGAAGAGAAATTCAAAGAAATGGACAGGGGTGAGGATATAACATGTAGTACCATAAAAACAATGCTAACCTAGAGGGAAAATGCGTAAGGAAATAAAAGTATTACCAGTTCTTATTTCTGTTAGATGAAATTCTTGAGTTATTTTGTTCAAATTTACATGAAAGCCAACCTATAATTTTATGCTACATCAATATAAAGTCCTATGTCCTATGGTTAGAACTCAAATATTTTCAGAACAAAAAGGTTATTAATTACATTGATGTGTTAATTTCTTTTTTATTTGATGTGTTAATTCCTAAGGTGGTGAGACTATTGGGGATTTTATTTTCTTCATATGTGTGCTTTGAAATTATCTATAATTTACAGCGTATAAAACTACTATGAACTAACTCCCTTCAGCTAAGATTTTTTTTTAAAAGAAATTTGTGGCATGTCTGCAGAAATAGAGAAAATATTCCATTATGTATAACAGATTTAAATGTTACAGGACCTGTGCTGCACTATTGTTATTTACACAACAACTTATTATAATTCCTCATTTATAGTCACAGGGAAATTCTACAGGAAATGAAGCTCTTGTGCAAATATTGTCTTGATAAAAGGAATAGCTAAGGTTTTCTTGGAGATTTAATTTAGTTTGGCACTTTACAAACTTGCTGATCCTATTTTCCTCTGAATTGATAGGAATCCTACTTTGTCCTTAATGGTTTTTTTTTTTTTTCTACATCTAAATGAAAAGTTTTATAAGCATTGCCTATTAATCCTCACATTTTTGTGAAGTAGTAAACTGGGTCTCCAGTTTAGCTGAGCCAACCAATAGTTTAAAAACTTCACCTCTTCCATTGAGGTGCAGAAGAGCTTCTTATTTGCCAGCCAGTACCCATGTCCATAAAGGGATAATCTGGGGAAAAAAAACAAAAAAACAACAAAAATCAACATTTTGATTTTTAAGCTCTCAAGGGACAGACTTGCTCAAGCCTTACACAGCCATCACCAGTGAGACTTGATGCCTGCCTGAGAGGTCCTTAACCTTCCTCTCAGTTTGACTGCATTTTAACAGGCTGCTTCTTGACTTGAGGTCCTTGACTTTTAGGCGTTGACTTTGGAGAGCTTGTAATTGTAAATTCTCCCTCTGCCTCTGAAATGTAAATACTCTGCCAGCACAAAAAGGTCCTTCTCACAGACCTGAAAGCCTACTGAAACATTATCATCAAGAAAGGAAGATGGTGCCCCTATTTCTCAGCCTCTGTGAGAAGGAAAGAGCAAAAATTCAGCAGGTGCCAGTTAGGAAACACAGATAGCCTGATCATGGACCAGGCCTCTCTTTAACTTACTTTGGTACTTTTTCTGCTAACTCCTTCTCCCCTTCCTTTTGCTTTATCTGAGTTCAGATCAGTCTCTTTCCTCTATGGATAGAGCACTAAACAAAGTTTTCCTTGCCCGTTTTAACTCCGTGGTGCAATTTTCTTTATTTGTGCTGTATAATATATATTTATTGAGTCTGGGATCCTTGCATCAGAAAAATACCAAAGCTAAGATTCCAACCACTCTCTGAAATAATGGGTTAACATAGACGTGAAGGACCATTTGCTTCCAAGAATCCAAGAGGGAATGGGGAAAGAGTTAATGTGACGTCAGAATCTTCCATTTCTTTCTTTAATGTCCATATGGTATTTCTGTTGAGAAGAGTTTCATTATACTTTCTTCAGATATTAAAATGTGAAAATTTGAGTTAAATTTAGGTTTTAATCTATCTGCCGCACATGCAGTATTGAAGGAAGTGACTTCAAGGCATTTAGAAATCAATCCCTTTCAACCTAAAAGTCACCTGGCAGGGCTCTTGTAGCATAGTTTGGGCTACAGTTCATGCGTTTCAACCTTCAACTTACAGTTTTTGTGTTTCAACTTCTCTCTTGAGATTATTCCTTTTGGGGACTTTTGATCTTTTATTTTGGTGGATCTCAGCAGTGACGGGAGGTAAAGTGTGGGCTCAGTAGTCCATTTTCATTGGAAACCTGAACACTTCGATGCATCACTTTGGTTGCCTTGATTTGCCTCTTGGTCATTTTTTGTTCATAAGTGCTCTATGGTCTGTGGCCCTGTCCATGTTTTTATGGCTTTAACTTTAGTGATGTTCCCTAAGTTTTTATGTGTGGATCATCCACGTATTCCCAGATGACTATCGCTTTACCTTTAAATGGTGATACTTATTCTTTGGAAAACAGCAGTGGGCAGAAGGAGCAAAGGGGAATGTAGCTAGAGGCTTTTTGCAGTCTTTGGCTAATTGTGTGTTATACCTGTCCCCAAATTGGTTCCTTTTAATTGGGGACATATTTCTTCTTAATTTTGCCTTATGGGTTTCCAGCAGAGCCTTGTAAGTCACAGGTTCTTTAAATTACATTTGGTGACCAACTAGAACCTATTCTGTTTCTTTCCCTACACATGTCCTCCTGTCATCTCCCTCTATTGGAAGGCAGGATTGTTGATATAAGTGTCCTTGTACTGGGTTTACTTTCTTTTATCTTCTCCCCCCTTGCTGTTCAATGATGTCAAATCAGTTCTCCAAAAAGGCCTACACACCTGCAAACAACCACTCTACACATATCTTCTAGGGCTGACACATAGGGAGTGCAAGGACTTATGTATTAGAAGCTAGCATGGCCTTCTACTTCTCCCCAGATTTCGCTGCCTGTGACCAGTGCGTCCCATAAACTGTAGTTTAGAATTATGGTAGTTCTTTTGTTTCATTTGAGACGTTTTTTTAATTTTTCATTCCATGGTTCTTTTTGGATGAGAATTAAAGAGGAAGATGGAAAATAAAATAGATTCTGTCTTTGTTACAAAAATTTTCTATTCTGCTTTTTAGTTGGGAAATTGTATAGTAAATGTCCATCTCCCCTTCTAGACTCTAAGCCTCAAGATTCAGGCAATGCCTCTTCTAGCCTCCACATTTGATCAATCATCTATCATAGCCTCTAAGATTCTGGTAGGTGGGCTGTCTCTTACCTTTTCTTGGCCCCTTTTATAGGTCCTACCTTTGGTCCAAAAGAACCATGAACATTTGTACCATGGGTCGTTAAGCCTAATATTCTCAGTGCTTCTCCAGCTACGCTTCCCTACAGAGTCTCCCAGGGCAGAATAAAACAGCAGGGAACACATTTTATCCTATCTCAGTGGCTCTCTTAAAGCTCCCTCATTTGGCTTGAGTGGAGGGAATCTTTGAAGTGGCAGGAAAAGCTTCACAATGCATTACTAGCTCTAGCATCTACACACATATGGATATCTACACACATATGGACATACTTTATATATATAAAGTTCCTGTTCATGTTAATTTACATATAAAAAGCTCTATTAAATCTTTCCATAATCTCTATAAATATGAAATATCCATCTTATATAACATAAAATACATGTATATATAATATCTGCTTTGTAGATATATATTTACATATATTTTAACTAGTCTAAGCTTTATATTTATTTTAATATAAATTTATATAAATCTATAATCTTTATATTGAATGCTATGTAGTACAGGCTATATCCTTTCTATATTTTACTTAGCATAGTATATTATACATTTAGTATCTATGCTACTAGGTAGGATATTTACAAACTACATGTATGCTAATATTTACCCTGTGTTAGATATACCTATCATGTACTCTATACGTATAGATGATAAACCTGTCTACATAGATTAATCATCTTCATTTGATAATTTATCACCTACCTGTATTTTTATTTTAGTGAACTACTTGAGATTAATATGCAGACATCACTACACTTTATCCTAAATATTTTACATGTATCTCCTACCTATAAGGATATTCTCCTATATAATCACAAAACAATAATTACACAAGAAATTTAACATTGATATAGTCCTTTTATGTAACATACAGACAAAATTCACATTTTAAATACCCAATAATTTTCTTCATAGCTGTGCTTCTTTAAAAAAAAAAATCAGGATAGAACAAAAAAGCACTTTCTGAATTTAGTTGTCAGATCACTTTTCATCTTTAGAACAGTTGCCCTCCCTCCCTGCTCCTCAGCCTTTTTAATTCTTTTAAGACCTTGACATTTTTGAAGGCCAGTTGTCTGGATTTTTGAAGACCAGTTGTCTGGATCTGTCTTACGATTTTCTCCTGTTAGGCTTCACATAAACCTTTCAGAATGAGCTCTGCATAGATAATGGTGTATACGTCCTGTAACATTGCATGAGGAGAAATGTGATGTTCATTTATCTCATTATTAAGTATGCTCTGTTAGATCATTTAAGGTAGTATCTACCAGATCCCAGTATGCAGTGTTTTTGGTAACTAAGTGGTAATCTGGTGGTTTATACTTCAGACAGTGTTAATATCTTGATCCCTGATCACTTTTCACCTAAATGTTTTAGCATCTGCTAGTGATTCTTGCCTGCATCGATTATTAAAATGGTGGTTGCAAAATGAGGTCCATTATTTTTCTGCCACCAGTAATCTAGCCTTTGGATTGTGGGCACTTTGGCACCTATTGCTGGTTTTTAGCCTTTGAGCCTAAACTGATACAGATGGGGTGCAGTATAGCACCCTGATAGGAATTGTTAATATTCTTTCAGAGCAGAGATTTCTGCTATTTTTTATTAAAAGCACTTCCGGGACTAGCACAGTTCCTTCAAAATGGCATGTGCCCCCCAAACTAAGTAAGTTTAACTGAATGTGAGAAATGTTGTACATGTATAAATCTGTATCTTTACATTAGAATTTTGCACTGGCTCTGTATGACTGAAATGCCTAGATCAAAATAATATATATAAATTTAGAATTTTAAGAGCTTACTGGATTGTGCCTAAAATCTTTGACAATTGGGAGGTAGTATGTTCTACTGGTTGAATGTAGGCTTTAAGATGTAGACATTTGTTTGACCGAAACATAGTCCTTAAAATTTCGGTGTATCATTTCTATAATATTTTTTTAAAGATTTTTATTTATTTATTTGACAGACCACAAGTAGGCAGAGAGGCAGGCACAGAGAGAGGGGAGGAAGCAGGCTCCCCACTGAGCAGAGCCTGATGCTGGGCTCCATCCCAGGACCCTGGGATCATGACCTGAGCAGAAGGCAGAGGCTTTAACCCACTGAGCCACCCAGGTACCCCATGTCATTTCTATAATATTTTAAGGGGGACAAATCATGCTCCACATCTCCTAAGTCTTAAGGTAAAATGACATAATGTAGAAATCTTTTGGCATAATGCCCAACACAAGGCCAAACCTTGAAACAAGACACATGATAAATGGTAGCTAATACTGTTTTTGCTACTAAATTATAATAAAAATGGTAATGCTGTCAAAAATATTAATTATGCATGCTTTTGAGTGTATAAAAACAGTATATCCAATTAACAAGTGAGATAAATATTAAATTCCAAATTTTGACATTATCTGTTGCTTCTTCTGTGATGTGGATATTTGTAAATATTCTTTATGAGCTTTGTTTATAGCAGATACTTAGATAAACAACATTGCAGCCTCCTAAAAACACAACTTATCCTGTTTCAAGTCCAATTTTCAAGTCCAAATTTCAAGTCCAATTACGAGACATGTAATTTTTTTTCAAAAACCTTTCTCAAGAGACAAATGCAGATTGTTTAGGGCTTATTTTTCCAAACATTGTATCTAGTTTTATTTGGTAACTTCACACCTCCTGATACCATTTTTAGTTTCCTGACAGCACTGCCCCAGTAAGGTCTGTTCCTTGACTCCTTAAGTATCTCTTTCTTTCCTTCTAAGATATCCAGGTTCACTTGGTGTCTTTCTTCCAGGAACCCAGCCCTCATGATTCTCTACAGCACTTTTCTCTTGTAGAGCAATTTCACCTTGCCAAGCTGCCTGCACTGTTCTCTGAAGAAGTAACACAAAGTCCATCTGGTTTCTCATACCAGCATGCCTTTGGTCCATTTCCATTGTATCATAAATTATCTTATGCAGCAGAGTCCTTGTAGTGTTCAGTGAAATTGAAACAAACGTTCTGAAGCCCATCCTGGATCATTCATTTGGAATGGTTTTGCCTTCACTTTGAACGTGATGAGTGCACCTGAGAGCTCACAGAGTTGTGAAGCCGTGGAATTTTTAAGGGCTCCCAATGTAATAGAAAGACTTCCACACAAAAGACTGACATGGTAATATTTATACATGGTAAGATTTACAAAAATCTTACCTAATTTAAACTGGCAGACTTTTTTCCAAATTTTTTCCAAATTCTGTTCTGAAAGAATTCTGGGTGGGCATCCTGAGATGATGGTTTTGCTTACAATGCCTGCATGTGGGGGTGCCTGGGTGGTAGGGTTAGGTAATTGCCCAACTCTTATTTTTGGTGATCTCTGGGTCATGAGAGAGAGCCCTGCCTGCATCTGGCTCTGAGTGCAGCACAAAGTCAACTTGGGATTCTCTCTTCCTCTGTCCCTCCCACTCATGCCCTCTCTCAATCACCAAAGATAAGTAAATCATTTTTAAAAATGTATCTGTGTGGCCAGTAATCTGAGAACAGTTACCAATCCCCTTATCTGTAGGAGTGCCTGAGTGATCAGACAGGGACAGCCATCTTGGCCACACTTCTCAAACTGCCTTTATTTGAGCCTTGTGGGAAGAGAACCAGAGGCAATAAAGACTGGAGTTATGGTAAGTTTGGACCCAGCATGGGGGCAGAGATGTTAGATGGGTAGGGTAGAACCTTGGTGGTTGTGGTCCTATTTATATACACATACCCAACCCAGAAGACAAGAAAAGGTGTTGCTGCTCAGAGAGGCAGATAGGAACCTGAGGAATTGCTCATGCCTTCACTCTATCTGGTCTTTCTAGTTCAGATGTTCGAATTGATTGCTACCTTCTCTTGTCCTGACCTGTTGCTCCTCTCTTTCTCTCCTTCTAGCCAGTTCTCATATATGGCTTGTTCTGTACTTACATTGCTAGTTGCCACAGCCTCAAATTTTCCTTTCCTTGCTCTTCCTTCTCTTGCCATTCTGTGGATCCCCATCTCTGTCCACTTTGAACACTGGGTCTGAGCCTGGCCAATTTACTCTCTGCTGTTCCCCTCTAAGAATGTGTGATAGTGGGTCGCAAAAGTTGGGATAGATGCCCATTCAGTCATACACATCTCTGCCTGTTCAGATGGAGATGGTCGTTACTTGCATTTGCATTGTCAGAGCTATAAAGAAGACTCAAATATTACTTTCTCCTTAATTTGAAGAGAGAGATTAAGAAAGATGGAGGGGTGAGCATGAGCATTGAGTTTTATAGAAATTTGGTAATTCCTGCCTACCTTTACTATAGTAATTTCTGAGGGTCTAGTGTTAGTATTTATGCTATGTTAGATTATAACTTCTGAAATTATAATGTTGCCAAATATAATGGGTTCTCTTTGGCTTGTTTCTTGGTTAACCTCCCATTCTGTTGAGATATTTTTCTCTTGGCTTTTGTGATGGTCCTTCCATATCTTCTCCTCTTTGCTTGGTCTCTTTACTAGCTTCTCTTCCTCACTGAAACTTACAATATTGTAGGGCCTTTGGGCATTGTCCTAGCTTCTTTTCTCTGTATTCTCTCTCCCTGTATCATCACATCCTTTATATATGCCCATGGCTCACAGATTTTTGTCTCCAGATAAAACTGAACCCTGAATGGCTTACCCTAAAACCCAAATCTACCAATTCTTCTCTTTCCCATTCACATCTCATCCATGAGCGAGTCTCAACATTTCTCTGCACATTTTCCCCTCCACTATCCTAATACTCTATCAGCTTTCCCATAAACTGCTATAAATCTAATACATTTTCTTGTTTTTACTCTTTGACCTTTAGTAATCCAATATGCACAAGAAAAGCAGAGTGATTTAAAAAATGCGTTTAGATTTATGGGACTCTACTGCTCAAACATTTAACTGACTTATTGTACCTAGAGTAAAATACATGATCCACAAGGCTATGATCTGACTCCTGCCTACATCATTAGTTCCGTCTTACAATAGTGTTTTGCAAATAGACCCCTATACACAGAGAACAGGGGAAGACTGAAGAAAGAGACCGCTCCAGTTTGGTTGGTGGCAGTTCTAATAAGCAAGGGAACTTGTGAGGCTCATTTTGGGCAGCTGCAAGACAAATAGGTCTTTGCACCTGCCTGCCAGAATATTAGTTTATGTAGTGACCTTAACTGAATTCAGTCACCTGTATCTTGCTGATGGTCTCAATACCACCATACTCTCCCAAGGCTGTGTCCTTTCTTGGAACAACTCTCACTATGATAACAGTAGGTGGAATGTACATTCCAAGGACAGGGGAGGGAGTTAGGAACCTGTGAGTGTCCAATCATGCTCTCAATGGCCATGTCTTTTAAATGACCTCCAAAAAATAACACTGCTGCAGGGTGTATGGCCCTCCTTTCTAGCCATCCACTAAGCTTGTTCATTCTAAAGATTGGTGCAGTTTATCTTAAGTCTATCCCTACCCAGTTATTCTCCATTTCTATAACCAAACTTTTAATGTATGATAATCGTATTTACAAGTATGATACTTATCACTGTCTGTGATTACTTACTGTTTATTTTCCCTTCCTTCATCTCCACTGCCCTACCTCTCCAGAATGTAGCTCTGTGGGCATAGATTGCTTGTCTGCCTTGCTCACAGCAGCATCCCTAGGAACTAGCACTTCCTGGTATATAAAAGGTGCTCAATAAAATTTTAATAAATAAAAGCATAGGAAGTTATGTATGGCTACATCTATCATCTAAGGGATAACAGTCCATTTTTTTTTTCATTCATTTAAGTAAAGCTTGTCTTTCCTTTTTAAGAAAGAGTGGATGCTAAGGGAGTATTGGAAATAGAGGGTAAATGTTCATGGAGCTCTTTTGTCATGCTGAAATAGATTGTAGTCTCAATATATTTGGAACCCTCTGTATAAGGTTTTCATCATCTCAATGGCAGGTTTTAATGTGTTTTCTCTACCTCCTCAGAGCACAAAAATGAAAATTCTTGGCTTAACAGATCCCGAAACAAGGCTAGTTTTTCATGTACTGCCTTCAGATCAGGATTCAGCTGCAAGAAAATAATGATCAGAGTTAATGAGTTAACAGTTAAGCCAATCTATGTGAAAGCCAAGCATAAACCCCTAGCCCAGGCTGTCTGTAAATCTGAAACCCAAAATGCTCTGAAAAATGAAATTCAGTTAAAAGACTAGAGAGGACTCTTTCTGCAACAAACCCGGATCAGAATTTACATGGGACAGTTTCAAATTTTTACCTCAATCCATGTTTCCCTGGAGAAGTGTTACTGTTTTCAGTCAATGTGACAAGACATTTGTAGCTCATGTGCCTGAAGATTCACATCTCTGGGATGCTTTGAGTGGCTTTCAAAACGATAGTCCAGGGGCGCCTGGGTGGCTCAGTGGATTAAGCCGCTGCCTTCGGCTCAGGTCATGATCTCAGGGTCCTGGGATCGGGTCCCGCATCGAGCTCTCTGCTCAGCAGGGAGCTTGCTTCCCTCTCTCTCTCTCTCTCTGGCTGCCTCTCTGTCTACTTGTGATTTCTCTCTGTCAAATAAATAAATCTTTAAAAAAAAAAAAAAAAAAACGATAGTCCATGCATTCGGAGCTGGACTCCGAGTGTTCTTTTGTGATGTCCCAGAACAGCCTAATATCAGTAGATTCAAAATACACTCAACTTCATTTCATCACTTACAATATACTTAAGCACCTGTAAAGATGTAGGGGCATGTTTTTATCCAGGGAACTAAAACTTAGAAGCTTCTGACTATAATTGAAATAAAGTAGGAAAATAACTTTCTTTTCTAGTAAGTGCTACTCAATTCTATTGAGGATGTTATACCAGAGAGAGAAGTGGAAGGACACAGAATGAACAAATTTAGTCAGTATAAAGCAGGCCTCACAGTCTTAATGACTTTTCAGATGAATGACAAGTAGTGACAATGTTTGGAGTATGATTCAAGTTGAGGGCCATCACTAATTACCAGGTCTTTTGTTTGTGCCTGGCTTTCATACAGATTGGCTTGCAATAGGTCAGATTCAGTCAACTGAAAACTCAAATGCCACATTTTCTAGCACTGACAACTCTTCATTAACTCTGACCATCATTTAAAGCAGCTGAACCCTCATCTATGGGGGTGGGGGGATACATGAGGAACCTGCCTTGTTTCAATTCTACTGAGGGATATTTGTATCCTCAGGTGCTGCCACTGCAATTAGTCAGTCCCATGTTTGGTATCTTCTTTCTAAGCACTCAGGACTGTGTGTGTCATGGCTAGTAGATTGTTTGACATCCAGTACTATGGCAAGCAGTGTTCATTCCAAGGGAAAAAAAAATAATAGACTGCCAGTGCATTTTATTTTCTTTCCTGTACCTGGTGCTTCCTTCTCTTTCTGTTTCTTCAATCTGTCTCTAATGGACCTTGGTGAACTTAGAAGCCAGCAGTTAAAAATAGATGCTTTCAAGAACAAAGAAGAGAAATGACTCAAGGTTGGTAAATACTATCTGTCCTAAAGAAATGAGAAAAAATGCTTGACACAGAACATGTAAATAGATTTTGTGGGTTTAAGTGTATTCAAGAGGATGATCTCCTGATGGGGAAAAACATTGCCCTCTAAATAAAATACCAAGAAGAGTTTCTTTACTATTCTTGTATATTTTGAAAGAGCAACGAAAGTAATTTCTGACATTAATAGTACTATTTTTGAGGTAAAACCCAAATACAGCAAAATGCATGTATCTTAAGTGAACACCTCACTGAGTTTTGATAAATATTTATACCCATGTAATGTACATCCCAATCAAGATGTAGAGTACTTCCATCGTCCCAGACAAGACCCCTCTTCTCTCCTCTCCCACTCTCAAGAGGCAAATACTGTTGTGATTTCTATTACCGTAGATAAGTTTTGTCTATATTTGAACTTCATGTAAGTGGAATAATTGTTATATAGTGATTTATAATGGAATTTCTTCAATCAAAATAATGTTTTTGAGATTCATCCTTGCCTTTTTGAATATGTTTTTTCATTTTTATTTTAAATAGTGTTTTGTGTGAGTATAACTGATTTCTTTTTTAAAAAATCTATTTTCCTGTTGGATATGTGAACCGTTTCCACATTTGGCTATTAAGGATAAAGCTGCTTGAATATTTTTGTACGAATCTATATGTCTATATTTTTTATTTCATATGGATGAATACCTAGACTGGTGATCATTCTGTCAGAGTAAGTGTATGTTTAACTTTGTAAGAAACTGCCAATTACCCAAGGTGATTGTACCTTCTATATTTGCATCAGTAGTGTATGATGGTTATAGTTGTTCCACAAATTCCTTACAGTAGTATAATTAGCCATTCTAATTGTTTTTACATTCTGACAGTTTTAATATGCTTGCTTAGATGACTAATGGGTCTGAAAAACTTATGGGTACACTCTGACTTTGGGTGAGGGAGGAGGAAGTTTTGTTTGCAGGGGTAGACAGTATAGGAGGAGAGAAGGGGAGAGAGAGAAAGTATTTACTTTTGAATATATTAGCTGGAATACAGCGCTAGATTTTAAGAGAAGAGTTTGGGGCACACAGGTTTAAAAATGTATGGCCTATTAAGAGGAAAGCTTTTGCCACTCCTAGTAATAGGACAAAAATCCAATTTTGTAATTCCATAAATTGTCACAAAATAACTTCAGTTTTCCTTCTGTACCCCTCTATCCCATTTGAATGAGAAACCATCTGGTCAGGAAAAGAGTTTTTTGTTGTGTTGGGGATATGGGTCTTTCCCCTCACCCCCAAAATATAAGAAGTTTGGTGTTCTACTTGAAGGGAATTAGGGACATACTTTTCCAAAGAACACAACCTTTCTAAATTCAAGAATGAGTGTTCATAATTATTCCTTTTCGGATCTCATAATTATCTGGGAAAGAAGACCTACAAAGAAGCTGTAGTGCCTGGGTGGCTCAGTTGGTTAAGTGTCCAATTCTTGATTTTGGCTTAGGTCATAATCTCAGAGTCTTGAGATCAAGCCCCATGTTGGGTTCTATGCTAAGCAGGGAGTCGCCTTCTCTCCCTCTCCCTCTAACCCTCCCCTGACTCTTGTGCACGTGTGCTCGCTCTCTCTCTCTCCCTCTCTCTAAAATAAAATTTTCAAAAAAGTACTATGTGACTCTCCCTGGTCTAGGCTCTTTGAAAAGTTCTAGCTCTGTCCCTGCAAGCTTAGACCTTACCCACCAAGAATTCTTCCATCTGGAAGCAGTTAGGTGAGTGATTCTCAAACTCTGCATTGCAGCAGATCCTGTTCAGTATTTATTCCAAAGAAGAAATTTATAGAACTCCCGAGGTGCTGATTCCCTAGCTGTGGGGTCAGATCTGGGAATTGAAATTTTAAATCAAACACCACAGGCAATTTTGAGGCAATGAGCTGCACACTGGTTTGAGGAGAAACTGGTATCAATAAACAGTGAAAACGTTTAGCTCTAGTTTCCCCTTGTTCATTCTTTTTATACTAACAGAGGGCAAAAGTGAGTCTCCCAGGATCCTATGCCCTGTTACCTTATTCATAGACCATTCTTCTCAGATTAAAGTGTTTTCTTCCCTTTAAACTTAATAATAAACTAATGTACAATGCATTCTACCTACTACAATGCTCATCTGAAGCCATTCTACTTGAGCCCAAAGAATCAATTGTATTCCTCCACTGCTTGCCCTCTCAATCTACCAATCTATGACTTTGAGAAGGGCCTACCTAATCCCTTTTCAAAAATTTTAATTTGTTGTGGTAAGAACATTTAATATGAGTTGTACACTCCTAACAAAAATTTAAGTGTACAAAGCACACAGTTGTACAACAGATCCCTACAACTCGATCTTGCATAACTGAAACTTTGTGTCCACTGATTAGCAATTCCCCATTCCCCCAAACTCCCTTGACCCACTAGTCCTAGACCACTAGTGGTCTGCTTTTTGCTCCATGAATTTGACTGTCTCAGATATGTGTGTGGTACATATTGTATTTATTCTTCTGTGACTAGTATATTTCACTTAGCATAATGTATTTAAGTTTCATCCATCTTGCATATAACAAGATTTCCTTCTATATTAAAGACTTCCTTTCTTTTTAGTTCAGATTCACCCAGAATGATCTCTTTTTAATGAAGTCAAAATCAACTGCTTTGGGATATTATTTACAGCTTCAAAATCCCTTTAGCTTTGCCATGTAATATAACCTAATGACTTGAGGGAACTTCATATCTATGGTCCCACCCACATTTGAGGGGAGACGATTATGCAGAATGTGTTACATAAAGTGGTGGGAATTTTGGGGTTCACCTTAGAGTTCTGCCAACTATAGTTTTTCCTGATGGATGATTGATGACTTTGTTGTTGTTGTTTAATGGATCAAACTTGCTCATTATTGCTAGGTGATAAGTATTCAGTAGACAAAACTAAACTTATTGGCCTGTATCAGATAATGTAGATACAGTATATTTCTCAACAGATATAAATGAATTCAAAGTGAAAAAGTAGATTGATCAATTGTTTTTATGTTTTCTATAAACCATAAAACTATAGTTTTCTTTAAAAGCAACAAAAATTTAATGCTGGGAATATGAAGAACTATTTGGTGTGTTTCTTGTTAGTATTTTTAGGAAACTATTTCTTTATAGCTAATTCCTACTCTCTTACTGACATAAAGTAGTTCAGTCCTACAAGTTGTTCTCACGGAAAGGACCATCTTCTTCAGGATAAAAATCAGAAAATAATTATGCATGCCTATTGAAATTTATAAAGAAAACTAGATGCTTACACTGTTTTCCTAGGGGAAAAATTAAGCATTTAAAAATTCCCATTGATAGTTTAAGTAACTTAAAACTTACTTTTTTTTTTTTATTTTTTTTATTTTTTATTTTCAGCATAACAGTATTACTTTTAAAATGTTCAAGCATGTTAGAAATGCACATTCTGTGAGTAATTACATGTAATTGAATATACCTTAAAGTAGGGAAAGGGAAACTGAAATCAGTGGTCTAAAAGAATCTTTTATACTTCACTTTTAAATCTTTATTAAATATATGACATGCCGATTATCAAATTTACCATTTTGTTAAACAATTGAGGGTAATGAAAATACTGATAGTTGAAGAACTACGAGTAACACTGAGTTTTTTGGTTGTACGCGGGCATTATGCACAGCAGCACCCAACAGCAGCTCAAAACTTCACTCTTCACGTGAGTCATTTTTAAGCCAATCTTAAAGTTAGGAGAAGGTGCAGAGATCAGCCAGCATGTACAATAGGTAATCCTTATAAAGTTTTTAAAGTCTCTTACCTAATGCTTTGACAAGTTTAAGGAAGGAAATAAAGGTCCTTAAAATAATGTCCACTCCCTCTTGTCCTTCGGTCCTGGCCTCTGGCAGCACTCGTGTAGCACATAGTCAGTCGTGAGGACTTGGCCTGTGGAACATGTGCTTGAGGGTGAGGTGATCATAAAATATTTGAGTTGAGAAAAAAGCCATTGTTACTAAGTGTGTCATAGCATTTGCTAGTGAAGTTCACTTTCTCTAACATATCTTTTTCTGCAAGAAATAAAAAAGGGACAATTTGGAAGATTAAAGGAAAAGAAATGAAAAATTGAGCCCTTTCCCTTTACTAAGTTGTGGGTATTTAGTAGGAGTCATAGTCACAGAGGATGAGGGCAGCCCAAACTGGTAAAGGTGAGTATAGCTTGTGGGTCTGGAAGCTGAATACACACAAAAAAAGAGACCCAGACACACCTGGGTGGCTTAGTGGGTTAAGCCTATGACTTCAGCTCAGGTCATGGTCTTAGGGGCCAGGGATCGAGCCCCGCATCAGCCTCTCTGCTCAGCAGGGATCCTGCTTCCCCCTCTCTCTGCCTGGCTCTCTGCCTGTTGTGATCTCTCTCTCTCTCTCTCTGTCAAATAAATAAATAAATAAATCTTAAAAAAAAAAAAAAGAGGCCCAGACAGTGCTCTGAGAGCCTGGCCCTGGATAGAGTGGGGCTCCCCCTACCACAAAGACACACACTCAAATGTCAAAGGGCCTGGCAGGATCATTCCTCTGCCTGCTGTAAATCGAGATGGTGAAGCAGAGGATATGCAGTGTCCAATTGCTACATGCAGGATTTCTACCTGGTATCATCACGGTAGGTACCTTCCAGTCAGTAGTCTGTTTTTCCTTAGTGTTTGGGAAGACATAAGATTGGGGAAGGAGTTTGGGATTCTTAACTTACACAGCTTGTGGCATGTCTGTTTTGCTTGTAACTGGTGGCAGCATGATGGACTCCTCCCATAGTGCTTTTTAGTTCTTTGCAATAAGTTATTTCAGTAGCAAATTAAAACCCTGAAATTAATTTTCTTTGGAATTTAATTTTTGAAGGATGTTTAATTATGATACATATTCATTGTTATAGATTTCATGTTAAGTTCTGTAGAAACTACAGAGAGGGATGTGGTATGTGGCTAAGGTGTTTCCAAAGTGCTTGTCTTGTTAATACCAAATCGTAGTTTAGCCCTGGAACAATTTGATTTGAGAGGAGAAAAAAATAGTCATTTCATCAAATAATTATTGACCCTTCCTTTGGGCACTGTGTTGAATTGCTGAGCCTAAAAGAATGAGAAATCGATAACTCTTGCCCTCAAGGAGTTTATAGTCTAGGAAAAAAACTATACCCTATGTTCTCTTACTCCATAATTAGGAAAGTTCTTTCCTCATGGAATTATTTTAAACCTAACTATGAAGATAAGGAGGCAGTGGAGTATAATATCTAATCTCGGTAGAAATTCTCCATATATTTGAGCCATTGGACTGAGTTCTTTTTATAGATAGTATATTCTGTGTTGCTGTATAGAACACAATGACAAAAATCTTAAATGTATACAAAACTGGCATTTATTTAGCTCATAAATAACAGCTGGAGTTGGCTTATGTAGGCTGGCCCACCTGGACAGCTCCCTCACAGGTCTTCTATCTTTCTCCTGGGCACAGGGTCTACCCTAGGCATTTTCTTTCCATGGCAGTGGTAGAGTATAAGCACATCAATTGTCACAACATCACTGTTGCCCAGTTTTATTGGCCAAAGCTGATCATATGGTCCGACCCAAGTGATAGGGTACAAAAATGACCCTTTTTAGAGGAAGGCATTAAGAAGTCACATGGTATAGAATTGGGGCCAATAATGCACTCTACTCCAGGTATTAACATCATTCTGGGGACAACTTCATGAGGTAGATAGTCCTTCATACTTGTTAAAATTTAAAAGCTGAATGATGGAAAACATCTGAAGTCAGACTGTATTGAGACTGTTGCTGGTCTGCTACTTACTAGCTATGGCTTTTAGCACTTTTAACTCTTTTGTATCTTTGTTTTTTCATATGTGAAAGAGAGAAAATAATTTTACTTGCCCTATAGGCAGTCAAGACAACATGTAACTCAGTGTCAATAATAATCCACAGAACAACTGATATCTTAAATCACACCTGGTCTTATTCTTGATCTTAAACTCTCAGATACTCTTCTCTTCCATTCACAACTAGCTTTTCTTATAGGTATTATTACATTTAAAATAAATATAAATCCTTGTTAGTAAAAGCTATACATTAACAATAATAATGGCTATTGACAAATTCATTTATCATTGAACAGTTTTCTGAAAATGGCATTTAGTTTTTATTAAAGGCACTATTTGCAAAAAGATATGCTTTCCATCTAAATGCTAGATTTTTCTTTTCATTAATTCCTATAAACTCATTATTCACAAATATATTCTTTAATTTTCAAAGTTACAGAAAGGTATAAAGATTTAAATCTGAGTATTTAGAATCTTAAATGAATGGTTTGTGTTTAAGAAGTTACTTTATCTTGTGGCAAAATACAGAAAGATACTCAATCACAAAATATAGACCTTATTTTAGACAAGACTGGTAATAGATACAGGGAACACTGATGATGAATTTGTTGTCTTCAAAGAGTTTACAGTCCATCGAATAATTTTTTGGAGGTATAATTGGTGTACAGTATTAGTTTCAGGTGTGCAACATAGTGATTTGACATTTGTCTACATTGTAAAATTATCACAAGTCTAGTTACCATTTGTTACCATACAAATTAACACAAAATTACTGACTATATTCCCCATTCTGTACATTATATCCACATGACTTACTTGGAAACTGGAAGTTTGTTCTTCTTAGTTTCTTTTGTCCATTTAGCATCACCCCCTCACCCCAAAACTCCCCCTGCTCTGGCAACCACCAGTCTGTTCTCTGTATGCATGAGTCTGAGTTTTGTTTTTTTCCCCATATTCCACATATTGATGATATCAAGCAGCATTTGTCTTTCTCTGTCTGACTTATTTCACTTAGCATAATATCCTCAAGGACCATTTATGTTGTTGCAAATAGCAAGATTTCCTTCTTTTTTGTGGCTGAGTTATATTTCAGTCTGTATGTATATACCACATATTCTTTATACTTCATTCATTGATGGCTACTTCAGAGGTTTCTATAGCTTCACTATTGTAAATAATAGTGCAGTGGACATGGAGTGTACATATCTTTTCAAATTAGCTTTCATTTTCTCTGAATAAATACCCAGGGCTATAATTGCCTCATCATATTTTGGGGGGAAGCAGCATGCAGTTTTCCATAGCGGCTACACCAATTTACATTCCCACCAACTGTGCACAAGGATTTCCTTTTTTCCGAATTCCTACCAAACACTTTTTTTTGTTGTTATCTTTTTTATGATAGCCATTGTGACAGGTGTGAGGCAGTATCTCCTTTTGATTTTGACGTACATTTCTCTGACAGTGATGTTGAACATTTTCTCATGTGCCAGTTGGGCATTTGTAAGTCTTTGGAAAAATGTCTATTCAGATCCTCCACCATTTTTAATTTTTATTTTTTATAAACATATATTTTTATCCCCAGGGGTACAGGTCTGTGAATCACCAGGTTTACACACTTCACAGCACTCACCAAAGCACATACCCTCCCCAATGTCCATAATCCCACCCTCTTCTCCCAAACCCCCTCCCCCCAGCAACCCTCAGTTTGTTTTGTGAGATTAAGAGTCACTTATGGTTTGTCTCCCTCCCAATCCCATCTTGTTTCATTTATTCTTCTCCTACCCACAGCAAGGGAAAAAATGAACTATTGGGATTTCATCAAGATCAAAAGCTTTTGCACAGCAAAGGAAACAGTTAACAAAATCAAAAGACAACTGACAGAATGGGAGAAGATATTTGCAAACGACATATCAGATAAAGGACTAGTGTCCAGAATCTATAAAGAACTTAGCAAACTCAACACCCAAAGAACAAATAATCCAATCAAGAAATGGGCAGAGGACATGAACAGACATTTCTGTAAAGAAGACATCCAGATGGCCAACAGACACATGAAAAAGTGCTCCATATCACTCGGCATCAGGGAAATACAAATCAGATCCTCCACCATTTTAAATTAGATTGATATATCCTATTTCTGATTTCATTTGTCTTTAGGTACTTTTTTATTTCTTCTATGACCCAGTGGTTGTTCAGTAAGATGTTGTTTAATCTCCACATGTTGGTAATTTTTCCAGTTTTCTTGTGATAATTTTTAGTTATGCACCATCATGGTTAGAAAAAGATGCTTGATAGGGTATTAATTTTCTCAAATTTATTGAGACTTTTTTTGTGGTGTGGTCCAACATGTGATCTATCCTGGAAAGGATTTTGTGTGTACTTGAAGAATATGTATTCTGCTTTAGGATGGAATGTTTTATATTTACCTATTAAGTTGATCTTGTTTAAAGATTTTATTTATTTATTTGACAGAAGGAGAGACAATGAGAGCAGGGACACAAGCAGCGGGATTGAAGAGGGAAAGCAGGCTTCTCACTGGGCAGGGAGCCAGATGTGGGGCTCGATCCCAGGACCCTGGGATCATGACCTGAGCCGAAGGTAGATGCTTAACATCTGAGCCACCCAGGTACCCCAAGTTCATCTTGTATAATATGTTGTTTAAGTCTGATATTTTGTTTTGTGTGGTTACTGTAAGTTTTTACTTGGTAGTTACCATGAGGTTCAATATATCATCTAGTGCATTTAACTATTTTAAGTTGATAGCAACTTAAACACATTCTAAAACTCTGTTTCAACTCTGCCCCCTTGATTTTGTTTTTGATGTCACATTTTACAATTCATGTTATGTATCCCTTAACTAATTTTTATGGTTTTAATGAATATTTTTTTTCTTTTAGCCCTCATAATAGCTTTATAAACTTTGATCCACTGCCTTTAATACATACTTATCTTTTCCAGTGAGATTTTTACTTTCATATGTCTTCTTGTCAAATAGTGCTTTTCTTTTCAGCTTAATGAAATTCCTTTAACATTTCTTGTAAGTCTGGCTTAGTAATGATGGACTCTTTTAGCTTTTGGTTGTCTGGTAAACTCTCCCTTCGATTCCCTATGGTAAACTTGCCAGGTGGAGTATCCTTGGTTAGGAGTTTTTTGGCTTTTGTTTTTGTGGGAGATTTTTCCCCTAGCACCTTGAATTTATGTTAAGCTACTCCTTTCTGGCCTCAAAGTTGTTCCTGAGACATGTGTGGATAGTCTAATGAGGTTTCCCTTGTATGTAAGAATTTTTCTCTTGTTACACGTATGGCTCTTGTTAACTTTGGACATCTTAATTATAATGTGTTTTGGTATGGTTCTCTGTGTTCATTATATTTGGAATCCTCTGGGCTTCCTGAACTGGATGTTTCTTTCCTCCCCTGAATTAGGGAAGTTTTCAGCCATGATTTTTCTCCTTGTGGATCCCTATAATAAGAATGTTGTTTTGCTTAATGTTGTCCTGTTAAGTAATCTTTTCTTCATGTTTTAAATTTGTTTCTTGGGGCACCTGGGTAGCTCAGTTGTTTAAGCATTTGCCTTCAGTTCAGGTCATGATCTCAGGATCCTGGGATTGAGCCCTGCATTGTAATCCCTGCTCAAGGAGTCTACTTCTCCCTCTCCCTCTGCTGCTCCCCCTGCTTGTGCTTTAACTCTCTCTGGCTCTCTCTCTCTCAAATAAAATCTTTTTTTAAAAAATTCATTTTCTTTTCTGTTGCCCTGTGTGGGTGAGTTCAGTTTCCTTGCCTTCCAGCTCAAGATCTGTTCTTCTGCTTCATCCAATCTGCTATTGAAACTCTTTGATATATTTTTTACTCCAATTATACTCTTTAGCTCTCTGACTTCTGTTTGATACATTCCTATATTTTCTATCTCTTTGTTGAAGTTCTCACTGTGTTCCTTCTTTCTTCTAGTTTTGATGAGCATCTTGATGACCATTATTGGGAATTCTTTATCAGGTAAATTATTTATCTCTGTCTTATTAAAAACTTTTTTCTGAGGTTTTCTCTTATTCTTTCATTTTGAACATATTTCCCTGTTTCCTATTTTTCTTGACTCTGAGTTTCTATATATTAGGTAAGGTAGCTACCTCTCCATCTTGGAGTGGCCTGTGTAGGTGATGAAACTTCTTGTTCACACTTGACTTAGCTCTTGGTTGTCTCTCAAATCTTTGTGATTATCTATACTACCTGAACTTATTTTTAATATATCCCATTATTGAGGGTGTGCTAAGATCAATCAGTGTTCTAAGGGGAGGAATTTCATTTAGTACCTACTTTCAGTCTGATTGGAAGCCAGACATTTAGGCAGCATCTTTTAAAAATGTGCAAATATATATAGTCCTGAGGGGCTGCAGTCATAATGCTGGCTGGCCTCCAGATGGAGGCATCCCCTCAGTGACAATTACAAAAATGAGAATCCACATGAGTATATAAGCTTCTTTCTGTGAGTTCTTGTCAGGATGTAACAAGGCCAAGAGGTATACAAGGATGGTGTCTCCCTGCTAGTATTTCCTGGGAGTACCTCCTTAGTTTCCAGGTATGTAGGAAACCTGAAGGCTGACTGTTAGGCTGAAGCTTCAAGCTAGGTAACTGGCACTTTTTTCACAGGAAGACCATAATTATGTTGGTGTTTGTGGGTGGTGGCTTGTCAAGAAATGTCTTTCCAATTACATTTTCCCACGAAGCTCAGGAAAATGCCCACCAACTTGGCCACCAAGGCCAGGCGATCTAGGGGCATCCCTTACATGAATTGCAAGGGCCATCTGGCTTTATTTAGGCAGCTGGAAAATGTAAGGGGTTGGGATATGCTCACTGGCTTCCAAAGGAAAATGTCATATTGAACATGTCCCAGGGTTATAGGAAAGCAAAAGAAGAGTGCCCTCTCTGTGAGTGACTTTAGGCTAGAAGCAGGAGAAAGCCAGGACTTTTTGCACTTGCCAGCTCCAGCCAGGAAATGAGTGCCAAGACTGCCTCTGCTTTCTTGCTTTAACAAGATAGTGCTGTGACCTGTCTCACCCCCACCTGTCTTAACGAGGTGGTAAAATAGTGCCATGTTGGAGCTTCCTACTTGTACTAGCAGGGTAGGTGGAAAGTACAAAATTGACATCCGCCCTAGCCTCTGTCATGGGGGAGAGTTTCATTTACCTCTGCCCTTCCAGCAGTAAATTAGCAATTAAGTCACCTTCATGTATAGTTTAGACACTTTTTAAAACTGCTGCTTTTTTTGTGTCTTGGGATGAGTGAGACCATATGTAAGCCTTTTAAAAGGGAAATCTCACTTTCCTTTGACACTTTGGGTCTCTTGGGCATCGGATTTTTTTCCAAGCCAGATGTTTTGGGTGTTTATCTCCTTTTTGTAAATCCCAGGAGTAGGGATGCCTCCCACTCTTCTGGGAAAGGTACTAGACTGGTGCTATCCTTCCCAATTATGTGTTGCTGTGCTGGGGCCCAGGTATTTGGTGAGACCATATCTCTGCCTCCAACCCAATACAGGTAGTCTTTCTATGCTTTGCTGTGGAGAAACAGCCCATCTAGTTTTTAGATATCCTTTAGAGGGAAATGATCTCTGTATACTGTAGATTTGAAGTGTCCTTGGGACAAGGTGAGTTCAGGATCTGCCTATATTACCATTCTGCTGACGTCTCCCTAGGAAAGTCTTTTTTTTTTTTTTTTTTTTTTTTAATGATTTAAATGATTACAATGTGAAGGGTTCCCTTCACCCCCTTCACATTGTAAAGATCCCCTTTGGTCATCTTACCCAAATGACAGAGAACTGGGGACAGCTAGGAATGAACCAAGCAGAAAAGAAGTACACAGAGCAGGGCAAAAAATAGGGACTGTCAGGCAGGCAGAGAAAGCAGTAAGTGGAAGTTGAAGGGCTCTAGCATAAACTCATTTGGGTTGGATAGAACATTCAATTGTTGATAATGGGAATAGGAAGATGATTCTGGAAAAAGTGTCATGGATCAAATCTTTAAGAGCTTTGTATATTGCTGAAGATTGTGGACTCTACTTGAAAACACAATCTCACTTATCCTGTGATCCTTCTAATAGCTTGTGGGAAAGGAGTTGTCAGAGACTACAAGACAAAATATGGGAAGCTGTTTTCTCCAGGTAAGAACTACTGGGGCTAGACTTAAGACACTGGCAGTACAAGTGGGGAGAACAGAAACAATTTCAGAGACACTAAGGATCTGGGTATAGGGTAACAATGACAATGTAAAAGACACTTCCTTTCAGGATTTGTTTTTATTAAACAGGAGGATAATGCTTCAGCTTTCTCTACCTTTCATCTTAGTAAAATGAATACATGCAAATACATATCTATGAATTGCAGCTATGTGCATACCTTAACAATTGTCTTCCTATATCTGCAGAGAATAATTTAGGCAAGAGGATTAAGCACTTGTTACCATAAGCCAAGGGTGGATAGTTAGGCCATTAGAATTCATTGGATCAAAGTCCAGATCCAGTGATAAAACTGGCCTGAAGAAAAATTGCTTTCATTTAATTAAATCTGGTCCATTAGAATCTTAGAACTTTAGCACTAGAGGTTAACCACATAAACCCATTGTGCAGATGAGAATAGTGAAGTAAGGAGACATTAAGTTGTCAATGATAAGATGCAACTAAAATTCAAGTATAGTCTAACTTAATTTGTAGGACTTTCCACCATACCACACTGCCATTAATATTTTATTATTAATTATCCTTGCTTGGATTAAATTGTTTTTCTTGTAATCTTTGAATGGGTTTTTTAATCTGTTTTTATTTAGGTTCAGCATTTTATCCCTATTTATTTTTTTTTCATTTTGTGTTTTTAGTTCCACTTGATTATCTTCCTTTAATGGAATAAAATTTTAGTTTTACCTTGTATTGCTAAAGAAATGGATGGAAATAAAACTTTTTAAAAGAGTAAGTTAAGGGTGCCTGGGTGGCTCAGTGGGTTAAGCCGCTGCCTTCGGCTCAGGTCATGATCTCAGGATCCTGGGATCGAGTCCCGCAGCGGGCTCTCTGCTCAGTGGGGAGCCTGCTTCCCTTCCTCTCTCTCTCTGCCTGCCTCTCTGCCTACTTGTGATATCTCTCTCTCTCTCTCTCTCTGTCAAATAAATAAATAAATAAATCTTTAAAAAAAAAAAGAAAAAAAAAGAGTAAGTTAAGCCTCAAATGCATCCCCCAGTAATTTGATATTAGAGTACTTTTAAATAAATTACAGTTAATTAAGCATGCAAATATACTAACAACTTTAAGTACCCAATTAGCTACCTTAACTGAAATAATTGTCCTGAATAGCACATTTTTAAAAGGCATTTTTTCAAGGTGTTACATAAATCTTTGTCTCTGATGTGAAAAATGTAATTATTCTTGAAAGAAAGAGTATCGTAGCAGTTGATTGTTCATGAATTCAAATGTTGTAGCATGAATTACTAGCCTCTCTAGACCTCACTGTCTTCATCCATTAAAGTGCCTGACCTAGAAATTTACAAAGGTTCTCCACTTCTCTAAAGTCTTGCAGTCATTCGTCTATGAACCATGATGTATAACTCATTTTGTTGATGGGATCCTATACATTCTCTAAGTCTGACTTCTTTAATGCCATCTGTATCCATGCCTCTATTTCAGCCCCATTGTATCTCATAGATTTCTATGTTCCATGAAATGGCTAACCACTTAGAAATTCAATTTGATTATCTGGAAAAGAAATCCCTGAAGTTCTCCCCCCCCCCAACCCCCCAGAGATTATTTATTTATTTATTCTAATTTATTTTTTATTTTCAGCATAATAGTATTCATTATTTTTGCACCATACTTAGTGCTCCATGCAATCTGTGCCCTCTATAATACCCACCACCCGGTACCCCAACCTCCCACTCCCCCCTTCAAAACCCTCAGATTGTTTTTCAGAGTCCATAGTCTCTCATGGTTCACCTCCCCTTCCAATTTCCCCCAACTGCCTTCTCCTCTCTATCTCCCCATGTCCTCCATGCTGTTTGTTATGCTCCACAAATAAGTGAAACCATATGATAATTGACTCTATCTGCTTGACTTCTTTCACTGAGCATAATCTCTTCCAGTCCCGTCCATGTTGCTACAAAAGTTGGGTATTCATCCTTTCTGACGGAGGCATAATACTCCATAGTGTATATGGACCACATCTTTCTTATCCATTCGTCCGTTGAAGGGCATCTTGGTTCTTTCCACAGTTTGGCGACCGTGGCCATTGCTGCTATAAACATTGGGGTACAGATGGCTCTTCTTTTCACTACATCTGTATCTTTAGGGTAAATACCCAGTAGTGCAATGGCAGGGTCATAGGGAGGTTCTGTTTTTAATTTCTTGAGGAATCTCCACACTGTTCTCCAAAGTGGCTGCACCAACTTGCCTTCCCACCAACAGTGTAAGAGGGTTCCCCTTTCTCCACATCCCCTCCAACTCATTTTATTTTCTGTCTTGCTAATTTTGGCCATTCTAACTGGTGTAAGGTGATATCTCAGTGTAGTTTTAATTTGAATCTCCTTGATGGCTAGTGATGATGAACATTTTTTCATGTGTCTGATAGCCATTTGTATGTCTTGATTGGAGAAGTGTCTGTCCATATCTTCTGCCCATTTTTTGATATGATTGTCTGTTTTGTGTGTGTGTTGAGTTTGAGGAATTCATTATAGATCCTGGATATCAACCTTTTGTCTGTACTGTCATTTGCAAATATCTTCTCCCATTCCGTGGGGTGCCTCTTTGTTTTCTTGACTGTTTCCTTTCCTGTGCAGAAGCTTTTGATTTTGATGAAGTCCCAAAAGTTCATCTTCGCTTTTGTTTCCTTTGCCTTTGGAGACATATCTTGAAAGAAGTTGCTGTGGCTGATATCGAAGAGATTACTGCCTATGTTCTCCTCTAGGATTCTGATGGATTCCTGTCTCACATTGAGGTCTTTTGTCCATTTTTAGTTTATCTTTGTGCACGGTGTAAGAGAATGGTCCAGTTTCATTCTTCTACATATAGCTGTCCAGTTTTCCCAGCACCATTTATTGAAGAGACTGTCTTTTTTCCACTGTATATTTTTTCCTGTTTTGTCAAAGATTAATTGACCATAGAGTTGAGGGTCCATATCTGGGCTCTCTGCTCTGTTCCACTGGTCTATGTATCTGTTTTTATGCCAGTACCATGCTGTCTTGGTGATCACAGCTTTGTAGTAAAGCTTGAAATCAGGTAACATGATGCCCCCCATTTTATTTTTGTTTTTCAACATTTCCGTAGCGATTCGGGGTCTCTTCTGATTCCATACAAATTTTAGGATTATTTGCTCCAGCTCTTTGAAGAATACCGGTGGAATTTTGATCGGAATAGCATTAAAAGTATAGATTGCTCTAAGCGGTATAGACATTTTAACAATGTTTATTCTTCCGATCCAAGAGCATGGAATGGCCTAAATGCACCCATAAAATGGCACAGGGTTGCAGATTGGATAAAACGACAGGACCCATCCATATGTTGTCTACAAGAGACCCATTTTGAACCTAAAGATACACCCAGACTGAAAGTGAAGGGATGAAGAAGCATCTTTCATGCCAATGGGCCTCAAAAGAAGGTTGGGGTAGCGATTTTCATATCAGACAAATTATATTTTAAACTAAAGACTGTAGTCAGAGATACAGAAGGACACTACAGCATTCTTTTTTTCTTTTAAAAATTTTACTTATTTATTTGACAGAGAGAGATCACAAGTAGGCAGAGAGGCAGGCAGAGAGAGAGGAGGAAGCTCTCTGCTCAGCTCCCTGCTGAGCAGAGAGCCTGATGCGGTACTCCATCCCAGGACCCTGAGATCATGAACCGAGCTGAAGGCAGTGGCTTAACCCACTGAGCCACCCAGGTGCCTGACACTACATCATTCTTAAAAGGACTATCCACCAAGATGATCTAACAATTGTAAATATCTATGCCCCCAATATGGGAGCAGCCAATTACATAAGAAAACTTTTAATCAAGATAAAAGAGTCATATTGATATGAATACACTAATCGTTGGAGATGTTAACACACCTCTCTCAGAAATAGACAGATCATCGAAGCAGAAAATCAATAAAGAAACAAGAGCATTGAATGACACATTGGACCAGATGGACCTCATAGATATATATAGAACATTCCACCCTAAAACAACAGAATACTCATTCTTCTCAAGTGCACATGGAACTTTCTCCAGAATAGACCACATACTGGGTCACAAATCAGGACTCAACTGATACCAAAAGACTGAGATTATTACCTGCACATTCTCAGATCACAATGCTTTGAAACTGGAGCTCAATCACAAGGAAAAGTTCTGAAGGAACTCAAACACCTGGAAGCTAAAGACCACCTTGCTTAAGAATGCTTGGATCAACCAGGAGATCAAAGAAGAACTGAAACAATTCATGGAAACCAATGAGAATGAAGACACTTAGATCCAAAATCTATGGGATACAGCAAAGGCGGTCCTAAGGGGGAAATACATAGCCATCCAAGCCTCCCTCAAAAAAATTGAAAAATCCAGAACACAGCAGCTGTCTCTACACCTTAAAGAACTGGAGAATCAACAACCAATCAAACCAACTCCACACATAAGAAGGGAAATAATCAAGATTAGAGCTGAGATCGACGAGGTAGAAACCAGAGATAGAGTAGAATGTATCAATCCCGGAAGTTCTGACCTGGAGACATATCCTTGAGGGTCTCTGTGGTCTGTCTGTCTCTCTCCTTATTCTGCTGCTTCTTTTCTTTCTTTCTTTCTTCTTCTTTTTTTTTTTGTCTAATTTTTGTTTTCATTTAAATAACTTAACAAAAATTTTGTGGGGTAATTTCACTATTCCCCTTTCAACAACTCAGTGCTCTTTCCATCCCAAATGATTTTATGCTAGAACCCCTAAATTTGTATCTGACTCCTTATAACTGGGTGTAACTTAAAAATTTCTGTGCTTCTATTATATTTAAAGTCACATCAAAGGAGGTAGGAAGAATACATTGTCCCTGTATTCTATATGGTTACATTCTTTTCCTTAAAAAAAAAAATTAAATCAATTTAATTAACATATACTGTATTATTAGTTTCAGAGCTAGAATTCAGTGATTCATCATTGCATAAACACCCAGTGCTACCTCAAGTGTCCTCCTTAATGCCCGTCACCCAGCTACCCCTCCCCACACACCTCCCCTACAGCAATTCTCAGTTTGTTCCCTATAGTTAAGAGTCTCTTATGGTTTGTCTCTGTCTCTGATTTCCTCTTATTTTATTTTCCTTCCCTTCCCTAAATTCACCTGTTTTGCTTCTTAAATTCCACATATGTGTGAAATCATATGGTATTTGTCTTTCTCTGACTGATTTATTTCACTTAGCATAATACCCTCTTGTTTCATCCATGTTGTTGGAAATTGCAAGAGCTCAAACTTTTTGAAGGCTGAATAATATCCCATTATATATTATATAATAAATATATAATATTATAATTATAATATTCCATTATATATAATATATATAATATTTTATTATATATTCCATTATATATATCCATATATAAATTCCATTATATATATAATATGTCCATATATACATATATATGGATAGATATGTGTATATATATATATATATATACACACATTAACAGATGAATGGATAAAGATGATGTGGGATATATATCCTACATATATATGTATTTCTATTCATTAATAATGAAGCAGAAGGTGAGATCAAGGAATCGATCCATTTACAATTGGACCAAACCCCATAAGATACCTAGGAATAAACCTAAGCAAAGAGGTGAAGGATTTATACTCTGAAAACAATAGAACTATTATGAAATAAATTGAGGAAGACATAAATAAATAGAAAAACATTCCATGCTCATGGATTAAAGGAACAAATATTAAAATGTCTATGCTACCCAAAGCAATCTACACATTCAATGTAATCCCTCTTAAAATACCATCAACATTTTTCACAGAACAGAAACAAACCGTCCTAAAATTTGTATGGAACCGGGAAAGACCTGGAATAGCCAAAGAAATGTCAAAAAAGAAAACCAAGGCTGGAGGCCTCACAATTCCAGACTTCAAGCTGTATTACAAAGCTGTAGCCATCAAGACAATATGGTACTGGCACAAAAACAGACACAAATATCAAGGGAATGGAATAGAGAACCCAGAAATGGACCCTCAACTCTTTGAAAAAGCAGGAAAGAATATCCAATGGGGAAAAAAAGAGTGTCTTCAAGATATGGTGTTGGGAATAATGAATGGCCACATGCAGAAGAATGAAACTGGGCCACTCTCTTAGAGCATACACAAAAAGAAACTCAAAAATGAGTGAAAGACCTAAATGTGAGATGGGAATCCATCAAAATCTTGGAAGAGAAGATAGGCAGCAGCGTCTGTGACCTTGGCTGCAGCAAGTGCAGCAAGTTCTTGCTAGACATCTTCCTTCCTTTCTTTCTTCCTTTCTTTCTTCCTTTCTTTCTTTCTTTCTTTCTTTCTTTCTTTCTTTCTTTCTTTCTTTCTTTTTTTTTTTTTAATTTATTTGACAGAGATCACAATGAGGCAGGGAGGCAGGCAGAGAGAGAGAGTGTGAGCAGAGACCCTGATGGGGGGGCCCAATCCCAAGACTCAGGATCATGACCTGAGCCGAAGGCAGAGGCCTAACCCACAGAGCCACCCAGATGCCCCTTGCCAGACATGTTTCTAAAGGCAAGGGAAATAAAAGCAAAAATGAACTATTGGGACTTCATCAAGATAAAAAGCAACAAAGAAAACAGTCAACAAAATGAAAAGGCAACATACAGAATGGGAGGAGATATTTGCAAATGTTTTGCCAGATAAAGGGCCAGTATCCAAAATCTATAAAGAATTTATCAAACTCAACACTTAAAGTACAAAGAATTCAATCCAGAAATGGGCAGAAGACATGAACAGACATTTCTGCAAAGAAGACATCCAAATGGCCAACAGACACATGAAAAAGCACTCAACATTACGTGCCGCCAGGGAAATACAAATCAAAACCACAATGAGACACCATCTCACACCAATGAGAATGGCTAAAATTAACAAGTCAGGAAATAACAGATGTTGGCAAGGATGCAGAGAAAGGGGAACCCTCCTACACTGTTGGTGGGAATGCAAGCTGGTAAAGTCACTCTGGAAAATAGTGTAGAGGTTCCTAAAAAAGTTAAAAATAGAGCTACCCTATGACCCAGAAATTGCACTAGTAGATATTTATTCAAAAGTTACAAACATAGTGGTTTCAAGGGGCACATGCACCTCAATGTTTATAGCAGCAATGTCCACAATTGCCTTTAAAAAAAAAAAAATATTACCTTTAAAGGTTCAACATCCATTCTTGCCTTGGTAAAATGCAAAGTAGGTTATCATCCCTAATCTCCTCTAGAATAATATTAATACATTAGAATTCTTAAGTGTAACCTTTATCTAGCCACTTATTATATAGCATTTTAGGTTCATTAGCTTTAAAAATCAACTTCTGGGCTGTAATTTACATGAAATAAAGTATACACATGTTAAGCATGCCATTGGGTGAATTGAGTTTTGGCAATGAATACACCTCCCTATTTGGTTTTTAACACCCTCAAAGTTAGTCACCATTGTTAGGTTGGATTATATGTAATCACCAATAGGATTCAATTTAATTTTTTTAAAGCTGAATGTAGAATTATTTGTAATGCTTTCAATTCCTTTGTTTCTCATTGCTTCTTTCATTCTGTTCTCTGATTCTGTGTTCAATTTTATTTTTCCAGAACTACAATCTTCAGTCTACTGCATACAGAATGTTAGTTTTGAGTGACTTCTCTTGCAGGACATTAAAGATACTTCTTATCTGCTCTCCTTTTCCATCGTTGTTAAGACAGCTGTCCATCTAATTGTTACTACTTTTAAGTAATTTATTCTCTTTAGCTGCCTTTAGATCTCCTGAGCTTTCACTTACAATTATTCTGTTGTGAATTTATTTTTATTTACTGTGTGGCATCTATTGAGCTTCCTGAGTTGGAGAAATTTTTCATCAATTTTTGATCAGATTCTTGTTAACTGTGGATTCAAGTGATGTCCTCCATGTTCTCTGTTCTTTCCCCTCTCTGTATTCTATTCAGCTAGCCATTAGGCTTTATTATCTTATCATTTGTGTCCTTTAGTCTTCAAATAACAATCTCTTCATTTCTCTGTGCTGCATTCTGAGTATCCTCAATTATATATTGTTATTTATTTGGTTGTGTCTGACATGTTAACCTGCTCATGAAAATTTTAATTGGTAATACATGTATGTGTTCCTTTTAGAACATCTGTTTGTTTGTTTTTTCTCCATGATGTTTTATTCCTATGTAGTCTTTACTTTCTTATATCTCTTTAGTTATTTTGAGCATTTTGATACCTCTGTATTAGTTTCCTAGGGCTTTTATGCCGAAGTACCAGAAACTGGGTGGCTTAAACATGGAAATGTTTTGTCTGGCAGTTCTGTAGGCTAGAAATTCAAAATCAAGTTATTAGCAGTGTTGGTTCTTCCTTAGGGCTGTGACTGGAGGCTTTGCCACAGGCCTCTCCTTGCTGCTTATGGTTTGCTGACAATTTTTGGCATTTCTTGATCTTTGTGTTATTTTTACATGGGATTCTCCTTTGCACTTTGTCTCTGTCCAAAGTTCCCCTTTCATAAGGAAACGAGTCATAAAGGATTAAGAGTCCACTCTATTCCATAAGGACTATTAACTGGTTACTTTTGCAATAACTGTTACCAAATAAGATCATATTCTCAGGTACTGGGAGTTAGGACTTTAATGTATGAATACTAAGGGCTTGGTGAAGGGGACACAATTCTAACCATAACAGTCGATAAAAATTATGGATCTAAAATTTGAGAACTTGGAGTGTTAATTGGTTTCATGTCTGCTCAGTAGATTACTTCCTTCTTTTGGGTTTCAAAAATTTTGAATGTGTATTGACTTTTCCTTATGGAGATAATAGAAGGTCTGGGTGGGTAGAAGAGTCTGTCACAGCAGTTTTGCTTAAACTTCTGCTACAAGCAGAACCTCAGGGATATTTTTGTTGTCACCATTATTAATTTCTGGCCTTGGGGTTTTCTGCACCACATGTCTAGTGTCCATCTGTACTCCAAACTTGTAAGAAAAACAAAACTAGATATGAAAATTCTAAATGCTATTTGCTATTAAAAACCAAGTTAGAGCACCACTTCCTTGACTTCTCCCTAGCTTTAGACCTGAGGTTATTTCAATCCTTCCTTAACTAAGATGCAGCCCTCAGAGAGACTAGGATTTAGATAAGATTTACATGCCCACTGCCCTTCCTCGAGTGTCTGAGGTCTCAGAATGTGTCCCATGGAGAGTAATATTCAACCTACAGCCATTCCAAAGACTCCAGATGCTACTTCGGCTCTCAGCGCTCTTTTTTTCCTGCCATCTGGAGATTTTTTTTTCTCATTCTTTCATAAATCTCAGGCATAATTAGTGAGTTGCATTTTACCTTGCACTCATACATACTAGTAGGAGGAGAGTTTTGTCAGTGGCCTTTACTTATTTGCTAGAACCAGAACTTCTAATTCCCTTTTATCAAAGAGTTGAAAATAAATGTTCGAAGGGTTTAAAGTACTTTAGCTAAGATCACATCATTTTTCAGAATTCTAGTCTTTTGACTACCTGGTTGGTGACCTTTTACCTTCTCTCTCTGATTATTTTCTTTTTTATCTACCATTTTCACTTCACTTGATAAAATAACTCAGAGACCCTTTGATTTTATGTCCTTTTCCTCCAGATTCTAGGCTACCTCCGAAGTCTACTGAATATTAGAAACCACAGTAGTGAGCAACTTGAACATGCAGACAATGAATAATTTTAATACCATTAGTGATTATTGTAGAGAAGAATTTTCCTTTTCTCTGATCAAATGGTGATCAACACAATGATCTTGACATTGTCTAATTCTGCATGGGGTCCTAAACTTCCTCTTATGGTTGAGTTCTAGCTTCAGAGAATTGTGGTCTGAAAATATGCAGGGAATGATCCCAATCTTTTGATACCAGCTGAGTCCTGATTTAGGACTGAGAATGTGATCTATTCTGGAGAATGTTCCATGTGCACTAGAGAAGAATGTGTATTCTGTTGCTTTGGGATGAAATGTTCTGAATATATCTGTGATGTCCATCTGGTCCAGTGTGTCGTTTAAGGCCTTCATTTCCTTGTTGATCTTTTGCTTGGATGATCTGTCCATTTCTGTGAAGGGAGTGTTAAAGTCCCCTACTATTATGGTATTATTGTTGATGTGTTTCTTTGGTTTTGTTATTAATTGGTTTATATAGTTGGCTGCTCCCACGTTGGGGGCATAGATATTTAAAATTGTTAGATCTTCTTATTGGACAGACCCTTTGAGTATGATATAGTGTCCTTCCTCATCTCTTATTATAGTCTTTGGCTTAAAATCTAATTGATCTGATATAAGGATTGCCACTCCTGCTTTCTTCTGATGTCCATTAGCATGGTAAATTCTTTTCCATCCCCTCACTTTAAATCTGGAGGTGTCTTCGGGCTTAAAATGAATTTCTTGGAGGCAACATCTAGATGGGTTTTGTTTTTTTTATCCATTCTGATACTCTGTGTCTTTTGATTGGGGCATTTAGCCCATTAACATTCAGGGTAACTATTGAGAGATATGAATTTAGTGCCATTGTATTGCCTGTAAGGTGATTGTGACTCTATATGGTCTCTGTTCCTTTCTGATCTACCACCTGTAGGCTCTCTCTTTGCTTAGAGGACCCCTTTCAATATTTCCTGTAGAGCTTGTTTGGTGTTTGCAAATTCTTTCAGTTGTTGTTTGTCCTGGAAGCTTTTAATCTCTCCTTCTATTTTCAATGATAGCCTAGCTGGATATAGTATTCTTGGCTGCATGTTTTTCTCGTTTAGTGCTCTGAAAATATCATGCCAGCTCTTTCTGGCCTGCCAGGTCTCTGTGGATAAGTCAGCTGCCAATCTAATATTTTTACCATTGTATGTTACAGACTTCTTTTCCTGGGCTGCTTTCTTCTAAAGAATGAATGGGTCAACCAGGAAATTAAAGAAGAATTGAAAAAAATCATGGAAACAAATGATAATGAAAATACAACGGTTCAAAATCCGTGGGACACAACAAAGGCAGTCCTGAGAGGAAAATATATAGTGGTACAAGCCTTTCTCAAGAAACAAGAAAGGTCTCAGGTACACAACCTAACCCTACACCTAAAGGAGCTGGAGAAAGAACAAGAAAGAAATCCTAAGCCCAGCAGGAGAAGAGAAATCATAAAGATCAGAGCAGAAATCAATGAAATAGAAACCAAAAAACCAATAGAACAAATCAACAAAACTAGGATCTGGTTCTTTGAAAGAATTAATAAAATTGATAAACCCCTGGCCAGACTTATCAAAAAGAAAAGAGAAAGGACCCAAATAAATAAAATCATGAATGAAAGAGGAGAGATCACAACTAACACCAAAGAAATACAAACTATTATAAGAACATACTATGAGCAACTCTACGCCAACAAATTTGACAATCTGGAAGAAATGGATGCATTCCTAGAAACATATAAACTACCACAACTGAACCAGGAAGAAATAGAAAGCCTGAACAGACCCATAACCAGTAAGGAGATTGAAACAGTCATTAAAAATCTCCAAACAAACAAAAGCCCAGGGCCAGATGGCTTCCCGGGGGAATTCTACCAAACATGTAAAGAAGAACTAGTTCCTATTCTCCTGAAACTGTTCCAAAAAATAGAAATGGAAGGAGAACTTCCAAATTCTGCGTGAGGTCCTTCTAGACCTTTAATGTTAAATAATCTCATTATTTTAAAATGTGAATCGGACATTTCTTCAACTTTGTGTGTTACTTGAGCGCAAGGCAGATTTAGGGAATTCCTTAAGTGGAGTCTCATTTAATTGTTCTTGAAGACATCCGCATAGATTCAGCCACAAGCTGACTTCTGCCATGAGACTAGCAGGAATGGGATTTTTGTACAGAAAACACTTTGGAGACAAGTATAGTTGAGAACCGGGTTTATTGGGGATTTTGTCTTAAACTTCATTTAAAATAATCTATATTAGTTTAAATTCTATTTCCCATAAGGTCAGACTGACTCTTGTTATATATAAAGACTCCTGTCAATCTCTCAGATACACTTCACACTTGAGACTCTTGGTCAAAGTTCATGAGTCCCACATAGCAATCAATCAAGGATTTGAATTGGTGTGTGAAATTAATATCCAGACACTTTATTCTAGATTCATCCTCAAGATTTTAGTGGCCTTTAGGATAAGCCCAAACATAATTCTGCTTTGTAAACAAATAGGGATTTGAAGAAAGGGAGATACAAAAAGACAGGAGGCTGGACCTTTCCTTAGATGAACTAGGAGAGTACTAAAACATGAAATCTTGCCAAATTTTACAATGATGAGTTAGGAATCAAACAGTACCTGGAAGTTTCCCTTGGTTATTTTTTTTGACTGTCAAGATCTGGAGAGCAAGCGATGTGCACACAAATTCACTCTCCCATGCAAACATGTGCCACAAAACTACAATTTGTCTAATTGGCAATCACTTTACATTGCTTTTATTTATTTTTTTTAAGATTTTTATAATTTATTTTTAAATTATTTTTTATAAACATATAATATATTTTTATCCCCAGGAATATAGGTCTGTGAATCGCCAGGTTTACACACTTCACAGCACTCACCATAGCACATACCCTCCCCAATGTCCATAACCCCACACCCCTTCTCCCAACCCCTCTCCTCCCAGCAACCCTCAGTTTGTTTGTGAGATTAAGAGTCACTTATGGTTTGTCTCCCTCCCAATCCCATCTTCTTTCATTTATTCTTCTCTTACCGCCTTAACCCCCCCATGTTGCATCTCCACTTCCTCATATCAGGGAGATCATATGATGGTTGTCTTTCTCTGATTGACTTATTTCGCTAAGCATAATACCCTCTAGCTCCATCCACGTGGTCGCAAACAGCAAGATTTCATTTCTTTTGATGGCTGCATAGTATTCCATTGTGTATATATACCACATCTTCTTGATCCATTCATCTGTTGATGGACATCTAGGTTCTTTTCATAGTTTGGCTATTGTAGACATTGCTGCTATAAACATTCGGGTGCATGTGCCCCTTCGGATCACTACGTTTGTATCTTTAGGGTAAATATCCTGTAGTGCAATTGCTGGGTCATAGAATAGTTCTATTTTCAACACTTTGAGAAACCTCCAAGCTGTTTTCCATAGTGGTTGCACCAGCTTGCATTCCCACCAACAGTGTAGGAGGGTTCCCCTTTTTCCACATCCTCGCCAGCATCTGTCATTTGCTTTTAGATGTAAAAATAATCTTGAAATGACATCTACCATACCAAAGAAAGCTAGCATTGATCCAGATGATCTGGATCATGTAAACCATGTCCCCCAAGTTTTATCCTTGTTTGAAAAGGAAGGTTTGCCTTGCAAAAGTAACACTAATCATTTTACTTCCTTGCTACATTTCCTATATTTTACAAACCTAGCAGAAAACTGGAAGTAACTTTTATTAGGATAAACTACTTTCCATTAAGCAGTGAGGCAATGGAAACCTTAGGGAAAAATTTGTTCTTACATCCCAGTCCAATGCATAAAACACCATTACTTTATTAATAAATACTGTAAGTATAAAGTTGTATCATTGCTTACATTTCAGTTTTCTACCACTTTGAAAAGAAAATAGACTGATAAAAGATCCTATGGAAAAACCATACCATAGTTAACTGGAGCGATATCCTAAAAGCCCTCTTAGATCTTCAAGAAAGTTTCCTTCATGAAGGTTTCAAGAGAAGGCTAGTGATGAAAGAGAATCAACAAATTGATGTGTGCATGATTGTATGATTACAAATGAGACTCTCAATAAATGTTCTTAGTAGAGACCTAAGTGTTGTGAAGGTATTCATTCTACTTACAGTATTTTAAAACTTCAGGCACCTGAAAAGATCCCAAGAAATATTTTTACCACTAGGCTCTACATTACATTCAGAGTTCTGTATTTTAATGGATATTTTCCTATTATTCAGCTTTTTTTTTCATTATTGGATATTTGGCATTTTGCCTTTCCTAAATTAAGGAAATGCAAAGGAAATTAAAAAAAAAAAAAGGCTTGATCATCAGAACAGGGAAAGAGAATCACTGTTAACTCATTTTTTGTTATAGTTCCTATTTTTTCCATCATATTACCTTATCTTTCCAAATAGGGTATCTAAAAGATACTTTGTAAGATGTATGTTTCTTTTATACCGGTATTGTTCTCCTGTATAAGCTAAGTGTGATGGGGATACTTTAAGTTATTAACAATATTTTAGTTCCTCCTTCGATATTTGACCCATGATATAGCCAAACTGATACTCTGGCAATAAACTGTATCACATCAGGAGACTATGGTCTTCCATAGTTCATTTAGGGAAGTGTGCAGAAAATATCCTGTCTTGGGAGTTGAGAAACTGATGAACCTCAGCTCATTCATACTGAAATGAATGTGATTTTTTTTTCCATATCCTTCTTTCCTTCTTTCGTGTATAAACCAATTCAACCTAGATTTATCATACTCTTGGCTAGAAACAGAACAACAATAGCAGTACCCCATCACACCTGCTTTCAAAGGGCATGTAACTTAGGGATACAGAGGAGTAGACATGCAGATATCTGTAATAGGTGTAATCATAGGGGGCTACTGATGCCCAAAGGGACAGCCAAGACATACTAGTGGGATCAGCAAAATCTTGATGAAGGAGAAAGGCCCTGAGGTGACTTTTAAAAGCAAACAGAGTTAATGAGGAGTGATGAAAGAGCATTCTAGGTTGAGGGGAGGGAAGTATGAAGTCACAGAGTCATGAGACAGTGTGATGTGTTTGGACAAATCCGAGTAACTGTATAGTTTAAACAATGCAATTGGGTGGGGAAGAGAGCGCCAAGAGATTATATACCGTTAATCCTGTTTACTAGTGGAAGCTGACAAGCAAATTATGAAAGGGTTAGTGTGTACTTTAGAAAGATTTCTCTGGTAACAGCATGGAGAGGTTCTTAAGAGGAATTAGAAATGCAGAGGAGGCACACTGACAACATGAACTAATACCACAGCAATAAAACAAGGAAATAGATTATTTAAGGGATATTGAGGAGGTAGATTGGGCAGGTTCATGTGACTGGCAGGATTGATATTGGAGTGAGATGGTGGATTCAGATTTGGTGCCTTAAATTCCAGCTGGGCCAGTTGAGAGAATAATGGAGCCATTCACAAAAAGATTCCAGGTATAGGTGTGGGTTTTATGAAAGTATTACAGTGGAATTGGTCTTTAACTTGTAGAGTTTGTGCCTATAGCACAATGAGTAGATATGCTCTGTAACTAACTTTAGCATTCAGAGGTCTGGAGTTTAGCATTCTGGACTACACATACGGTTCAGCATATTTTATCTGCCCCATGTATCTGACAGATGTGTTTTAAGAAACCAACAATAAGATTTTGTGAAAAATACACTGCTTCACACAGTTGTATAGAAGCTACAATTTATTATTATGTACTGGGCTAAATATTGTACACAAAACCCTGCTACAGTCCTATGATCTGGGTATTTCCTAAGGCTTAAAGTCATTAAGCAACTTGTCTAATGTCATGCTGCTTATAAATGGTGGAGAATTTGAACCTGGTTCTGACTAAAAACCTGTGCTGTGACCACCATATCTTGTGACTTTTGATTTATCTCTCCAGTTAATAGAAGTTACTTCTGCTAGGCGTCTTGACATCTACATTTAATGGAATTGGTTCTTAGATTTTTAAAAGATGTTTAAGATAACATCTTGACATTTAAATTTAATGGAATTGGTTCTTAGAATTTTTAAAAGATGTTTAAGATAACAGTAAATATTAGGCAAAGTTCTATGAAAGTATGTACTGATTTCTGTTCAGATGAAAAAAATAGGTAAATATCTCTGAAAATAGCAATTAAAAAACAAAAGCTAATGCCTTTAAGTCTAAATATAATGAGCTTCTAACTGTACAGAACAGTTGACAAAGAGAGTGGAATTAATATTTTTATAGAACTCTCTATATTACAAAATATTCTGATACCTCATTCACCATGCTTGAAACAGATAAGTGAAACAGATATTTTCCTCATTTCAAGTTAGAGAGATTAAAACACTTAAGCACATCAAATAGTTGCTACCCCTTTTTTCATATTAATGAAATCCTGGCACTGAAAAATATATGCCCTTATATTGATATGTTGGAACAGCTTATCAAAGATATAATACCCAGTCAAATTGTGGCATAAGTTTTAATCTCTTAAAATCTCCCAAGTGATCAATATTTTTTCCTTTTAAGAACGATGATTTTCCCTTCACTGAGACTGAAACTTAATTAAAGTTTAGTTGCTGTTTAGCCAAACTACAACACAATTTCATTGATTAGAAATGATGAATCATATTCATAAATTCAACAGCATTAGGAAATGAAAATATATAATGTAATACTTTAGGAAAAGTCACTTTTATGAAAGGGAAGTCATCTTCCCAAGGATATTACAAAAGGAAAAATTGTAACATTCGTTTGACCATCTTTTTTTTTTACTTACTTACAAAGAAGTCAATATCATCCTAGCAACCCATTTACTAGCGGATGTTAGTAATAAGAATGCTTGGGCAAATGTGTCATCAGTCCTTACAAACAGCTGTAGCCTGAGAGAGTGCTAATGATTTGAACACCGTGTGAATTTACTGTATTAGGTTTGCGTAAAAATGGAATGGTATGTATGCTTGTTGCTTACACAAGAACCAGGTCACCTAAAGAGTATCTGTTAGAAGTGACCTTAAATTCCTCACTTCTATTCAAGGAAAGCACTGTTTTAGTAAAAGATGTGTGGCACTGTTTTTGAAAAACATTTTAATGTTATATAAGAGATAGAAAAAAGGGATATGTTAATATATTTCAGATACTTAATTCAGAATTATAGAAATTATAAATGATCTTAAATTATAAAAAGCTATTGAATAGAACTCAGTGGGGACACTGGCTTACAACAGAACATACCTATTAAAAAACCATGGCATCCTCTTTCATCAGAGTGAGAACAACCTAAAAAATAAGCACTTTAAAAATGGTTTCCCTTTAAGTGGAGATGCAACATGGGGGGTTAAGGGGGTAGGAGAAGAATAAATGAAACAAGATGGGATTGGGAGGGAGACAAACCATAAGTGACTCTTAATCTCACAAAACAAACTGAGGGTTGCTGGGGGGAGGGGGGTGGGGTTATGGACATTGGGGAGGGTATGTGCTATGGTGAGTGCTGTGAAGTGTGTAAACCTGGCGATTCACAGACCTGTACCCCTGGGGATAAAAATATATTATACAGTCATAAAAAATAAAATAAAAAAAAAGGTTTCCCTTTGATTTACTGATAGAATGGGAAATGAGCATGACATGCAATGGCAGAATGAGAGTTCAAGGTTATTATGGCTTTATGTAAAGAGACATCAGTACATTGGAATAAAAATGCTGGTCCTTTACTCTGTGTTGGAGTAACAGTAACTGTTTATTGAGGAAAGGTCTTCTTAGGATAAAACAAATGCTAAAAAATAGTAGAATCATAATTGAGATGTAAAGAGGTTAGAGAATTGTTTTAAGGACAAAGGTTAAAACAAAATCAAGAACCAGGTCCGCTGCCCATTTCCTTCAAAATTCTCAAGTCCCTAGTTCACATTCAATTGAATAGAAATTTCATTGATTGTCTAGTGTATAGTTGTAGGGGGCTCTGATACAAGTATTATGGGCAGCACCCAGATGGGTCAGTGTCAGTCCATGATATCAAGAATTTTACACTTAAATGAAGGATAAGAGAAAGGCAGACATAAAACCATACAAAACACAAAATGAGAAATTTGTCAAGTGTTGCGAACCTAATATTGCACAGAGTCAGAGGACAGAGAGATTGAACTCAGAGAACCAGGAAGTGTTTTCTGCAGGAGGGGGCTTCTGAGATTGGCCTTAAAAGAAGGGTAGAATCGGGTGGCTCAGTTGGTTGGACGACTGCCTTTGGCTCAGGTCATGATCCCGGAGTCCCGGGATCAAGTCCCACATCAGGCTCCCAGCTCCATGGGGAGTTTGCTTCGCTCTCTGACCTTCTCCTCACTCATGCTCTCTCTCACTGTCTCTCAAATAAATAAATAAAATCTTAAAAAAAAAAAAAAAAAGGGTAGAATCTGGGGCACCTGGGTGGCTCAGTGTGTTAGGCCTCTGCCTTCGGCTCAGGTGGTGATCTCAGGGTCCTGGAATCGAGGCTCTCTGCTCGAGAGCGGGGCTCTCTGAGTCAGGCTCTCTGCTCAGCAGGGAGCCTGCTTCCCCTTCTCTCTCTGCCTGCTGCTCTGCCTACTTCTGATCTCTCTCTGTCAAATAAATAAGATCTTTAAAAAAAAAAAAGAAGAAGGGTAGAATCTGAATAGGAGAGTTCTCTTGCAGAGAATATAAATAGAGCTTATAGGCTGTAATGACCTAGGAGTGCTAGACATGCTGAGTGTGGAATTTGATTGAATTAGAAGCTATTTGGAGGAGAATAGTAAGTAACAAGGCTGGGAAGGTGTGCTGAGTCTTCGCTGATGGGGGGCATGGAATGCCAGGTGATGAAAGTAGGCAAAGGAGTTCTTGATGGCTTTTGCCAGGCAGATGATTCGAAGCATGGGTATGGGTACCTGCTAGACCCTGGAGTAAATACATTGTTCTTTATGCTGTGCATATCCTTTACTAAGACTAAATTTCTTAGAAGAACATTGCTCTCCCTTTTCACAATGAAAATGAGGATTTTTTTTTTTTTTTTTTTTTTAGTGCCTACTTTTAGAAGTTATGGGAATCTGATAAGATAATAGTGTTGCTTATGGTACAAAGTAGGTGATCATTAAATGTTTATGATTGACATTGTTATTGGTTCTGTGACAAAGGAAAATTTGTCCAATAGTGGTGTGCACAGTAGATTTGGATAGGGAGATGCTGATGGTAGAAAAACCCATAAGGAATCTAGGCAGAGAGAAACAATGAGAAAATAGAATTTATAGGACTTAGGAAATTTATACATAATGAAAAGAGAGTAAAAGGTGACTACCTCCAAAATTTGGACCTAGTTTAGTGAGAAAAAATAGAAAGCCATGTAGGTTTAAGTTTTTCTTACAGAGTAAATGTGTTGGATTTATAACATGTTGGTTTTGTGGTTTGGATAAGTCATTTAGGTATGTTCTAAAGACAGTTAGAAATGCAGACCTAATGCTTAGGATGGAGGATGAAGTTAGTGATGTGAGCATGGGAATCATTTGCTGAGATAATTACAGGACCTGGTAGGGAATGAAGTCAGCTAGGGTTACTATACAGACAAGAAGATAGAGGATGTAATCCTAAAGATCGTTTACATTTTGGGTCCAGGAAAAGGATGGGCCATCCTTAAGGAAGAAGGAGATCAGAGCAGTGTAATGCTGATAATGCAGTCTCAGGAGAACCAATAAATGAAATGGGAAGTTCTGAAAAGGAGATGGCCACAAAAGATGGGGAATTCAAAGAGAATGAGGATTCTAAAACATTTCCCCTATATTTGCTAAAAAGGAGGACTTGGAAACAATAGTGAGAAAAAAGTATTGGGAGTAGTAAAATTAAATCATAAAAGATTTAGGAGTAAATAGGAAAGTGAGTATAGACTATTAAGAAGGTGACTACCAAGGATTTAAAAAGTGGGGGAGGGGAGGCTCGAGTATGAGAAGTTGTGAGGGAAGTGGTGCTTGTGTAAGATCTGTGTGCATCTGTGGGCAGAGAGAGGAAAGACAACATAGCTAAAGGAGAAAGAAGAGAAAACAAACTTCCTCGCAGGGGTTGTGGGATTGGAATGAAGACCCTAAGTAGAACTGTGAAGTCTCTGGGCTTGAATGACCTCTTGGGTCTTTAACTGAGAACATTTGCTCAGTCTCATGCTACTTAAAAGACCCAGTGATAATCTGGCTGAGTAATTGAGTGACTCCATGGTTGTGTTAAGCATTTCAAGGATAGAGACCATGGAGCAAACAGCAGCATATGTTCAAATGGCAACAAGATGAGGATTGAGACAAGCACAAGTTGAAGTGCTGTCTCTACCACTTACAGCTATGTGATCTTAAGCAAGCTTCATGATCTTTGGAAGCTTCAGTTTCCTTAACCATTAAAAAAAAAAAAAAAAAGCATTTATAGAGTCCCTTCTGTTTTCTGCCAATAGGCACATAGCAGTTGCTAAATTTAATAAGAGTTACTCATAAATAAGGTACTATTTATATTTTCATTAATGTTATAATTGTCCTGTTGATACACTTACTCTCTTTTTCCTGGTTATAAAGTTACTCCATCATCCACTGAAGTAATAATTTAATAAAGGCTTTCCACGTGAACTGAGAAAAATCACTGTATGTTTCCCAAGGTAATTGTCTTCCTTACCGTAATCAGGAATTAATCTAAAATATTGATTTAGCATTTTCTAATATGTACATTCAATAAAATGCAACATTAATTCAAAGTGAAAAAACTCTCTTCTCATTATAGAGGTCACATATATAGTTATTACCTTTTAATGTCTGTTCTGTCACCTTAATTTTACATATATGTGGCAGCAATAGCCTCATTTGAGCCCAAGCATCCTTCATAGGAGCATGGTGGAGAGCAGTTTCCTCCTCTCCTGAATCTGACTTGTTCTCAGGGTTCCAGGAAACTTTAGAGCTAGCCAGCCAGTTAGTGTTTATATGTAATATTCAGGGTTATATTTTTATATATTTCTATCTCAAATAAGAAAAGAACATTCAATAGCCTGTTATGAATATTCACATCATGCTGATTGTTAAATGCCTCTCCTTTCCACTCTTTCCAGTTGCACTGTCAAGCCGAGCCCCTGGATAGCAGAGTGCATCATAATTTTATTAGAAGGATCTGAGGTAGGCACAGTCTACAAACAATAGATTCCTAAGACCGAGGGCATCTGACATGCTCTAGACAGGGCCACTTAAAAGCTACAGTGGGATGATGAAAAGGGATTTTATTTTCTGATATCTCTAAGTTTCTATATTGCTCTTCTCTCTGACTCATTCACAGAGATGGCATTTTATCCTATGGTTGATACTAACAAGCTCTTTAATGTCCACTTTAGATAAAATGGATTTAGTGTAAATTAAGCAGGATTTTCATGAGACATAATGAAGATCTAATATAAAGCAGTCATTCTCTCTTTCTCTCTCTCTCTTTTAAGACTGTATTTATTTATTGGACATACAGAGACCACAAATAGGCAGAGAGGCAGGCAGAGGGGGGGGGGAAGCAGTCTCCCTGCTGAGTGGAGAGCCCGATGTGGGGCTCGATCCCAGGACCCTGGGATCATGACCTGAGTCGAAGGCAGAGGCTTTAACCCACTGAGCCACCCAGGCACCCTATCTCTTTCTCTTTTTTAATGGGCAGAATCTGTACTCTACATGAAAGCCTAACCCAGAAATGAATCTCTAAATTTAATGGAGGTGGTAGTGCTGTGCTCAGGGTTAGGTTCCCCTGCCTGTTCTTTTCCTCTATTAAGGCTACTAATAGACCAAGTAATTTACAAACACCAGAAATTTATTTATCAAGTTCTGGAGGCTTAGGAGTCCAAGATAAGGGTACCAACAAGTTCGAGGAAGTGCCTCCCTCCAGGCTGCAGCACTTATTGTGTTCTCACTTGGGAGAAAGGGGCAAGTGAGTTCTCTGCAGCTTCCTCTATAAGGGCACGCCAATGTGATTTTTTTCAACACTGCCCTCATTCTGACTCTACCCTATTCTGACATGACCTACCTGGAGATAGCTTCAGATACCACAGCCTAAGGGCTGGTGCCACAAGGCTATTTCTATTTCGATTGCCAATTACAAATCTAGGTTTTTACCTATGCTTCTGACTGACTGGCTATAAATTGAAGGTTCCCACAACCCCTTCTCATGTTCAGTTAATTTTCTAGCACAATTCCTAGAACTCAGACAAATACTTATGTTTTCTAGTTTATAATAAAGGATATTATCATGGACACAGATGACTAGCCAGATGAAGAGGTACATAGGGTTAGGTCCAGAATGGTTGTGAGTGCAAGGGCTTCTGCCTAGTGGGTGCCACCCTCTCATCACATGGATGAATTCTTAAGTTTTTATAGAGCTGAATATGTAGCTTGTCCTTATTACCAGAGGTTGATGGGCATGGCTAAAAAATTTCAGCCCTCTAATGACTTAGTCATTCGGTGACCAGCCACATTCTGAGGCTATCACTCTCAATCACCTCATTGGCATAAATGTAAGACCTAAAAGAGATTCCTTATGAGTTACAAAGGACAATGCTTATCAAGAAATTCCAAGAGTTTCAAGAGCTTTGTGTTAGGAACTGGACACAAAGATGAATAAATAGGTCTTATACCCCAAGTACTTATCCTACTCATGAAGGCTCTGGCCTCATGACATAATCAGGTTCCCTAGGCCTCACATCCTAATACTACCATCTTGGCAGTTAAGATTTCAACATGAAAAAAAAAAAAAAAGATTTCAACATGAATTTTGAGAGGGAGACTAAGACCCAGACCGTAGCACTTGCTTTCTGGACTTTAAACTCTTTGAAACTAAGGACATTGTTTGGAAAGCCAGTAAAACCAAGTTTTTCTCTATAATCTTTTCACTACACAAAGATCCAACACCAGGATTTAGGAAAATAGAGTCTTTACATTAGTGCAAAACAATAAGATGTAATTTTGAAGTCTGCAGATCTAGGAGACAAAGTGAAAAGGGAAGGTTTGAGCAGAAAATTTGAGTAAGTAGAGGGCAGTAGGAAGCTCTCTTGTCCTTGAGGGTTGCACTGAAGCAAGGAGTAGAGAAGAAGAAATCATAATAAAAAACATTGAATTCATATGGTGTGTCAAGTATACTAGTTATATTTAATCTTTGAAACATTGCTCTGAAATAGATATATGCATTTTACATATAGAGAAGTTAAGGCTCGGAGAGTTTAAATGACTGGCCAATTATTTGTAAGTGGCAGAGCTTGGATTTGAACCCAGTGTTCTTAGTTCTTAGTTTCAGATTGCTACTACGAGGTGCTAAACTGAGGTAGAACAAGAGTCATAGAGAAGGAGGGATTTGCTGACATTGACGTTCTCTGTTTACATTTCAGTTTGATTGGGGCCATCTCTAGAAGTTGCACCTCCTGGAGAGGAAATGCAGGTGTTACTCAGTAAATACCAGGATAACACTAAGAGGCTGTCTCCTTGCTCCAGCCTAACAGGCCTGGGCTAGAAATGCCTCCTCTCATTGCCTGACCCTGTTCAGGGAGAGGAATGAAGAGCTCCCTGTGCTTTTCTTACTACTCATTAAACTGCTAACACATCTTGTTCTTTTAATACTCTTGCCTTGACATAATACCACCTAGGACTATAAAGATAACTTTTTAACATAAAAAACATATGGGGCGCCTGGGTGGCTCAGTGGGTTAAGCCTCTGCCTTTGGCTCAGGTCATGATCTCAGGGTCCTAGGATCAAGTCCCACATCAGGCTCTCTGCTCAGCGGGGAGTCTACTTCTCCTTCTCTCTGCCTGCCATTTGTGATCTCTCTCTCTCTCAAATAAAAAAAATCTTAAAAATACATATATATTTTATTAACATTTGGGGTCACAGGGTAGAATCTTAGATTTAGAAGTGCCTTCAGAGGTTATCTCATCTCACCTTGAATCATAGCTTGGATTGCTGGGTGATCTGCTGTGGATTAGGCAGTCTTGGGATGGAGGACGTGGAGGAGGACTGTGATTTCATCCAACCTGTGATGTGGTACAGGCAGCAAATGCACTGTTCTATCTATAGTATCCAAAGACACTGGATTGGGATCAGCCAAGGCTGGAAAAATAGAGCAAATGTGGCGCAGTGCTGAAGGTTGGTTTTGTTTCCTGAGTTCTTGGCCATTGGTTTTCAACCACTAAGCAGGGCAAGTTGTTGGTGGGCTCAGTTTCCTGTTATCTGAATCTGGCAGGACCTGACCTCTATTCTTAGGGGACAAATGAACAAGGACTTCATTCTAGGAAGCATGACATTCAGATCCAGCCTCTGTCATTTAAAATACACTTGGAGATTTAACATCACATTCCTCAGTTTCCTTTATGCATGGAAGAGGGATAGTAGCACATATTTCAGAGGGCTGTTGAGATTAAACTAGATAACGCATGTACAGTGCTTAGAACATAATTAATGTTAGATATTGTTACCTAGATCAGCAGATAGACTGAGATAACTAATAAGATTTGTGCATAGGATATGTTAGTAAAGGAAATCTGGTGAAGAAATGGTAAATAACATGTGCCCTACTCCCAGTCTTGGGCATACTTTGCTGCAAGATCATGCCATTCTTCCCTAACCTAGATGTAGTTTCACAGGTATTCCCTATAAAGAGGCCTAGGCATTCCCTACTAATCAATTTGGGCTGGAAAGGTATTTGATATCTTTTTCTGATGTGTGAATTTCCCTCATGGAGATGAAAATCCAGCTTTTTAATAAACTTTTAACTATCGATGAGCTTACTGCCTCTAAAAGTCATCCATTTCATGGTCAGATACCCTTAATTATTATAGTTGGGGCAGGGAATGTACTTATTAATTTATTAAATAAAGATGTTTTAAAAATATAGTTTATCTCAAAGAGATTGGCTCTTAACCACCGTATCATAAGCACAAATATATTATCTTCTATAAAATGTCCATCAACCTTTAGGTTCATATTAAAAGAAATTATCAGATATTTCCTTGTAGTTGTCAATTTGCATTTGGCATCTTGCCTTCAATAAAAGGTACAATGGTCTTCTTGAAGAAGAACTGACACTTAGTCTTGGCAAGATAGAGTTCTAATGCTTTCTTTTACATCACACACATAAAAGTAGCGGTAATAGGGAAAGAAGTAATTGGAACTTCCCATAAAATATTTTGAATTGGTAGACTTCATTGATTCTAAAGATGAATTTTAATCTAATCATGAGATTCAATTCTTTTTTTAAAAAAGGTTGAAAAGAAAAACTGAAAACCAAACACCAAAACTAACAATGTTAGATCTAAATAGTTTGTTGGGAAAATAAGGGCAAAAATCTTCATTTTGGATTATCTATTCCATTTAGATAAAATTGTTAGTATTTCAGAGGAATAAAAACAAAACAAAACAAAAAGCTAACAGGCTTTTTATTACTTTTTTGTTGTATTTGATAATATAGACAGGAGTTCTGCTCTTAATAATAGTTTCAGTGGAAAATATGAGTGGAAATCCTTTTTTCCCCCTGTTTTTCTTTGTTTTTGTAACCTCCTTGTTCCCAGCATCAGTTTCCATATTCAGACCCCAGTCTAGTTCTGTTCCTTTTTTGTTCCCTAGCACTGTCTGTGTCTACATGAAAATAAAAGAACCATCTGATTTGACCTCTGCAGAAGAAAATAAAATATTTTTTACTGACCTATAGATGGAAATGACTTGGGATATTGTACACAATGTTGTTTCCAAACTAATAGAAGGTAAAATGATAAGCATTGACTAAACATCTACTATATGTCAGCTGTTGAAATATTTGTCTCTAATTATTTTGATACCTGTAAAAGATGATTTATATAATCTTCCTTTTAAAGAAGAGGAAACTGAGGCTCAGAGAGTTTCTGCCCCTTGACCAAGGCTTCTCTAATCAGTAGTAGCACTGGGATTTGAATCCAAGTTTGCCTTAGTACTGTCAAACTCTGTCCCCTTCCACTGAACCATCCTGACTCCTACTCAGATTGAAAGACTATTTATTGAGAATATGGACCTGGAAGAGCAAAGGCATTTCTGATCCTCAAAGGCTATTTTTTTTTTCTAGATTTATTTATCTATTTATTTATTTTAGAGAGCAGGAAAGAAGGGGCAGAGGGAGAGGGGATCTTTAGCAGACATTGCACTGAGTGCAGAATCCAGCTTGGGGCTTGACCTCCCAACCCTGAGGTCATGACCTGAGTCAAAATCAAGAGTCAAACCTTAACTGACTGTGGCACCCAGGTGCCCCTCAAAGGCTACTTTATATGGGAATCACACATGTTGACCATCTGCTTGCATCTGTCATATAACATAGGGAAAAAAAAAAAAACTTAGAAGAAAATACTCTCAAATGGAAGGAATTTGTACAAAACCATGAAAGTCCTGAGATTCATTATTTTCTCAAAGTCTAAGATCTAAGGCAGAGCTATAAGCAACCTTCAGTTTCCAGACTCCTCAGGAGGATTGTTATTCTTCCTCTTTTTTATTTTACAGCTAGCTGTCTGTGGTTTTATTACAACTTTAATTGGCTAGAGTCTTTAATTATGGCTAGGTGAATCCATTTGTGTGAAATAACAAGCATAAACTTTCTTCCATTTTCAAAAGTGAACATTTGTGCAAATTTATATTTTTTTTGTCACTAAATACTATATGTATTTATCTTTTACTGTAGTTTCCGATTTCTATGTAATTTGTGTCTTTCAGATTTTATATTGTTAGCTGTGGAATGTGACAGGTAGAAAAAAGGCACAAGGTCATTGCATTATTCTCTGAATCTGTTTCAGGCACATCACTTTCTTGGTTTAAAAATCTGTATGATAACTTGCAATTTAATCTTTTGTCTTAAATGTCTTTTTTCCTGATGACATTCCTTCAGCTGCTTGATTCAGTGTAAATGCTGGAGCAGATATCAAATTTCTCACTGAGTGTTCTACATCTTATTTAAGGAAGGCTAAAAAATCAAACCCTTCCTTAACTCTGGGAGAGAACAACAATGGCAGACTAATTTTAGGGTGTTTCTGAATCCTTACATAAAAATTGACTTGAAAGCAAAAGCAAAAGCAAAAAGTGATGCTCAACATTTGCCACTGCAAATACTAGATGTTACCACATACTAGCTGTTACCACAGAACCCCAAGGTACATACTGGTGGGGACCCATCACTAAGAGGGATCAAATGTGTGTGCAGTTTGGCTTTGTGCAACTGAAAGTGAAGAGGAGTAATGTGGCCAAACAGATAAGTCCCTCTGACTCCTCTGATATTCTCCTTGCTGGAGAAGTGGTGTTAGCTCTTAACTTTCTTCAGATATGCCTTCTTTTGAACTCACAACTTTTTTAAGTGGTGACCCTAGCCAATGACTGACCAGGATTATGATGAGTGGTCTAGCCATTTCTATCAGCAAGGAGAACCTCTAATATGAAATGTGGACCACAGATCTGCACCATGACTTGATGGTTTTCTTGTCCAATCTTGCTTTATATTCATTCCTTATACTTTTGCATTCCTAACTCAGTCTCAGTGTTTGCTTTTGGGATGTTGGTACTGACACAGCTGAGTCCGTATTGTTCTGAGAAAACAAGTGGTAAGATGAGGTGGTATGGAGGGTGATCCCTGACACAAGATGGTGGACCAATTGCCAAAGCCTTCCCTGCTGGTGATGTGGGAGAACATTTTGGTAGAGGAAACTTAAAGGTGTAATGATTTAGGCTTTAAACATGTATGGGGAGAACAAGGAAATTGACTTACTGGGTTTTATAGATTCTCTACAAAAGATTCCTAAAAATCCAGGGACAGTGAGCAGGCAATTAAAAACTAATTATGTAGTCCAGAAAGCTTCTTTGCTAGAACTTATAAAGAGGCCCATATCTCTTATAATAGAAAAGCAGAAAACCAACAGGAAACAAAATCTCTTACCATAGGGAAAAAAATCTGCCCCTTAAGGCTACACGAATCCCCCTTGGGATCTCCTATTTCTACTTCAGGCTACCAGATCAATAACTGGGGTTAAACTGCACTTTAACCCAGATAAGGACATGCTGGGCCTGATGAGGCCCCCAAGGGGCTGTAATAATTAAATAGCATGTACTAGAAGAAGCTGGTAGAGTACCAGTACCACTCAATTTTGAGAGTACTAGACCAAGGGGACCTTGCTAATAAGATTAAAGAAGGGAGATTTAATTGACCTCAGGAAACTATTTTGAGATGTGAGATGCAACACGCTGACAGGGATCTGTCATTTATTGAATGAATCTGTCTAGTTTCCAGATCTGAACCATTTTCCAGAAACCTGGGAAAAATAATTGCCTGGGCTGAGACATACTGAAATGCCTGAATTGTTTTAGCAGAGGTCAGAGCAAAGGGTTTAAAATGTTCATGAAAATGGGTTTGTTGGAGTAGCTATAACATGAGTCCAGAAGACCTGCTGGAGAATTCTTAGAGGATCCACCATTCACCAAAGCATTAGGAATGTGATACTGAGAAGGGAACGAGCTTCATCAGGAAATTCAATGGTGGCTCTCCTCTGGAAAGTAGGGCTGTTGGTGGGAGACAGGGTTACAGAGGTTGGCTTGTTAATAGAAGTGGGGACTATGGGATCCTGAAGGAATAGAGGCCAAATAGTGACACTTAACTTCCAGATGCCATTAAGTGACAATAAAGTGGGCTTGACCTGCAAAGAATTGTAAAGATGGTTAATAAACATGGTGTTTTCAGGGGCAGAATGGATGGACAGCCAATGAAGTTACTGCTGAATGTACATAATGGCAAGGAAATAAATAGGAACGAAGTGAGAATGGATGGGTACTGAAAACACTTTTACCAATAAAATATTGTGATCTCTGTCTAGTTTCCAGATCTGAACCATTTTTCAGACCTATAATTCATTGACTGAGGTGGTAACTGGGTTGCAAAAAGAAAGGACTCTCTAACACCCTGACAAGTATGTGCTGTAATGATTGTTCCATTCCTTCCCCCACAGGACCTATGGGCGACTGGTTTCAGTCCAAAAGTATGAATTTGTGGGGCGCCTGGGTGGCTCAGTGGGTTAAAGCCTCTGCTTTCAACTCAGGTCATGGTCCCGGGATCAAGCCCCGCATTGGGTTCTCTGCTCAGTAGGGAGCCTGCTTCCTTTTTTCTCTGCCTGCGCCTCTCTGCCTACTTGTGATCTCTGTCTGTCAAATAAATAAAATTAAAAAAAAAAGTATGAATTTATGTTGGGGCAATTAAAAAGAAAATAACCTCCCTAACATTTAAAAGAGCTGTTACCCACATAGGTCAAACCTAAACTTTATATATAACTTTTCATTTTGGTGTTGGAATGGTTGGTTTTGTGATCAGAATGGCATGGTTCATCAATTTAATGGGCTGTCATAGGACTCAGGTCTCTACTTTTTTAAAAATGAAAAACTTACAGTATGTAACTTTTTAAACTTTGTTAAAGATTTTATCTTTTTGTCAGAGGGAGAGTGAGATCAAGCAGGCACCAATGCAAGCACAAGCTGGGAGAGAGGCAGACAGAGGGAGAAGCAGGCTCCACGCTAAGCAGGGAGCCCAATGGGGGACTCAAAATTCCAGGACCCTAGGATCGTCACCTTAACTGGAGACAGACACTTAACCAATTGAGTCACGCAGGCATCCCATAATGTAACTTTTTATAAACCAGATATAATTCTTACTGACTAATGGCATTTTTCTCCCATTCTTCTTTTTTTTCCCCTCTGCATTTATTCTTCATATTGAATCTGCAGATGTTTCTAGGAGCAGATCCAAAGCCATTCAATTGTTAGAACAGTTCAGGACAGAGCAAAAAGATGTTGGAAGCCTTAGTCTCAAGCCATGATCATTTGGATCTCTTCTACTAATACAGTTCTTGATGGCCACTGTTCATCCTCCTATTACAGAAGTTGAGAGAATAAATGGTTTCTTGCACCCAACCCTATATGTTACTCAATGACCATATCTAGTGCTTTGCCAGGAACCTAGCTGCTCCTCTACCTTTCTGATAATCTGGATTTCTCCAGCCCTGCTAACCCTCTACCAAGTACCATTCAATTCTTGTTGCTTCGGTCTGATGCATTTTAGGATACCTTGCCTTGAACTTCCAATTGGAATTTCTGGGCTCCAACCCAGGAACTGGTGATTTTCTTTATATTTTGGCCTGACTTTAGTATGTCTCATGCAGTAGTCTGGTATTTTTTGTGATCTACCAATAGAAAATAAAAATTTGTTGTTTATATTTTTATTAGTTTTTGTATGGATAGCAAGAAATAACTTGTCTTTATTTTCATACTATGGTGAGAGAAAGTCTAGCTATTTTCTTACTGACTGAGAAATTTTCCTTATGTCAAGACTTGTGTATGTTCTGAGATTTTACCCTAATTGCAAGCTACCATATTTGCTTGCTACAGTTTCATGGATACTAGCAGAAGACCTGAAACTCCAGGATCAGACATAGAGGACTCAGTTGCAGCAACAAATGGAATGAACATGGCAGGGTTATGCATCACAGCTGAGGAATCCTGAGATAGGGAACCTAAATCTTTAATAATGGGCAGTAAGACTGCCTGTCTTTTGGTCCAGATGGAGACATTATCTTTATTATATAGGACAATAAAGAAATTTGCCCTTTGCCCTGGAAGGAAATGGTATCACTATCTTTAAGTAAATATCTCTTTAAAGATAGTTTGAAGCAAAGGCAATCAGTACTTCTCATAACACCAGATATCCAAGGATTATTGTCACCCAACAGCCCATACTTTGGAATAAAACACAGTGTACCAATTCAGAATCTATTAACCTTTGCCCCAAAACATTGTTTTGAAAATGCTGCCTTTTTTTTTTTTTTTTTTGAGAGAGAGAGAGTGCTACTCTTTAATTGGCCAGTTAATCCTTTTATTATTGATTCTTCTATGACTTCTCTGACTTATTCTTGGCATTTTTCTTTTAGGATGACAAAGAACAGAACAGGTAAGAGGAAATCCTACAAATACCCCTTCTTAAACTTGTGGAACAAGTTATGACCATCTCCTTTACTCTTAACAACATGGCTGCCTTTCTTCTTTCTCCTATCAAGTACCCAAATTTGTTGGGATCAGAACAACATTGCAGTAGATCTGAATTCATTGCTTTTGATCCCTTCAGATTGACTAGTGGGTGTATGAGAAATACAGAGCTGAATGGCAAGAATATTTCACTTCTGTGGGTCGTCTCTTTTATCTCAACACTCTGCTTATTTTCTCCGAAGCTGGATTGTTGACTGGGATGTCTGCATTGAGTGTCCTGTTCTTATTATATGGGGTATAGGATTTACCTAACTCTGTCACTACACTGCTGTACTATACACTTTAAAGTAAGCCCCATCATATATTCGGACTTCTGTTTCCAGATCTGAAAAATGAGAGTCTTAGACAAGATCAGAGGGCAAGAGCTCAAATACCTACAGTCAGGGCCACTGGGTAAGCACAGTTCCAGGGGGTGATACTCATATTGTAGTCTGTATAAATGGAAAATCCTTAGTTACTGTTGCACTCTAGAGATGTGTCTTTTCAGGGCTCTGTCTATGGGAAAGCCAGGGGATTAGGGCCAGTGTGCTAATTAATAGGGTCAGTGTATAATAATATAAGACGCAGTTTGTGGCCAAACCAGAACGGTCATGTCCTTCCAACCTTGACTCATACTGTGGTGTAGAAGGTCTTTGGAACTTCTTTCCAGGTTTTTATATTATGATTTTCTTGGTATGTTGTGTTTATAGGAACTCTTATTTCACTTCTGTTTCTCCTTTGAGATATAGGCCTTTCTCTGATGGGTACAGTTACTTAAAAGTAAAAATGCACGGAAGAAATGAATGGATAAAAGCAAGTACTTTACCAATCGAAACATGATTCTGGCTCAGAGAGCTATTATTCTGCCTTCCAAGACTCCTTCCTGGACTAGTTGCATAAGAATCACCCAGAGAACTCAACTAAAAATAATCAAAAAGCTTTCTGGGTTCACACCTACTGAATCTGCATCTCTGGGGTAGAGGCCAGAAAGTTTGTATGTTGTTAAGGCTTCCCTAAGTGATTCTGAGAGGCAGCCAGGGTTGGAATTAAGTGACTGCAGAAGTATTTGGAAAGAGCAGAGTTGGTTGGGTTTTTTTTGTTTGTTTGTTTTGGTTTTTTTTTGTTGTTGTTGTTTTTAGGTCGACTCTCCCAACTCCACTGTAAAGCTACTCGCTCTGAGTAAAGATTGGGTGCTATGGCAGGAAGCATTTCAAGTTCAAGACAGTACTTCTTTCTCTAGATAGGTGATTTAAGAGCTCAAGTACTTATGTGAGTACAAGTCTAAATATGCTTATCAAACTATTTTGAAGTGTTTAGCTTTAATGGGTGATGAGGATTTTTGAAACCAAAGATTGACTGAGGATTGGCGCAAGTGTTTTAAATGCCCAAGTAATTGTATTTGCCTTAATCGAATTCAATTAATTTTCCTTTTGCTCTCCATTTTTTTGTTTGTTTTTTGTTTTCGGGTTTTTTTGTTTTTTTCTTTTTTAAGTTTGTAGTTGGTTTAGTCGGGATTTGATTTTTAATAGGGTATATACAGAATTGGACTGAAAAGAAAATGTTTTTATTCAGCAGATTAAAAATCAACAGAATTCGTTCTTTAGTTTTCTTACGTCTGTGTCCATAAAGTACAACTGAATTGAGTGCAGGACCATAAATTAGCTCCAGAAAGTTCTCCAGAAGATATCCTGGTGGCAGATAAATAGCAACCTGTTTCTTCTCCTAACCTCAGAGCTTGATGGCATGTGGTAAAATTTGATGGACCCAATTTTGCCAGCTAGCCTGAGGATAGAATTCACATGGTATTAATGTCTACACCACCTTTCTTGGAGCCTATGGTAGACTTGGAGTATCAGTCATCACGTCTTTGCCCTGGTCCTTGACGTAACGTCAAAATCCCTCTGAAGGGTGATTCAAGGCAGCACTACCAATTGCCTAGAATAATCTGTAGTATGGTGGAGTGAAAAAAGTGGAGGAATAAAAGGGAAAAGACTCATCTCTGACCTGGAACAAGCCACTTCCTCTGTCAGGGTTTCCTGTTCCTCATTTATGAATTGAGATGGCTGGATCCCTTTCACCATTTGTTCTTTTTATTGAGTTCTTGCTAGTGTATTGCTTTGTTTTCCCAGTAGTTAAGGACATTAGCTAGTGGCTACTGCTTAGTAGTTTTTAAAAAATGTTCATTTCATACCTGTTTTTACTTCTTCAGTTTAACACTAGATGATTCATTTCATACCTGTTTTTATTTAACTGTTTTAAACATGCTGTTTTAACACTAGATTCATTTCATACCTGTTTTTACTTCTTCAGTTTAACACTAGATGATCTCTTAGATTTGTTTCCGCTTTAAGAGAGGAACACCTAGAACCTTATATATTAACTGTTCTGATATTGTAGTTTGGCTTCTTTAGGGTAAGATAAATTTTGAAATGGGTAGAAATAAAGTTATGTGAAACTCATAATTGGATACTTAGAATAGATTCTCCCTGAGATAAAGAATTCTTTTGTTCCTAACCTCCCTTTCTCTTTACCTCTTCAGTTTTCTAAAATCTGGAATATCTAATGTCCTACACTCTTACTAGGTTGTCATCTTTTTCTGTAGTCTTTAACTCCTAGATTGTTCACCAACATTCAGACAAAAACTTCCAAAGCTGGAAGTTGACGAAGTACACAAATATATGAAAAGCCAAAGTTGGCCCAACAATTTATCCAGGAATTCTTCCTGCTTTAATTAACCCTTGACTCAGGGCACTCCTCTTTACAGTGGCACTTAGCATTCAGGTAGCTAGCTCCTGTAGGGGAGTGGCATAGTCTCACTATCTACAGATCTGTTGTGGCAATGGAGTAGACATAAAGCACTAACTGGGAAAACAGTGGGGTTTTTTGTTTGTTTGTTTGGTTGGTTTTGTTTTATTTTGTTTTTTCTTTCTTTCTTTCTTTCCTTTTTTTCCTCCTAGAAACCATCAGTTTAAAGGCAAAAACAAACCATCAGTATACTAAACCTCACCCATCAGTTTCTACTACAGGTGATGATCCTGATCTGAAACTGCTAAAATCTTAAAGTTCTCCCTTTAAATCTAAAGGAGCCATGAATAATCCTTCTTTTTAAAGATGTAGTGCATGAATAAAGTGATGTGCACTTTGAGGGTGTTATTCAAAATACAAAAGGTGTTATTCATAATACCTCTTTTACTGTAGAAAATGCATGCTTGCTAACTTGAGCTTCAGCTGTTGTTAAAAGAAAATCTGCAGATAGAGCAAAAGGGCAAAAGGGTGACATCTGGCATAACAGACTTTCTAAGATGGTTTTGGCATAAAGCCTGCATTAAAGAGCAGAAGCAGAAAAAAATCTATTGAAATAAAAAGAAAAAATGAGGACAATGCAACACTGACTTCTAATTTTTAGCAAACCAGTTTAAAATGACTGTAACAGTTTTGTTGTTGTTATGACCTAAAATGGACTAATATTGGCTCTGAAAGACAGGAGAATATGACTACGTGATATTTTTTCAAGTGGAGGAGGCTGAATCTTTTCATAAATTCCAGCCATTGTACACTTGACTTCACCTTTTCACCTGAGTGAGTAATGCACAAAAATGTCTGCATTATTACAAGATCTCCTCCACTTGACTTGTTTGGATACTTGGTAAACGTAATGCATCAAGTGCTCTTTGAAGTAGTAATAAATATATTTCATATTCAAAACAACAGTGGCATGGAAATTATGATCTCTGTACCTTGAAAAGAAAATAATAGACTACTTTATACAAACAAGGCAGAAATTAGGATAAAGTTTCTAAATCATGTATTTACTCAAGACACCGAAAGATAAGAATCATTTTAGAGAATTACCTTTGCAGGAAGCAGGTTGAAGACTAGCAATTTTGTGAGCTCTCATTTTTCTTTGTCTTTTTTCTTTCTTTTTAAAATTTAATCTAATTTTATTTTTTCCATGTTCCAAAATTCATTGTTTATGCACCATGCCCAGTGCTTCATGCAATATGTGCCCTCCATAATACCCACCACCAGACTCACCCCACCCCCACCCCCCCCAAAACCCTCAGTTTGTTTCTCAGAGTCCACAGTCTATCATGGTTTGTCTCCCCCTTCGATTTCCCCCCAACTCACTTCTCCTTTCCATCTCCCTATCATCTCTGCTTGAAGCTTAGTGGGTAAGTGAGAGGGAGGCAGGACTGTAACTATAGATTCTGGATGATCAGTAGCCTGTTGTTTGATAGCTCCAAGGCAGTGACTCTGCTGAATTTTGAGTGACTGAGTCCTTCGGTTGGTTCTGATCTGAGCAGTTTCAGTTTTTGCCTGTTGCTTTGATATGCATGCACATCTGCGAGGTGACCAAGCCATGGCAACAATTCTGTAAAAAAAAAAAAAAAAAAAAAAAAAAATCAGCCTTTGTGTTTGGCCTTGGACACCATTAACTTACACTGGAGCTTGAACTTTAGTGATGTAAAGGACTTTTGCTTTCACCCTAGTGTCTCACATAAAGATGAAAGTGAGAATATTAACCATGGTATGACCTTGATCTGCACATGACTAGATATCAGTAGGAGTTTGGCATGTGAATTGGGGACAAGATATGGCCTTGGAGAATTGCTTATAAATAAAACCTCTGTTGCCTTACATGATTTATAAAGCCATGATTTCAGAGATTGAGCAATATTTGTTGGTTGAAAGAGAGTAAACTGTAATGACAAGTAACAGAACGTTACTTTATACAGCAGCTGGATAAAACATTTCTAGAATACAGTTCATTGACCCAGACATTGAATTACATGAATTTTTGTTCCTAATTTCTCACTAATTCTAATACTAAAAGTACAAGCTCCATCATTTTTTTTTAAAGTTAAGATTTCTAAATAAAAAGATTGGAAAGAAAGTAGTAAATGAAGGAGAATGAAATGCTAAGAGCATTTAGAGGAGATATATCTTGAGCATTAATGAGAAATGTAATCCTCCTGGATGTTCAGGTTGACCTGAAGATAAAGGACCATGGATTTAATTTTTTTTCTCTCTCCTTTATCTGTTAGAGTGGTGACTCCTTTTATGAGTTCTCTAGTGTTACAGGTATGAATATTTAGAATTAATGAGGAAGTGGAGAAGAGTGACTAAGAGCATAGGCTCTGAAATCAGATTGTGTTTTTCATCCTATATCTGCCACTTGCTGTCTTCATGAGTTACTGTGCCCAAGTATTCTTCTTTTATCATGGGGATAATATGGTTGGATATGGTGGATTAGTAGTCAAATCATTCTACCTTCTTTGTAGTCTGCCTTCTCTGTAGTATAGAAAACTAAAAACTGTATTTCTGAACTTATTTGCTTCTTCCCATGAAGGATAAACTTACATAGGAATTGTTCTTCTGCCATAAGAACCTTGGGTGGCAAAATATTATTTTAAAAAGTGTTTTTCAAAAATTGGACAACAAGCACTGCAATACTGTGGTGTCTGAGAGAAGAGAAACAAATGAGGTGAGCTCAGCAATTAGCTCAGTTTACTGACTAAGAACACTTCCTGGGTTACATCATGGGGAAGGGAAGCCAAAGAATGCCTAGTGGCTTTGCTGAATCAAGGGCATAGAGATGAGAGACCATGGAACACAAGGAGGCTATAATTTGCAAGACCAAATGTTACAAAGGAGAAAGCTGTAAAGAGCAAAAACTCCAGAGATTTGCAGAGGGGTCCTATTTAGTCTTTGAGTACTGATTTCTGTCAGCATGAGGTGCAATTTCATGAAGCTTGGGAAAGAAAAAACACTGGAAGTCAGTAGGTCAAATAATTCCAGGAGAAAAGGCTAGGAATACATCACATTTCTTCCAGCCAAAGTGGCTAACCTCCATTACACATAAGCCACTGGGTATGAGTCTTCAGAGAGGTCATGCTTTAGCAGTGAAGATAAATTATCCCAGAAAGAAAACCATTTTGTGTATGCCAAGGGGAGGAGAGAGGGATGTAAAGCCACAAAAGAATCAGACTGAACTGAAAGTCTTTATTGCAGGTCAGAATAAAGTTGGATTTGTAAAAAGAATACAATAAAAACTAGTACTTTGCTATATTTAAATTCACAATGTTTGGCATTCGTGAAAATTTCCTCCAAGACAATATCATCCAAGAGAAAAATTAATAAAGGATAAAAAACTGATAGAGATTATGAAATTGACAGGAAAGTCCCCTTAAATAGCTGTTAAATATTTTGTAAATTTGTTGAACATGAAAGAGTGAACAATAAGAGATAAGTGAAAAATATGAAAAAAGACATAAGTAGAAGTCAATGCAATGAAAATACAATATCTGAGATTAAAAAAAAAAAAAACAGAAAAACAAAACAAAACACCAGAAAGGATAAATAACAAATTAAAGCAGAAGAAAATAATTCGTGATCTTAAAGACATAGCACTAGAGATGATTAAAAACAAAGTATGGAGAGAAAAAAAGATTGAACAAAACTTAAAAAAGTACAAGTAACCTCTGGGATGATATTAGTATGTCGAATATGTATTTGAGTCCTAGAAGAAAAGGAAAATGGTGGAGTAGGGAGAGAGCAGAGTATAGAAACATTTAAAGAAAATGGCTCAGATTTTTCCAAATTGACAAAAACTTATATCCATGGATCTCAGAAGCTCAAGGAATCCCAACCCAAATAAAAATACAAGGACCTACACCAAAGTACATTATCAAGTTATTTAAAAAATGTAATACTGAGAATATCTTAAAAGCTGCCAAAGAAAAGACAAAAACTGTCATTCAAAAATGAAAATATATTTTTCAAGCAATTAGAAGCTAAGAGAATTGTTTGCCAGTAAGACTGCACCATAATAAATGTTAAAGAAATTTCTTCATACAGGAAAAAATTGGCACCAGAAAAAAACTGGTGGGAATGCAAGTTGGTGCAACCACTTTGGAAAACAGTGTGGAAACTCCTCAAAAAATTAAAAATAGAACTACCCTAGGACCCAGCAATTGTACTACTAGGTATTTACTCCAAAGACAAAGATGTAGTGAAAAGAAGGGCTATATGCACCCCAATGTATAGCAGCAACGTCCACAATAGCTAAACTGTGGAAAGAGCTGCGATGCCCTTCAATAGATGAATGGATAAAGAAGATGTGGTCCATATACACAATGGTAAATTACTCAGCCATCAGAAAGGATGAACTTTTGCATCAACATGGATGGAACTGGAGGAAATTATGCTAAGTGCTAAGTGAAATAAGTCAAGCAGAAAAAAGTCAATTATCATATGGTTTAACTTCTTTGTGGAACATAAGGAATAACATGGAGGACGTTAGGAGAAGGAAGGGAAAAGTGAAGGGGGAGAAATTGGAATGGGAGACGAACTGTGAGAGATTATCACTCTGGGAAACAAACAGACTTTTAGAAGGGAAGGAGTGGCAGGGGTGAGCCTGGTGATGGGTATTAAGGAGGGCACAGATGGCATGAAGCACTGGGTGTTATAAGCAAACAATGAATCTGAACATCAAAAATTAATGATGTACTGTATAGTGACTAACATAACATAATAAAAAAATTGAAGATTGACATAAATAGTAAATATGTTGGTAAAACAAAATATGTTTTGATCTTATTTAGAAAATCTCTTAAAAGATAAAAAGATAATTGCTAAAAGCAAAATAGCATATTGTGGGGTTCATAGCACATGTAAAAGTAAAAACATGAAAGTACAGGAAATGAGAGAAGAAATACAAGTACACTACTGTAGTGGTATGAACTATATTGGAAGTATTTTTTTTGAAACCTGATTATGATAATATAACGATGTATTATAAACTATAGAGCCATCCCTAAAAAACAAGCAAATATATGTAGAAAGTCAGCTATTAGTAGAGACAAAGGGAATCATAAACAAATATTCGATCCAAAAGAGGCAAGAAAAGAAAAGAAAAAGGAATGACAAACAAATGGGACAATTAATTAGAACAACAAACAGCAAAATGGAATGTTTAAAACGTTCATATTTATAATCACAATAAAAGTAAATGCTCTAAGCACTCAAATGTAGACAAAGGATTGTCCTACTGGGTAAAAAAGCAAGATACCATATTAAGAGATTAAAAAGAAAATGATAGGGGAAGATATATTAAGCAAACAAAAGGGCAGGGGAAGAAATATTACGCAAACCATAAACGAAAGCTGGAGTGGCTATACTAATATCAGAATAGACTTAAAAACAAGGGATTTTTACCTGAGATAAGAAGCATTTTATAATTAAAATGAACTTTTGATAAATAAAACAGTCCTAAATATATACTCTTAACAGAGCTTCAAGATACATGACTCCAAATCTGATAAAACTGAAAGATAAGGGAGATCTACACCTGTAGTTAAAAACTTAAATAACTCTCAGAAATTTATGCAGATTAACAAAAATAAGGGTAGTGCTATAATATCAATTTGGGGGAAACCCAAATTGGGTTTCCCCCAAATTGATATGTTGAACTCCTCATCTCCAAGGTCACAGTATTTGGAGGGTGGGGCTTTTGGAAGGTGGGTGAGGTTACATTAGGTCCTGAGGGAGGGGAGTTCTCATGGTGGAAACAGTACTCTTAACATTAAAAACAAAACAAAGCACAAGTACTATTTCTCTCCATTTGCACCCACCAAGGAAAAGCTCTATGAGAAAATAGCAAAACAGTAGCCATCTATAAGCCAGAAGGAGGGCCTACACCAAGAACTGAATCTGTTAACACATTGATCTTGGGTTTTCTAGTCTCCCAAACTATGAGGAGTAAGTGTTTTTTAAGCCACACAACCTGTGAAAATACTCACTAAATAATCCCTATACTGGGATACGGGGAGGTTTATAATTTTTTCATTGAGGCATTTACTCTTCTGTATTTGTAAGAGTTTATATAGAATTGGTATTAGTTCTTCCTTAAATGTAGAAATCACCAGTGAAGGAATTGGAGGCTAGAATTTTCTTTGCTTGAACATTCTTAACTAACTCTTATTTGAAAGCCAGCAAGGAAAAGTGGTCCTAAAACCACAGGAATTGAATTACTTTAAGCACCTGCCAACAGGAAATTATTTCCCTCTTAGAACTTCCATAGGAAAACAGCCATTGTTGGCACACTGATTTTAGCCCAGAGAGACCTATGTCAGGCTTATGATATATAGAACTATAAGATAATAAATTTGTGTTGTTTTAAGCCACTTGTTACAGGAAAAACTAATATACCAGTATTCTAAAAGAACACATTTGTGAGACTCATAGTATTTGATTTCAAGTCTTACTATGAAACTAGAGTAATCCATGTAGTATGGCATTGTCAGAGGGTTAATACTCAAACGTTTTGGTGTCAGGGCCAATTTACATGCATCCAGAAGTATTCCTTGCTTATATGAGTTATATGGGTTTTCTTGGTTGATAGATAACTATAAATTTTAATTCTATTTAACATAAAAAACTTGAATTGAATCTAAAAAATATATATTAGAATTATTTTAAATATTAACTTAGTTGAGCAAATTTGAACTTAATATGAACAAATTTGAAAAATAGCTAAGTTCACAATCTCCTTTAGATTAATTAGATTAATTCTAATTAAGTTAGAAGAGCGACACTTTCATTTTTGAAAAATTTTTAATGTCTGGTTTATTAAAAGACAGGTTTATTTTTTATGGCTGAATAATATTCCATTGTTTCTGTATACCATTTTTTTTATTCATTCATCAGTTGATGGAGATTTGGGCTGTTTCCATAATTTAACTATTGTAGATAATGCTGCTATTCACATCAGGGTGCAATAATCCCTTCAAATTAACATTTTGGGTTTTTTTTTTCAATAAATACCTAATAGTGCAACTGCTGGCTCATAGGGTAGTTCTATTTTTAACTTTTTGAGGAACCTCCATACTGTTTTCCAAAGTAGCTGCACCAGCCTGTGTTACCACCAGCAGTGTAAAAGGGTGCCCCTATGTCCACATCCTCACCAACATTTGTGTTTCTTACGTTGTTGATTTGGATGGAACTGGAGACTCTTGTGCTAAGCGAAATAAGTCAGAGAAAGACAAATACCATATACTTTCACTCATATGTGGAATTTAAGAAACAAAACAATCACATACAGGAGAAAAAAAAAAAGAGAAAGGCAAACTAAGAACAGACTTTTAACTATGGATAACAACTGATAGTTACCAGAGGGGAGGTGGGTGGGGGATGGGTTAAATAGGTGAGGGGGATTAAGAGTGCACGTGGGATGGATGAGCATCTGGTGTTGTATGGAAGTATTGAATTACTGCATTATACACCTGACTCTAATATTAAATTGTATGTTAACTAACTGGAATTTAAATAAAAGCAAAAAATTTTGTACTAAATCTCTAAGTAGAAGCAAAAAAGGGGGGTAGCTTCTCATTTCTGTTCTGCATTTAATTTGCTGCAATATCACATTTAATGTAGCCTCTAGAAAACTCTGTTGAAAAACTATGAAAGAATGAAAGTGGAAAGGTAAAATGACTTATTATTATGAAACTAATTTTGACCTCCGGGATCTCTGAAAGGATGTCTGAGATCTACATTACATTTTGAGAGTCACTTATATAGATCAATGGGAAAGAATAAAGTTTAGAAATAGACCAGTAATATACATTAGGTGGCTTTTGAGCAGAAGTACAATGATAATTCAATGGGAAAAGGATCATCTTTTCAACAAATGCTGTGTAACAGTTGAGCAGGCATATTTGGAAAAGTGAACTTTAATCCTTTCCTTACACCACACAGAAAAAGAACACAAAATGGATCATAGACTTAACCACAGGAGCTAAAACCATAAACCTGCTAGATAAAAACATAGGTAAAATCCTGTGCTTTAGGCTCAGATATTTAGATAGGCCTCAGAAGGTAGCATAAACCATTAAAGAACCACCACAACAAAAAAAATCAGACATCATCAAAAATTTTGTTCTTTCAAAGAAATGAAAACACAAGCAACAGACTGGAGAAAAATACTTGTCAATCATTTCTGTAACAAAAGACTTCCATAATATATAATCAACTCTTACAGTCTAATACTAAGAAGACAAAAAATATGATTTAAAAAATGAGCATAATATTTGAACAAATATTTCATGCGCAAAGATATGTGAAAGATGGGGAAAATACCATGAAAACTGTTCATCATCATTAGTTATTAAGGCAATGCTACATTTCCCACAGCACACCTACTAGAATGGATAGGAAAAGAATCACATATCAAGTGTTGTCATTAGGAAATACTAATTTTCCCACAATACACTCACTAGGATAGATAAGAAAATGATAGCAATATCACATATTGGTGAGAATATAGAATATCTGCTTCTCTTATACACAGCATGTGGGAATCCAGAAGTATGATCACTTCTGGAAATGGCTTGAAATTTTGTTGTAAAGTTGAGCATGTCCCATATGAGTCAAAAATTCTATTTTGGGGATTTGTTCATGAGAAATGGAAACATAATCGGGAACAGACTTGTGAGTGAATTGTCTTAGCACTTTATTCATAGCAGCTTTGAACTAGAAACAACTTAAATGTCCAGTTAGGCTCTTGGATGAAGAAATTATGGTCTATCCATTATTGGAATATTTATCAGCAATAGAAAGAAGCAAACCAGTACTGATACCTGCAACAACATATAAACTCAACAGCCCTTCTACTAAGTGAAAAAGCCAGACACAAAAGAAAATATAATGTATGATTCCACTTATATGAAATTCTTAAAAAAGTGAAATTGTAATAATAGAAAGTAGATCCATGGTTGCTTGGGGATTGTGGTAGCAGGACAATTTATGAGGAAGCAATACCTGTGGACGTTTTTGTGTAGTGAGGATGTTCTAGATCTTGACTGTAATGGTAGTTACATAACTGTATAACTTCTCAAAACTCATCTCTGCACTTACCACAGGAGAATTTTTATATAATTTGTATGTCAGTAAAATCAACTAAAAAATAAACTACAGCTTCCATCCTCAAGGGGCCTGGGTATAAATTAACCAGTAAGATAAGTTTCTTGAGGGGTGCCTATGTGGCTCAGTCAGTTAAGTGTCTGCTTTCGGCTCAGGTCATGATCCCAGGGTCCTGGGATCAGGCTCTGCATCGGGCTCCCTGCTCCGGGGGACCCTGTTTCTCTCTCTCCAGCTTCCCCTGTTTGTGCTCTCTCTGTCAAATAAATAAATAAAACCTTAAAAAAAAAAAAAAAAGATACTGTCCTTGACATTTGAAAGGCTGAAGTCAGGTAGATGATGGGTTCCTGCAACTTCTGCCTTTTCTGCTGGCAAAGAGGTAGTAGAGGCATTTAATTTGTTGTGTGTCAGCGTTAAGCAGAGTTTACCATGTCCAGTTATTCGCTTTGTAGATGCCAAGAGGCAGGCATGGGACATCTATTGTGCTAGTGCAGATTGTAGCTAGCAGGGAATGATTCCTAAGCTGACAGCTGTGGCAGCTTCTGATTTATGGCCGTTCTCTGTGGCAGCCACCTGGCCGTTGTGGCTTCCTAACCAGTGTTTTTGGGCCAGTGGTTTTCTAATCTAAAAGAGGCAGCGCTGATTTTGTGGTGTGGCTTTTGGAAATTTTCTTCTTAAACTTAACCCAGAATCTGCTTCTTCAACCTTTTCAGTGATTCTATAAGCTACTTAATATCCTATAATAAAAATTCTTTCATTAACATATCTACAGTAGAGTTTATTCTTTAAATGTCAAAATTTTGACTTAAAGGCCTATTCTAAGAAATAAATGAAATTTTGTAAGTAAAAAGCATCATCGTTTGTAGTAGTTCTTTTAAGTAGTAAAGAACTCTAGTATCTATTATTACTGCTGTATGTTGTTAGATAATCATACTGTGAGAAATTAGCATTGAAGTATAAAACAGAGGGTTGACTTTTTACTTATTGTCTTAGTTCGGATTGCCATAACAAATTATCATGGACTGGGTAGCTTGAGTAACAAAAATGTCCAGAGTTCTGAAAGCTGGAAGTCCAAGGGCAAAGGGCAGGCAGATGCAGTGTCTGTTGAGGGCATCTTTCCTGGTTTATGATTGCTGTCTTTGCATGGTTATCCTCACATGGAGGAGAGCAAAGAGCGGCAAGTTCTCTGATGATGCTTATCAGGGCACTAATGCCATTCATTAGTGTCCTTTCCTTACAACGGCATCTAAACCTAATTATCTCCAGAAGTCACCCACACTTCAATCACACTGGGTGAAAGATTTCAACAAACGAATTTTTGGAGAATATAAACATTCAGTTCTTAACACTCATCTATTGAGAGAGAACTGAAATCATGTGAAATTAGATTTGGAAAACTGTAGAGTGTGACAGTCCTAATGTAAATATCTAGCAAAAACATCTTGATTGATGTTTTAAATGGGTTTTGAGATGTTGGAAAAAAAGACAGTATTAACAAGAGGCAGCTTCAGTTTACAGAGAACAAGTGCAGCCAAATGAAATGTGCTGCTGCCTTTTAACTGGCAGATTAAGGGGGTGGCTATAGACATAATGCAGCAAGGAATTTGACCAAGTTGTAATATCTTTGGTAATAAGATAGAGAAATGTAAGCTGTCTCATAACACAATACAGTGACCTATCTGACTTGGTACATCTAATGTGGGACCAATTAGTGAGTGCCTACCGGCAGGCTCAACCCCACCTGAGGCTCTGAGAACATTTCCGACCCAGGTCAAGATTTAGGTCAGGAACTCCGTGTCCAAGCATGCAAGTCAGCATCATAACTTGTTCTCCCAGACATACTGCCAGAAATCTTGATTTGGGATCTTAGAATCATTTTTGACGTCCTTCTCATTTCTTATGTTCATTGTCTATTAAATATTGATTACATTTGACTTATCCCAATCATTCCTACTTGTCTCAGTGCCTGTCTTATCTTCTTTCAACTATTACAACAGCCTTCTTTTTTTTTTTTAATATAATTTTTTATTTTTTATAAACATATATTTTTATCCCCAGGGGTACAGGTCTGTGAATCACCAGGTTTACACACTTCACAGCACTCACCAAAACACATACCCTCCCCAATGTCCATAATACCACCCCCATCTTTCCATCGCAGCTGCTATGCTACTCCCAACTGGTCCTTCCCATTGTTTCCAGTCATCTCCTAAAAGTCAAACATGATCATGTCACCCGCCTAAGTATCCCAAACAAAATCTAAATCTCCTTCATGATCTGACCCAGATCTGTATTTCTAGATTCATTTTCCCAGTCTGTCTGCTTGTATACAATGTTCATGTTAAAACACTTGAAGTTTTTGAGTTTGTTTTTGGGGCCTGGCTATTTCCATGCCAATTCTCTTCTACATGCTCCCTCTCAGATGGTTCTTCCTCTTTAAAAGGCCACTGAAATTAGATAGATGTATATATTACACTGCTAATCATAGCCAAGTTGCACAGCACTCCAGAGGCTTCGTTCATATTACAGTTTATGTGAAAGATACGCTGCACAGTCCCTTGGGCAAGCCCTTCACTTATCTTTCAATGTGAATGGCCATCCCTGGAATTTTGAAACTGGGTGACCATGAACATGCAAAGTCATATGTTGAAAAAAATCCAAATTGTGTGTAACTATAGAGAGCACACTCGTCTCAGTTTATTGCCCTACACTCTCCTCCCCTTTTCAAAAGTTACAGCTAGTACCTAATGGGGTTATGTTATTTATATTCTATTCTGTGTATTTAACTGTGTATGTATGTACATACATTCTTCTGTGAGTAGGATCATAATATTTTGTGCTGTAATTTTTTTATGCTTTTCAATATACAGACCTAACTCATTTCCCTCCACCCCATTTTTTTTAATAAGTTAAACTAATTTGTTAGAATTCCATTTACATTATGCCTGCTTTTGTCAAACTCCTCTTGGAAGGTCAGTTACCATTTGTGTGCAGTCTCTTAACACAAAACATTCCAATATCCTAGCTTTTATTACAGTAAGTTATAATTATGTCTCTAAAGTTTATTTTCTCCCTAAATGTGATTTGATATCCTCAGGTGTAGTTTGGGTTTTTGGGACATTTTAGTGGCTCAGTAATAATTTCTGTAAATAACTTGTTATGTTGGAGTTTTCCTAACAAGCCCAGTACTAGATAGTTAAGGAGGTAAAAGCAAATGCCATATTCCTTAGACATCTCTTTGAATTGGAATGATAAATTTATAAAAGTCTCAATTCTTAAAGGAAACGCATTGGTCCGCTTATTTTCTGGGCATTTTTAAGGCTTCCCTTGGTAACATTTTTGGAGTATTCTTTTGACTTATGGTGAAATATGAAACTTCATGATGAGCTGCAAAATTGAGAGAGCGATTTCTTTTCTTCCAGGTTATGAGCGCCTCCAGGCCCAAATTCATTTTAAACTGGGACTCAATTGAACCAGGGTGTTGCCCTAGCTTATCTTTTCCTGTTACAGATCTAAAAAGCCTGCTCTTTATTAGCTTTTTTTATTACCTTTTTTTTTTTAAGTTGAGGTATAATTAGCATATAAAATTGTATTGGTTTCAGGTATACAACATAATAATTCAAATTTGTGTATATTGCCAAATGATCACCACAATAAGTATAGTTAATATCCATCACAGTATATCGTTAAATTTGTGTGTGTGTGTGAGATGAGAACTTTGATTTACTCTTGACAACTTTCAAATCTGCCGTGTTGTTAGTAGTGATTTTTTTTTTACACATACATACCAATGTATAACTGCAGGGTGAGATTTCTTTTGCTTTCACTATATAATTAGTACATTTACTTCATGAATATAAACAAATCAAGTTTATAAGATCAATTTTATAGACTTTTGCTTTTATATATTTTATTATATTGATTTTTAAAGGTATTTACCTTGAGAACTAGGGGAAAGGGTAAATGGAGCTATCTGAAAATGCAGTATTAACTATTGTCACCATATTATACACTATATGTCCATGACTTATTTATTTCATAAGTAGAAATTTTTACCTTTTGACCCCCTTCAACCATTTCGACTACCCTCAACCCCATTTATGTTCTCTGTACCTATGAAGTTATTTCTTTATTTAGACTCCAAATATAAGTTAAATCATACAGTACTTGTCTTTCTCTGACTTATTTCACTAACACAATGCCCTCAAGATTCATCTCTATTGTTGCAAATGGCAAAATTTCCTTCTTTTTTATGGCAGGATAATATTCCACTGTGTATATGCCACATTTTAATCCAATCATCCCATCAGTGGGTACTAAGGTTGTTTCTATATGTTAGCAAATGTAGATAATGCTGTAATGAACATGGGAGGGTGCATATATCTTTTCAAGTTAGGGTTTAATTTTCTTTGCATAACCCAGAAGGGGAATTTCTCGATAATAGTTCTAGTTTTAATTTTCAGAGGCATCTTCATACTGCTTTCCACAGAGGCTGCTCTAATTTATGTTCTCACAACAGTGCACAAGGAGTCTCTTTTCTTGACATCCTTGTCAATACTTATTATTTCTTGTCTTCTTGATGGTAGCCATTTTAAGTGGTATGAGATAAAACAGAATTATAGCTTTGATTCGCATTTCCCTGGTGATTTGTGATGTTGAGCACCTTTTTTCATGTACCTGTTGGCCATCCATATCCCTTCTTTGGAAATGAGAGATGATGGAAGTGTATTGGAGCAAACATTTTGTGTGCTATTAAATTTAAGTTGTTATCAATCTAAAGTAAATTAGCATGCTAATTGTAATAAGTAGTGAAGTAAGTAACAAAATAACTAAAAATGTAATAAAAGAAATGAGAACTAAATGGTGTACCCCTTTAAAACAAAAGAAAGCAGTAATAGAGGAAGAGAAACAAAAAGACAAAAGAAGTATAGAAGACCACTACACAAAACTAATAGCAAAATGGTAGACATAAATCAGACTTTATTTACAATATTTTATTTACTTTATTTACAATATTTATATTATTTACATAATATTTACATTAAATGTAAATAGGTTAAATGCTTCAATGAAAAGGAAAAAATTGACAAAATGGATTTAAAAAGGTAACTGAACTATATGGTACATATGAGACCTACTGAGAACTAAAGACAAAAATAGATTGAAAATAAAATGATGGAAAAAAGATATGCCATGCACACAGTAACCAAAAATAGCAATTCAGATATCAGACAAAATATCAGAAAAAATTTTACTATAGGCAAAAAATGATATTTTATAATATTTCATGCATCTTATATTAGATATATATTATATATATCTATATATTAGATATAGATATAGCTTAGATATATAATATATCTAATAGGAGTCACAAAATACATGAAGAAAAAATTGCTATGAAGCAAAACTTGACAGCAATATATGAAGCAAAATCTGACAGATGTATGATTCAACAATTAGTAGTTGGAGGGTTTATTTACCTTGCTTTCAATAATGAATAAAAAAAACTAGATGATGAACAAAATAAAAGACTTGAACAATATTATATTAAACCTAATAGATGTATAAGACACTCAGTCCCCGAATAATAGAACACATGTTCCTCTCTAGTACCCATGGAATATTGTATGGGCTAGACCGTATACCATAAATGGCTTTCCATAAATTTAAAAGGATTGAAACTATATAAAATGTTTTATTCAACTATAATGGAATGAAATTAAATATATGTAACTGTAGATTGGTGATCTCTAACCTTGGATGAACTTCGGCTTTATTTGTATGTTCTGTATATGGCATAGGTTACCTCTTTTAATTTCACACAACTTAAAACCTTCACCACTCTTTAATACTTTGAATTGTACCTCTAACTTTATTGAGAACGTGGAGGTCATCAAGCAGGAACACTCGAGCCTCTTCCATTTTGTTATTTTTACAGGCTTTGCTGAATCTACCCTCTTCTTCCTCACCTTTTCCTTCTGTTTTCAGAAGAGTATTCTTTTCTACTGATGAGTGCCAAACACTACACTTGCTTTCTGAACCCCACCCCTTCCAGTCTCCATAAGAACCAGTTACAATGACTGTTTCCTCTTTTCCTGTATCACCGGTCTCTCCCCACTGTGGGCTCTTTATCCTGAAATATAAATACATTTAGTTCTCTTCCCACATTAAAAATAATGAACTATCCTCAGTCCATACTATTGACCAATTCCTTGCCTTTCTTTCACTGTCTAAAATTCTTAAAAGTGCTGTTGGGATATGCTAGCTAAGACAGTAGGCCATAGGAGCTTTAAGAACCTAAAGAATGAAAAACTGGAAATTGAATTATCTCAAAACTTGAGGAATATTTTTTTTTTTCTGTAAGGGCAGAATAAAATGTTCCTTTGCTCTGGAGAAAATATTTAATTGGACCCTTTTATTAGATAAATATAAAGCAATTATTTGCCTATTGTTCTTGTGGAGAATAGAACACTATTAACCCAAATCTGACAGATTTTTTGGAAAGAGAAGTTAAATGTTCTCTTTCTGTAATATAAATTTTTTGTCTTCTCCAGGAACACAGAGCATCTCTGAGAGGTTCTTTGTATTTATTTATGTGGTGGGAGGATGTGAGAACTATTTTTTGGTCTTGAATAAATTGAGAATGCCCAGTACTGCAAAATGTTACTTGTTCTTGTAGGGGGGAGTTTTGGGCACTCTAATTCAAGAGGTTAAGGAAGGGATAAGTCCTTAAGACAGATGTCTGTAGAAAAAATATGGAATCGATACCAGGTGTATTACCTGCATCTGGCATTGAAGTGCAGGAGAGAGAAGGAACCAGACTGGCTCCAATACCTAGGGTCACATAAGTCCGAATGATGCTGAAAGTACTGATGTTGAATAAATTTTTGAAAAGGCTATGTTCCTTTGAATGGGGGAGGATATTTTCTCTGAAGTTGTTGAATATTCCTCCATTAATCATTCAAGAATAAGGTATAATCTGGCAATGGAGGCAATGGGGGCTTAGGGCCTTGGCAGCAATATTTCAATGCAAGAGGTGTCGTGATCTGGTTTCAACCTACCATTCTCTAAGGAGAACCAAGATTCCTCGGGAAAAAGTCTGTCTCCAGGAGTGAACAGACAAAGTACAGGATGAGCCCGGGAATTTTGTTTTGTTACGAAGTCAGGCTTTGCTAAAAGAAGGGCGCAGACACAACAAAGGGAAGAGAACCTATCTACTTCTACCAGTGGTTTCCAGGGTCAAGTATGGCATAATTTGAGCATAGAAATAATAATAGCATAAATCATAACATTAAATGAAATAGTAACTCATGAGTTCTTATCAGTATAAATGAGTAAATCAAATATCTGATCATGAATGGGATAGTTATATAGTCTCAAAATATCTCCCCACAAAATACTAACTGATTACAAAGAGGTAAAGAATAACTGCAGTTGCTATCCAGGCAGACACTACCTTAATGAAGAGATCACATTTGCCACTGTCAGTTATGGAAACAATTGTAGTAATGTGCCACCTGATAGATGCAGAGAGAACACAGTATCACTTCTGTCCTATTCCCACCCAAGATGTATAATCCAGATCTAATCATGAGTAGATACCACATAAATTCAAATTGAGGGTTATTTTACAAAATATGGGCCTGTAATCTTTAAAAATTATTGAATCCTTGAAAACCAAGGAAAGGCAAATGGTTTCAGATTGAAGGAAACTAAAGAGAAATGACAACTAAGTGTGTGTCATCCTGGACTAGAGGTCTTTTGCGCTAAACAACATTGGGACATTTATTAAAGTTTGAATGAGATCTAATCACTAGATGGGAGTGCCTTATCAGTGCAGGTTTCCGGATTTTGATGGTCATTCTGTGGTTATATAGGAATCAACAAATAAAAGAGGTTAATATCATCTCATTTTACCTCAGTGGCTAGTAAGACCTAGGTATTTATGTTAGGAAACAGTAAACTATACCCATTACTTTCCATTCCTTATTTTTTATTCATGCTTCAACATATTGTAATGTTTTCCTTTTTTCTTCAGCTCCATTTTAACTGCTCGCCAAGGATTCCAGCAAAATCTTGACCAAACGTGTCCCATTTCGTGTCTCTGACCTTAGAAACTTAACTTGTGCCTCAGTTTATTGTAATCGATTAGATGGGAAAATAACACAATCGTGGTCAAGCTATAGATTATACAAAATGTACAGTCATTCCTGACCCATATTAAGTGCTACAAAATGTGAGTCATTCATTAATATAATAATTTCCATCCCAGAATTCTTGCCTGTGATTCAGATCTACACATTCAAGGGCCTGGATATTTCCCACGGATACGTAGAACACAAAATGCCAAAAACTGAGGTCTGCTCTGCAGTCCAGGACTTGTTCCCATTCCTTTGATCCTTAATCTGATGATTGCCTAAGTCACAAAGTCGGATACCATCCTTCTTGACCTTTTCCTTTAAAATTATCCTAATGTCAATTTCCTTAATGTCTTTTTATTCATTCTGCTTCTCTTCTTCATCCCCATTGTCACTCCTTCAGTTCATCACAGGTCTTTCCTGTTAATGAGTGCAGTCTACCTAATTTTCCCACTTTATTTTTGACTCTCACCATTCATCTTTCTTTCTTTTTTTTTTAAAGATTTTTTTTTTTGGAAGATTTTATTTATTTATTTGACAGAGAGCGAGAAAACAAGTAGGCAGAGAAGCAGGCAGAGAGAGAGGAGGAAGCAGGCTCCCTGTGGAGCAGAGAGCCCGATGCGGGGCTCGATCCCAGGACCCTGGGACCATGATCTGAGCCGAAGGCAGAGGCTTTAACTCACTGAGCCACCCAGGTGCCCTCATCTTTCTATCTTACATCAAAAGTGATCTTAGTAAAAAAATCCTCTTTCTATCCTACCTCAAAACTGATCTAACTAAACTATAAATGGGAACAAGTACATCCCCCTTTAATGAATTTACCTTGTCTTTAAGATAAAATTCATTTCTTTAATATGTCTTACAAAGACTAGCTTTACCCCTTGCTCTTTGTCCTTCACCTTCTCTGCTTAATTATATGGTTCCTAACTAACTATGTGCCTACAAGTGCCAATGACTCTCTTTCCTAGATCTTTTCACAAATGCTGTTCTCTCTGCCTGGGATCCTATTGCCTATAATCTTGGCTTAGTTAAATCCTCACTTTTAAGACTTGTCTCACGCACGATCAGCTCGAGGAAGCTTCGCCTGATCCCTACAATGGGGCAGATGCTCTCTCCTTTTGTGCTTCTTTCAGAATCATCACATGATTTCAGATTTGCTTATTTATTCTTTACTCTTAATTCCTACATTACACTGAAAACAACCAGAAGGCAGGGACTCTGGATGTGTGTAGATAGATGAGTCTATTCATTTCTTACACTATATTCTTAGCACCAAGTACGTTGTCTAAAATATAGAAAATATTTGTGTACCTAAAAATATTTATTAAAAAATAACGCCGGCTGTATTAATTCTGTATCATTTCAGACTGCCATCTATTTATATTATATTGACAAATAGTTATGTAATTACAGTATATTGACAAGTTAGTCAATATTTCTATTCTCAGTGTCTGGCTTTCAGTAAGTTGTCAGTAAATATTTTTAAATGAATATGCAGTTTTTAATTAATAAAATATTGACTTAGATGTTAAATCTTTAAATTCTTTATACTTTTCCCCTTTAAATGCATAATTTTAAACATACACTTTTAAATATATACTTTTTAAAATGCATACTTTTCTGTCAGGCAGATTTATTTACCTCTGAGATCTGAAATTTCTTGAGTCTTTAAGATCCTAGACACTTTTTTAATATCTACCAACTCATTAAAGATGAAAATGGTTATTTTATTGTAGTTTTTTAAGGGGTCTATTTCTACTGTATAGGGCAATGGTTTGGAATAGTTCCTCCACTCCAGCTAAGACCAATGGGTTATTTCCTATAAATTTAGAATCAGCTGAACGTCATATGGTACCAAAAAGCAATGAGGGCACTTTATACCATGAGAATTAAGGGTTCATATAACAACAAAAATAAAAACGATCAATAAATCCTGAAAATGAGTCTCATAAAAGTCTTTCACAAAAGCTCTGAGCAAGACCTCCAGGAAAATGCAGACATAGTTTTTATAAAGTTCTAGATTTCTAGAACTCCCTTGGTTGTGAATGAAACTTCAGTGGCTTTAGTTCATATGATTGAATCAGATATTACTAATGAGATTTGTGGTTTATTTTACATATCTTCATGGCCCTGGGTTTGTTTTTTAAGTAGCTAACTTAAAGGGGGAGTAAAATAAACTACTAAATGAGGAAGTACCAAGGGATTCAACAATGGGTCATTTGTCTGGCCATTCTTCCCAGTGGCATACAAATATTAGACATAAAGTACCTTTATGGGGGTGCCTGGGTGGCTCAGTAGGCTAAAGCCTCTGCCTTCGGCTCAGGTCACGATCCCAGGGTCCTGAGATTGAGCCCCACATTGGGCTTTCTGCTCCGTGGAAAGCCTGCTTTCTCCTCTCTCTCTCTCTGCCTGCCTCTCTGCCTACTTATGATCTCTGTCAAATAAATAAATAAAATCTTAAAAAAAAAAGTACCTTTATGCTCAGGATTTTTTCAGCATGCTTAAAAATGTTTGATGCCATTAGCTGACTCTATGCTGCCACTGTAATACAAGCAGTCAGTCTACATCCCTGGAAGAATGAATTTTACTAAAAAATGATGGGGCATTGTAGGATAAAACTTCAGTGAACTCCACACTATGATTCCAATTTACTTAGAAATTATGCCTCTATTATCTCTTATACATATTGAAGATTAATGTTTAGCTTGGGCCCTGGTTATCTGGGAAACTAGAGGCTACTGAAATAATCAGTAGGTCATTATGAAAACAGAGCTTATAGAGCAAAACAAAACAAAACAAAAAAAGAAAGAAAGAAAGAAAGAAAGAAAGAAAAGAAAAAGGTGGTTGCCATTGAATCTAATGATCTTTGTCAGCGCAGTGAAATCCCCTGAAATTGGAAAGTTCACCATGCTCCACAAAACAATGACATGGCCCAAGGAAGCCAGAAGCCTACTGACTTTGGAGGATTCTACAGTCAGAGGTCCCCACATTGGACCTTGTTGATTTGGTCACTAGCTTTCAGCAGGGCCTAAAATTCCTGGGTATTACCTCCAGAGAGAGATGTTTAAGCCACTAGAGCCACTAGGAGGTGAAAGAGCTCTTGATTCTGTCCTGGGAGACAAGAAATGGGAACTATAAATTGCAGTCAGTGGATAGGTTAGCTCATCTCTCAAGTTTTCCTAACTTAATGCGTTAGGACAGCCTACAGTGCCCATGAAACCTTCCAAAGAATTTCCACATTTGTGTACAGAGCATTAGATAGATGGAACACTTGGATGTTGGTTAGACAGAAGTGAGTTCAGGTCACTTACTCAGAGACTTAAAAGCAAAGTGGGATTTATTATCAAGTAGAGCCCTCACTATGTATCTCATAGAGTCTGATTATATAATAAGCACCCAGTGAAAAATAGCCTTCATTATTACTATACATACACAAATGCATGTATAGCCTTCATTATTACTATACATTGTACTATATTCCTTGGAATCCTTGGGTAATATTTAAAACCCCTTGAGCATGTTTAATAAGTAAGATTGTTGAGTAATTATTTCCACTGAATCTCATGTAAAGCTTTGCCATTTATTACAAATAAAACTTAATAGAATAAATAAATAGTCAAAGTAATTGCAGAAGTAACACCATATTCCACCTCTACCTAGAGTAAAACGGACATGAACATGTAAAAAGATGCAAAATAAAAATCCATTTACTCATTCAAATACTATTTATTGATACCTGTCTGTATGCAAAACATCGTTGTTAATGTCTATAGAGCAGAGAAGGTGCTCCCTCTGTGAGTTTGCAATCTAGTAAGAAAGATTAGACATTACCGAGATATGCAGAGTAATACAAGAACTAAGAACACTGTTTTTTCTTGTTTGTGAATGTCACAAGCCCCCTTCTGCAATATGACCAAAATCAAACATAGAACAAGTTACAGTTTGTTTTATGTATGTTGCTGTTTAAAAAAAAAAAAAAACCAGCAAAAATGGTGACTATGATTTTTAAAGAGTAATTAGAAATTTGGTAAACAGTAACCACAGAATACAGTTTGGTTTAAGTATTACAATGGGACGAAATACATGGTTTTTTGGTTGAAGGCCCTTAGACCACTCATTTATTAGCTTCCAGTTTTCTCATTTGCAAAACAGAAAAGACAGCAAGAACAGGGTCACTATTTGTCATTTTCACAGGGACCTGTGGAATTAAAGAGATATATAAGGTAAAGAAGGACAATACCTTTGTAACATAGATCCTATTATCATATCAGGAGATGAAGATTTAGGAAGATTAAGTACCTTGTAAAAGGTTATACGAGGGAGTGACTGAATTGTGCCAAGGCTCATAAACTGTTATTACCGTTTTCATCTTGGAGATATACAGGAAAGGTAATTCTTGTATTTGTTACTTGGCTCTCTTCACAGTTTTATACAGCAGCTACCATTTAATACCTGGGTACCATATCTGTACAAAGCTTCTGATTTTATTGTGCATAAGAATCATCTGGTAAGTTGCTTTATAATGCAGATTGTGTGGTGCCCTTAGCCTCTCAAACTGATTCACTGTATCTGGTATGGACCCAGAAATCTGAATTTTAAACAACCATTCCCAGGTGATTTCAGCCCAAGTGATCCACAGATCACATTTTGAGAAACCTCTGTCTAAATGAGATTGGGAATTTTTAGTGGAAAAGTTAAGACATCATTAAATGTTACAACCTAACATAGTGAGATCATCTAGGCCCTATCAACATACATAGTCACATTAATCTGAAATGACATAAAAGTTTAGGATGATTCAATTTTCCTTTGTTTGAATGTATGTGAACCAAGTCCAAAAGAAAGATTTAATACATATAATTATATGTTTATATGCAAGGCAGATGCTTGCTTTCTGTGATAGAAGAACATAGGAAACCATCATTGATCAGAGAGTGTTAAAATTCATGAATTTTCAACTGGGTTTGATATTAAAATCCTTAAGAGAAATTTGTCGTATCAATTTAGTAGATCAAAAGGAAACTGATATTTCTAGATGAGGGGGAAAAAGTCTAAAATTAATTGAATAAAAAACAAAACAAAGAATTTTAAAACCATGAGATAATCTTTCCACAAATCTTACATAATCCATTCTTTAGAAATTATAGAATAAGGTATTCTATTGCTGTTTTTGTAAATCTTCTATTATGTCTCCTTATTAAATTGACTTCAGCTTTAAATTGATCTGCTTAGCATACAGCCATTAACTTTATACCTGAAGGCGTCTGGTCTAAACACCCTCTGTCTAATCCAGAGCTAGTACTAAATCAATGGACAGGAGTGATTCATGGCTTCCTTAAGGTTACTAAAACCTTGCAGTTCTTTCCAGTATAAACATCAAAGGGCTAGTATTTTTGTTGTTGTTGTTAACTTGCTTTTAATGCTATAAAATTTTAATAACAAAATATTTATGATATCCTGGTAATGTGTAAGAAGAATATTAAGTTCAAAGGCAAGTAAGAGGCCATGCCAAAAGCTTTCTACCTGTAACAGAGTTTTTGAGATAAAACCTCTGTTTTTGTGGTAAAAAAACGTAAGATGTGGTCCATATACACTATGGAGTATTATGTCTCCATCAGAAAGGATGAATACCCAACTTTTGTAGCAACATGGACGGGACTGGAAGAGATTATGCTGAGTGAAATAAGTCAAGCAGAGAGAGTCAAATATCATATGGTTTCACTTATTTGTGGAGCATAACAAATAGCATGGAGGACAAGGGGTTTTAGAGAGGAGAAGGGAGTTGGGGTAAATTAGAAGGGGAGGTGAATCATGAGAGACTATGGACTCTGAAAAACAATCTGAGGGGTTTGAAGTTGCAGGGGGATGGGAGGTTGGGGTACCAGGTAGTGGGTATTATAGAGGGCCCGGATTGCATGGAGCACTGGGTGTGGTGAAAAAATAATGAATACTGTTTTTCTGAAAATAAATTAATTAATTAAAAAAAAAACAAGACATTTTTCCAAAAATGTATTTAGTCTTATTTATACTTTGTGGTTTGCTGTATGGTTGATGTATGTTGTGACCATCAGGATGCCACCCTCCAAAATGCATTCCAGTAACAAGTATAAACTGCTTTTCTGGAGGAAACAAACATATCCTATCAATATGTACCAATGTAGTTTGACATCTAATAAACTCGAAGCTAGCAAGGAACTTAAAAACTGCCTAGATTAATCTTTCACCTAGTGATGGGCCTATACTATATAGCCTGCTGGACTGCTGTTATTAAAAATTTGACCATGCTGGTGACTTTGGCTTATAGTTATAAAAACAGATGGCTGGGCCCCCAAAATACTTTAAGAAAGTTTTATAGTTAAGGAAAAAAATCTAGAAAAGGTAATTTTTTCCCCCTCTGTACCAGTATGTCCATTAATTTCTACTTTAATGCTGCTTAATGGAAAGAAGCTTTCTATTGGGTATTTACCCTAAAGATACAAACGTAGTGATCCAAAGGGGCACGTGCACCCGAATGTTTATAGCAGTAATGTCCACAATAGCCAAACTATGGAAAGAACCTAGATGTCCATCAACAGATGAATGGATCTATAAATATAAAGAATTAAGAACCATAGGAATACTGGAGCACCTGGGTGGTTCAGTCATTTAAGCTACTGACTCTTGATTTTTGACTCCGGTCATGATCTCAGGGTTGTGAGATTGAGCCCCGCATTGGGCTCTGCTTAAGATTCTCTCTCTTCCTCTCACTCCCACTCCCTCTTTCTCTCTCTCTTAAAAAAAAAAAAAAAGGCAATATTGATTTAATTACAATTAACAAAAAAAAAATAGAAATAGTTCACAATTACTAAACAATTAGTAGTACTAGACATTGTAATAAATGCTTTACATTTATTCATTTCAATGATGTTATAAGAGATAGGGTGTTTTTACCATATATTACAAATGAGGAGACAGTGTTGAGGAAATGTTGAGCATCTTGCGCAATTTAACAAAACCAGTAACTGGGAGGACAAAACTCCAACTTTGTTTGCTTGATTTGGAAGCCTATGGCTTTTCTCTTGAAACCATTTGCTTCTCCTGTTTAACCTATTTTCAGTTAACTGAAAAAATTCCTAGCAACGACAGGCCTCATCTCTTCTCCACCCACCCCTGACATCAGTTCCAGCGTTAGGGAGAGTCATACTTTTGAAATGGAAAGAACATGCCCTTGTGCATAAGATCAGATCTCCTACTTAATCTTTGTGTAACTTTGGAAAAGATTCCTTATCTTTTGTGATTCAATTTCCTCATCTGTAAAAACGTAAAAGGTAATCTAACTCCATAGCAGAAGCTAAGTGTTGTCTTCCTCTTCCTTCAATCTAGAATTAAGGAGTGCTGAGGGTAGGGTGGACAGACAAAAGTAAGAGAAAATTTATCTTCACTCCATCACTATAAAACATGAACCACCCCCAACCCTAAACAGCTGCCTTAGAACTATCTGGCTGAAACAATTGAGGCTGCTACATTATAGTCTATTACAAAGACAGATTAATGAGAGTAATGAAGGAAAAAAAAAAAAAAGAGAGAGATGCTGTTAGTTCTGGTTATACAGCTATTAATTTATGTCACTTCTAATATTCCTGGATATTAATTCTGTAGAAACACATTCTCCCAATTCAACCAGTGCCCTATATTGCTAATTTTCAAGGGAATATTCTAGACTTGAATATTGAGCATATTTAATGAGAGAACTCTTGGCTTAAGAACAACTTGATTGAATATTAACAATGCATTTTTATTGCATATTTAATTCCAAGGACAAAAGCATATTTTTAGTGTAATCAAAGCATTAATCACCATATTTATTCAATTATTTTGAATGGTTTAGTGAGGTTGTTCCTACCCCTCTATTGCATGGTTTAATAGCTAATTAACACACAGTATATGTTTCCAACCCTGTTTTATTCTTTTTCTTTTAGTTGTAGGGTATTTTACCTTTGGAAACTTTTTTCCACAAAATCTGCTCAATCCTTTGTTCCTACTTGATTGATTGTTACACTGAGTTTTCTTTTTAAGATAGAAATACTCAAAAAATACTCTTCTTCTTGTGCTATTAATTTTATTTTTAACTATCTTTTAAAGATTAACATAATTGTTACATATATAGTTGAATACCAAGACCAATCGTGAGTTAAAGAGATAGTAGATAGTGTAGCATAGATGACATGGCTACTCAGTTTCCATTCCAGGGAGTGAACCTCATTTGAGGGCAGTGGGGGATATTGGGAAAAGCTCTAGGCTTGAAGTGTTCCATGTCCCAATTGTGGTTCTGACTTTGGGTCCATTCCTTTACTTTGTAAGGGCACAATTTCCTTATGAATTCATGAAGTTGAATTGGCTCTTAGTTTCTTCCTACCTGGAAAAATCATGGGATTGTAGGGTTTGTTGTGTGTGTGTGTCCATGCAACTCTTCAATATAATCTAATTATAAATAAATCTTGGACACTATAAATTTATCTTATATACCATGTGTGTATATTACATACTACAAGTGTATCTTATATACTACGTGTATATCTAAAACTAGATATAGATGAATCCATCATAATTTTAAAAAATTCTACCTTACCACATCCCATTGTTTTGGGATAAGGCTGGTCCCCAAAGATAAGAGGCAGAATCTTTTATAGGTAGTTCAGGATGATTTGTAGAATTCTCACTAACCACTTTCAGAATGCAAAACCAGTTGCTTTCTGTTACTTATTCCTTTTTCTGCCCCCTAAGAGATGTGATTACTCTGAACTAGGCACTGCGCGTGCAATGATTTTATTGATGGACAACTGTGGGGAATAAATCAAAGTGCTTCTATTCCACAAGTAGGGAACACTGGACTGAGAATAACCTACTAAATAAATCTCTTGGAGGAAGGCCAACCATTATTTACACACTTAGAGTCATATTATTCCTAGGTCTCTGTCTCAGATTATTTATGATTGCTTTTAAATTTTTAATATGTATCACTATACATCGAAAAGGCACAAACAAATACCAGAATAATGGTCCTTTTTTACATTAATGTTCACACTCCTCCTTAGCCAGTTGTAATCACCTTTCTTTACTGATATTATTTATTTATTTATTTATTTTTTTTTTTATAGACATATATTTTTATCCCCAGGGGTACAGGTCTGTGAATCACCAGGTTTACACACTTCACAGCACTCACCAAAGCACATACCCTCCCCAATGTCCATAATCCCACCCCCTTCTCCCCAACCCCCTCCCCCCAGCAACCCTCAGTTTGTTTTGTGAGATTAAGAGTCACTTATGGTTTGTCTCCCTCCCAATCCCATCTTGTTTCATTTATTCTTCTCCTACCCACTTAAGCCTCCATGTTGCATCACCACTTCCTCATATCAGGGAGATCATATGATAGTTGTCTTGATATTTTTTAACACTTCCTACTTGAATATTAACAATACATTTAATTAGCACATCTCAAATTACTGGACTCAAACTACGCTTATAGCATCCAATCATAACATATCCCTCAAAGAGAATTATCATTTATTATTGTCTTTGACTTTTAGTCTTTGAACTATTAAAAAAAGAAGAAAGATCACATAGCTGTGTTTTTCTTTTTCTTTCTTTTTTTTTTTTTCTCTAGTTCTTCTTCCTTCTTCTTCTCCTGAGCACACAGTGTTACCTTAGTTTCAGGTGTACAACATAGTGATTCAGTATCTATATATGATGCTTTTTTTGGCCACAGGTATAGCTAGCATCTGTCACTATACACTGCTATTGGAGGGACTGTTTCCCCTATGCTGTGCCTTTTATTCCTGTGACTTACTCATTCCATAACTGGTTGCCTGTGTCTCTTATTCCCCTCACCCATTTTGCTCATCTCCCTTACCTCTGGCAACCATCTGTTTTTTCTCTATAGGTTCAAGTCTGTTTTTTGTTTGCTTAAGTAATTGTTTTGTTTTTTTTAGGTTACACATGTGAGTAAAATTATGTGGTATTTGAATAGCTGTTTTCTTTACATTTCTTGAGTAAATTTTTGAAATAAAACATTTTATGGGACTAATGTTTTGTATCCGGATGCAATGATATAAAAATGAACTGGTATGATATGCTAAGAGTAAACTCAGCCTGCTTATTCTCCATTTATTTATGATATTCTAAGTTCATACATTCATTTTAACTTTTGTTTTAATTTTTTCCCGCAGCTACTTTGCTCAGATTCAGGCAAATACCTAGAAAGAGATTTGCTAGGTTATAGAAGTGGGTATATGTCTAAACTGCCAGGTAGATTTCCAAAAAGAGTGGAACTATTTTGCACTCTAACTAGCAAAGCACAAGAGTTCCAGTTCCTCCAAAGCCTTACCAATATTTAGTATTTATTAGTCTTTGTACTTTTAATCCTAATGGGAATGTACAATGGCACAGCCACTTTGTAAGAAGATTTTGGTGGTTCATCAAAACGTTAAACATGTGACTCAACAGTTTTGACCCAAGAAAAATGAGAACCTCTATCCCTACAAAAATTCATACATGTACATTCACAACAGCATTATCCATAATTAAAAATTAAAAAAAAACTAATATTCATCAACTAATGAATGGTTAAATAAATGTAGTGTATTTACATAATAGAGTGTTAGTCATAAAATGATGATGTATTGGGGCACCTGGGTGGCTAATTGGTTAAGGGTCTGCCTTTAGCTCTGGTCATGATCTCATGGTCCTGGGATCAAGCCCAGCCTTGTCAGCTTCCGTGTTCAGTGGGGAGTCTGCTTCTCCCTCTTCCACTCCCCCTCCCCAAGCTCATTCTCACTCTCTCTCAAATAAATTTTTTAAAATAATGTATTCATACCTATTACAATATGGATAAACCTTGAAAATTATGCTAAGTGAGAGAAGGTGGTAACAAACACCATACATTGTATGATTCCATCTTATATGAAATGTTCAGAACAGAAAAAAAAACTATGGAGGCAGGAAGATTTATGGTTGTATAGGGCTTGAGAGGGTAAAAGAGAATGAAGAGTAGTGTGAGTAATTGTGGGATGTCTTGGTGGGGACAAAATGTTCTAAAATTGATAGAGGTGATGGTTATACAAGCTGGCAAATACACACACAAAAAACCACTGAATTATACACTTTATATGGGTGAATTGTACAGTATGCAAACTATATATCCATAAAGCTTTTAAAAAGGACGTATACAGAGGGTGTAACAAGTGCAGAGACCCTGAGGTAGGAACATGTTGGACGTGACTGAGAAGCAAAACTCTGGATAGCTGGAGTGGAGTAAAGACAGAGAAGGTTGTGGGTCATGAGGCTGGACAGGTAGGGACGGGTCAGGATATACAGGGTAGGATAGCCCATGAAAGAGAGTTTATATTTTCTTATGAATGTTTTAGGAAGCCACTGGAGGGTTCTGGACAGAGAAGGAGCATAATCTGATAGGTATTATTTGAAAACAAACAAACAAACAAACAAACAAAAAACCTCCCTACTGCCTGTGTGGGCTGGAAGCTACAGAATGGACACAGGGAGGACAATTAGAGGCTCTGGCAGGAGGGTGAGAAATGGTTGTAAGACAAGGATTTAACCTGTGAAATTGTTGGACATGAAGTTAGAACTTACTGGATGACTGGATTTTGTGAGAGAAAGGAGAGTATTAGTGAACACGTGCACATGTGTATCTGTATATTTGGGTGTACATTCCACTTCATGATAAAGAAAAAGCTGATTTCATTATCTTGTTGTAAAGGCTCAGAACATTTATTTGGAGGAGGAAAGAATGCAGTCACATTTTTGTTTCTCTAAACTCTTATATAGTTTATTGATTGTGCATATTCAAATAAACTCAGAGGATATTCTTAATGTCACTGATGTAAGAAATGAACTATCCATAGAGTTCAAACAAAGTGTATTATGTACATAGTAGTGACCTGAGAGGCAGTCATAGTAATGTCTTTGTGGACTCACATATTTCTCTGTCACAGTTTCATGTTGTGGTGCTGTATTGAAGGTTTGTAATTGATTGCATCTCATTATTTTTTTTTTACTTAGTTTTAGATAACTGTCCGGGCTTTAGGGGAATTTACTGTTGCATATTTTTAGTAACTCGATTTACCTTAGCACATGGCTGCTTCTTATATCTCTGGCTATTTGAGTACTAAAGCTCATTCTACAAATCAAATCTTACTTAAAGTAAGCCCTTTTTCTCTTTATGTAATCATAGTTGGCCTTTTTGTAGCAGTGAGTTTATTATTATTTTTTAAGGACAATTTACATCTGGAAAGAGTTCAGGATTGTTTAGATTTTCTACTTGGTGATCATTTATATGCACATTGTACCTCGTATATACAGTTGTGAAATCAGAACATAGCTAGCCACAAAATGGATCAAGTACAAAGTTAACTGCAAGAAATCATAGTGAGATATAAGCCAGTTCATTTGTGTTTTCATTAGAAAACACTGAATTGCTGAATTATGCTATTGTTGTTGAGTGGTGACTTATAATAAAGAGGCCTATAACTATTGCATAAGGCTGTTATAAAGGTAAATAAATGACTTGAATATTTAAAATAAATCCCCCCCCCCCCAAAATAAAATAAATCCCCTAGGGGTGCCTGGCTGCCTCAGTCCATAGATCACAGATCAAGACTCGTGATCTTGGGGTCAGGAGTTCAAGCCCCACCTTAAGCTTAGAGCCTACTTAAGGAAAACAAATAAATAAAATAAAAGTAAAAGAAATCTGTCCTTCTGCAACCCTTTTTAGTATTGTAGGTGGGCATTCATTTCAGAAAATTCCTTATGTTTGACACAGAACTCAGCTTCATATTTCTAGTTTCCTATATTCCTTGTGGGTGGACTAGGGGTTCTTCCAGTAGGTGCTCTTTCTGGTTTTAATGACAGCAAAGAGTTTTCTAAGTCCCAGAAGTGAGTGATATTTTTTACAGCAATTGTCATCCACAAGAGACTGTGGAAACCCAATAATCTATCTCTTATTCATTCTTCGAGGGTAAGGTATAACCTTGGCAATCAATCTCACAGTATGGCCGACATTAATGCTGCTTGCCAACAAGTCTCCTGGGGCTTCTTTCTCCTGTTCTGTTTTTATTTTCACATTGGGAACACCCTCCAAGGATGAAAGTATAGTGGGCGCTTGTGACTCCCATGGTATTGAAGCAAGAGCTGTAAGTGCTCCTCCTCTTCTTCCAGGGATAAACAAGGTCGGGGCCAGTTTCTATTGCCCACAAAGAATTTTAACTGGACCGAGATGTCTGTAGACTGAATCAATCAGAGAAGGCAGATGTTGGGATTTTGAGGTGAATACTAAATAAAGGGAAGAAAAACCCCTGGGAAAGCAGACTGCATAAGGGCAAAGAGGCAGCTCCTTCTGATACCAAGGAAACACTGTGCCATTCTTCTGTACATTGCTTGGGGTTGCAAACCAGCCATCAAAAACGTGTGAAATGTTGGCAAGCTGCTTGACTCTAGCAATACCCCATAACTGTTCAATAACATGAATAGCATTTATTGTTTTTATTACTGTAGTCAATCTGATCTTCCCTCAAAGTAGAGATAGCTTGAATTTTTCTTAATTCTGTAATGTAATGACCAGTGGTCTACAGTTGGAATCAGCAATCCAGGGTATGTACTGGTCAGCTGATCTCAGTGGAAACTCCTCCTAAATAATCCACATAGGCATATAGTTCTGCCCCAACTTGCTCTTAGAATTTGGAATCATTAAGTTAATATGCTTATATTTCATAAACATAGTGAAATTAAATCCATAAATAGGTAGCCTAAATATCTATTAGTTGAATGAGAATGTAGAGAACAGTTGTATATTTTCTCAGCAGCTCTAGTAATAATAAACTAAGAGCGAGAGAGATGGTCTTGCTAATATTTAATTTTTTAACCCTATGTAACATGTATGAATCAATATAGCCACATGTACTTTTGTAGATGTAGTAGTAGTGATGGTAATGGACCCCAAATTCCATTTTTATTCCTGTGACTATTGTTTTTCAGCCATCACATACATTGAGGGATCAGGGAACTGGGCTACAGACCTTTTAAACAGAGATGGTAGGTGATATAGTTGAGAGTTTATTATCTTCTTGGCCAGTAATTCTAGATAGCTTGCCTCATAGTTTTTAATAGAAAATCTTAAAAAAAAAAAAAAAGAAAATCTCCATTATTTGCCTGTGATCCCTCAAGAGAAGGGAAAATGGGATAATAATGTTTTAGCTTACCAAGTAGAGTAAGCAGATCATAAAACTGTTACATCCTGCTCTGTGGTACTGAAGGAGAAACATTGAAACAATAAACCTATCCTGGTTGGCTAGTCACCTTTCATCCATGGAATAGTTTAAGTGAAACACACAAAAATAATTTAACAGTGAAAAGTCTATACTCTGGAGTCAAACATTCTATAATATATTCACATAAGTTACTGATCTTAAGTACAAATTTCCTTATCTGAAAAATGGGGTATTAATTGTACCTGATGTATATGGTTCTAATGAGGAAGCTATATATGACATTTAGTACTAATTTAATACTTATCTTCATTATTGAATCACAATGTTTCAATTGTCCAAGGGGAGGAAACAACAGTATTGGTTATAAGAAAGTTCTCATACATAAATGAACATCTCTTTCATTGCAATTCCCAGTGTAGAAACAAAAAATTTTTTAAAGAAATAATCTGGTTATTAAGGTCATTATCTTATCACAGCCAGAGATCACAAATCTGAAACAGGTGGATTTGGGAAGACAGGGGTACTCATGGATTTATTTTTGCTGGTACATAATTCAAATAACCTAAAATTCACCATTTTAAGTGCACAGGTCAGTGGTTTTTTTTTTTTTTTTTTAGTACATTCACTATGTTGTGTACCATCACCACTATCCAGTTTTGGAATACGTCCATCACCCCAATAGAAAACCCCCAAATCCTATATCTGTTGGTAGTCAGTCTGTATTCTCCTTACTCCTCTTGCAATCACTAATTTATTTTCTATCTCTGTGGATTTGCCTATCCGGATATTCCATATAAAGGGACTCTTAATATGTGTGGCCTCGTATGTCTGCCTTTTTTCACACAGCATAATTTTTTCACAGTTCTTCCACATTGTAACATGTAATAATACTTCATTTCTTTTTGTGGTTGAATAATATTCAGTAGTGTGGATGCGCCACATGGAGTTTATTCATTCATCAACTGATGGATATTTAAATTCTTTCCATTTGGGGGCAATTATGTTTCTATGAATACTCATGTACAAAATTCTGTGAAAATGTTTTCACATCTCTTAGATACATACCGAGGGTTGGAATTGCTGTTTCAATTTTAAGGTAAATGTTTTACTTTTGAGAAATTCTCAAACTGTTTGCCACAGTGACTGTACAAATTTACATTCCTGCCAGCAATATATGAGAATTCCTATTTCTTCTGATACTTGCCAAATCTCTTTTCCTTTATTTTTGCTAATAGTGATCCCAATAGGCATGGAATGCTAGCTCATTTTAGTTTTGATTTGCGTTTCTCTGATAATTAATGATGTTGAGAATCTTTGCAAGTGCCAAGTGGTGATTTTTATAACCTTATTGGGGAAAAAAAAAGGTCTCTTCTTTAGTCTATGAACCCTTTAAAATTGGATTATTTATCTTTTTTTATTGTTGAGTTAGAAGAGTCCTTTATGTACTTGGGATACCAGACCCTTATCAGATAAATAATTTGCAAATATAGTTGACTCTTGAACAATTTGGTGTTAGGTGCTGATGCCCCACACAGTTGAAAATCCCCATATAACTTTTGACCCACCCCAAAACTTAACTATTAATAGCATAATGTTGACTGGAAGACTTACCAATAACTGTCCGTTAACACATATTTTGTTTATTATGTTTATTGTATAATGTATTCTTATAGTAAAGTAAGCTAGAGAAAAGAAGATGATAGTAAGAAAGTCATTAGAAAGAGGAAATATACTAAGAGTAGTATGAGAACTCTGCATATGTATGGACCCGTGTGGTTCAAATCCATGTTGTTCAAAGGTCACTGTATTTTCTCTCATTAGGTGAGCTCTCTTTTCATTTTCTTAACTGTGTCCTTTGACACACATAAGTTTTTAGTTTTGATGAAATTTATTTTTTCTCTGGTTGCTTATGTTTTGAAGTTATTCTAAGAAACTATTACCTAATCCAAGTTTGTGGAAATTTACACCATTGTTTCCTTCTAAGAGTTTTATAGTTTTAGCTTTTAGGTCTTTTAACATTTAAATCTTTGTTCCATTTTGAGTTAATTTTTATGTTGTGTGAAATAGAAGTCCAATGTGGATCTCTAGTTGTCTTGGGCATGGGTTTTTTTGATAGTGCAAATCCTTAAATTTGAATAGCTAGTGACACCTAGATTGATTCTGTGTCTTACCAGTCATGCTTAATAGTTGAAACCCTTGAAAGATATAAGCAACCATCGTTTAAAAAATGTTTCAATTAAACAGAAGGTTGGAAGGATAGGAGCTATATAAAGAAAAAATAAAAAATCACTTCTATACCTAAAACTTAAGGTGATCCAATTTCAATATTTCATAACATATTTTTCTATCCTTTTATTCGTGTTTATGTCACAGTTATTCATACTATTATATAAATTTCTTTTCAATTAATATAAACATATTACTGTGGCAATATTTTTAAAATTTTAAATATCTGCAGTACTAAACCATGTGACTGTAATCAATTTCATTCCATATTATTACTATTTTCATATAATGCTGTTACTATGAATATTCTTATACTTTAATGTATATATATGACCCTGATTACTTCCCTAGGTAAAATCTTAGATTTGAATTCCATTATCAGAGGCTTTTGATTGATGTTGCCAACTTCCTAGAAATATTCTGAGTGGTGACTGACTTTGTCTTTAGCATTACTTTTTGATTCTAACTTATGATTTCCTTATCTCTGCCTACATTGCTCTTCTGTTCTTCAATGCTATCTATTTTACCCATTAGAGCCCTTAGCATATTATTATAGTTGTTTTTAGTTTCCAGTCTGATAATCCCTGCTATGTCTGCTTCTGATGCTTGCTCTGTCTCTTTAATTTGCATGGTTTGTCCATTTCTTTTTTTTTTTTTGATGCCATGTAATTTTTTCTTGATAGTCAGACACGAGATAGCGGAACCATTATAAACAGGTCTTTAGTAATGTTTTGGTGAAGGGTGGGGGAAGAGAGGCATTCTATAGTCCTGTGATTAGGTGTTAGTCTTTCAGTGATCCTCAGCCTCGGGACTGTGAGCTTTTTGTTTTTCTCGGGTTTTTTATCCTCACTTAGGTGGAACAGGTTGGCTACAAGTTGCTGAGCTGGATACTTTCCTACCCACAGGTCAGCTATACTCTGATAATACCCTTGCAGGTTAGGCTCTGATTAACTACATTGCCCAAAAGGTAGGCCTTTGTTAAGAACAAAGCGTATTTCTAAATTTTCCTTTTCCACTCCTCCTGCTGGAAACACAAAGTAATTTTTCTCTGATACTCACTGTGAGAACTTGTGAAGCTCTTAGAAGTAAATCTCAAAATATTGTGGGGTCTCTCCTATGACTGCCCCCCGCCTCATGTTTTTAACTCTTGGACTTATCACACCAAGCCTTCAGGAGTTTATTGATGACAGTGCAAGTTTTCCTACATTTGCACTGGTTTCAAGTTTGTTTTTGTTTGTGTGTTTATGAGCCATGACTCCTTCTATAGCCTGCCTGTCTTTCCAATTTTGAAGCCAACAGTTTGTCCTATTTCCTCCCATCTCTTGAGGCTCCAGAAAGAGTTGGTAGTTCATTGAGCTTTTTACTTGTTATTAGGACAGAGTGGCAACTTATAAGATCCTTACATGTAGAACCAAAACCTAATGATCAACTTTGAATTCTTTTAATAGAAATGTAGCATTTAGAAAACATAGGGAAGCCTAACCACTGCTTGCTTGAATGGAAAGAAGTTCAGAGAAGATGTGAATCAGTTACATTTTTACTTTCAAAGATAAGAAAATAAGGATTAGCGGCACCTTGGTGGCTTAGTTGGTTGACTGCCTTTGATTCCAATCATGATCCCACAGTTCTGGGATCAAGCCCTGCATTAGGCCCCCTGTTCAATGGGGAGTCTGCTTCTCCCTCTGCATCTTCCCCTGCTTATGCTTTTGCTCTTTTGCTCGCTCCTTCTCAAATAAATAAAATCTTAAAAAAAAAAAAAAGAAAAGAAGAATAGGTATTGACAAAAGTATGCCATAAAATCCTCTAAACCAGAGAGCTCAATGAGTCAGCATTGTAAATTTTCTGAGAGCAGGATCTAGATACCATTTTTTTCCTAAAGTCTTTTAACATAGAGTACTCAGTTAATAAGTGGTGATTGGCAGTCTGGAAGAAATGTCATTTCTAACAACCATGGGTTAGTTACTTCAAAGTATCTAAAAGGCGTAGAGCATGCTGCAGCCAAAGCTTGTGGAGATGGGAGCTATTTTTCTACAGTGTGACTCTTCGCCTATCTCTTGCCATGGCTAAGTAAAGCAGTGGTGAGCAGTTAATAGGCTGCTCAAAAACCCACGATGTGGCCTCCTACAAATAGACAAATGGGACATTTATATTCTAACTCTTAGAAATTTGACCTGGGGAATTTTGTAAAGCTAATGTGATGAAGAGGAAGGAGATTCAGCGAATGAGTTTGTCATCAAGGACATAAAGTAGAAAAGAACATAGGAATAACAGACCACAGGCAAGAGAGACAAGATGAAGCAGAAACTGTAAGATAAAAAAATAGAGTACAGAGTGCAGGTGTTCATAAATAGGAAGAAGAGTTTGGAATAAGATGTCAAAAGAAGTGAAGATCATCTGTATATTCCTATTATGTTGCTTGATTTGCTTTCGATCCAGAATACCACTCTACACAAGGCCCAATTCAACTCCTGATACATGAAATTCCATCTCACTATTCCACATGCATCCTTTGATACCCCACCCAGCCCACATTTACTTAGCTACCTTACTACAACAGGGTCTAAATAAAGCAACATATATTAATTCTGTTTTATTTATGTAGATAAAACTTAATTTAATATCCAATAAGACACACACACACATACACACACACACACACACATTGGATGATTTCCCACAAACTCCATAAAGTAAAAATTGCTTTTAATTCACAATAGTTGAATGAAATGTGACCCTTATTTGATCTGATTTTATTACCTAGTTATCTGCTTAATTCATATTGCTTATATTTAAGTTAAAACTTATGTGATTTAAAGGAGTGTATCTTATAATTAAAGAACAAAATAGTCTCTACTTACATACTTCAGACTATAGGCAGCTTACCAGTTGAGATTTAAGAGTGTTTCCCAAATGCATTTTTTAAAAAATTAGTAAGTTGGCTTATGAATTCCTTGGGCTTTTTTCAGATGCACCAATATAGGTCTTTTTAGAAGTGTAATAGTGATTTGAAATTGATATTTTTAGCACAACACCAAAATTACTGAATTCTTATAGAAACTAGTATAAATTATACAGAGTAAATTTGCTTTATTTTTGCTTTTGCTCTTAAATATAAAAATGCACAAAAAATTCTTTTACCAGAAACTTTTCTTTGTAATTAAAATCCTATATAGGGGCATCTGGGTGACTCAGTTGGTTAAGTGTCTGCCTATGGCTCAGGTCATGATATCAGGGTCTTGGCATGGAGACCCACACTGCGCTCCCTGCTTATCCCTCTCCCTCTGCCCCTCCCCCACACTTGTGCTCTCTCACTTTCTCTCTCCAATAAATAAAATCTTTTAAAAAAAATTAAAATCTCATATAGTACCTTAATATTTCAATATAGTCACTTGGAAAACAAGATCCATTTAGCAGTGGACATTGATTTTTGACTAGAAGTCTTAACTATATTATACAAAGTCAATATTACAAGAACAAATAAAATTCTCAGAAATTCTGATGCAGTTTATATGCTGGTTGGCTCACTGCCGCAAACACCTGCACTATTGATGCTTAGTACATGCTTATAAGGTTGGTGACTTGACAGAAGATATAGAAAAAAAGGAGTCTTACTTGTTTATAACACAGAAGATTTAGATGAAAGCAGAGTATGGGAAAAGAATGTAAGGGGAAGCTGAAAGATTTGGAAATAATTGGAGAAACTGGAGAGAATCTTAGAATCAATACACTTGAGAAAAATTATATGCTATGTCCACAAATCTACCCCACAAACAAACAAGGGAAGAGTATGATTCATAAAGCAGTATTAAATCTCTTTTTTTTTTTTTAAAGATTTTATTTGTTTATTCGACAGAGAGAGATCACAAGTAGGCAGAGAGGCAGGCAGAGAGAGAGAGGAGGAAGCAGGCTCCCTACCAAGGAGAGAGCCCGATGTGGGGCTCGATCCCAGGAGCCTGGGATCATGACTTGAGCCCAAGGCAGAGGCTTTAACCCTCTGAGCCGCCCAGGCGCCCCCCAAGCAGTATTAAATCTCTTATCCTGGGGCACCTGAGTGGCTCAGTGGGTTGGGCCTTTGCCTTCAGCTCGGGTCCTGATCTCAGGGTCCTGGGATTGAGCCCCACATCAGGCTCTCTGCTCAACAGGGGTCTGTTTCCCCTCCTACCGCCTGCCTCTCTGCCTACTTGTGATCTCTCTTTCTGTCAAATAAATGGATAAAATCTTTTGAAAAAAATCTCTTGTCCTATAATTTTCTAAGTACTTATGAATGCAAATTAAAGTAGAAGTGGGCATGTCCAACTAGCTCTAAAAGAGACTACAAACATCTGTTTATGTACAATTAAACACTGAGAAAATTTGGTTGGAATACTATAGTAGTTCTTTTGTTACCATTGTATAAAGGAAAAGGTGACTTTTTTATAGTATCATTGCAAAATATATATTCTAAGAACTGTTTCACCTATAAAGCATCATGTTTGTGAAAATCAGTCATATACTTCAAAATATAGCAGATTAGAATACTCCAGAGTACCTTTCATAAACAAAAGCAAATTACTCTCATGAAATGTAGCCTATACCATGTACTTCAAGATAACTATTTAATTAATCAATTAAATGATTTTAATAAAAAATAGAGGAAAAATTACCATGAGAGAAAATTAGAAAAAATTTTTAATTATATAATTAGAACCCAATATTAGATACTGAAATAATCAGGAAAATATATTTTTAAAGTGTAAATAAACACTTAAGGTATAAAAAGCAAAATTGAAAATGTAAACAAGAGAAAAGAGATTATTATAAGTAACCAGGGAATTTTGAAAAATCAATACCTATAACATTTAAGATAAATACATAAATAATGATATTTAATGTTATGATAATCCCAAAACATTAAATTGTAGAACAGACATAGTTAATGGGAAAATTAATGAACAGAAAAATCTGAGGAAATTCTGCAGACTTGAATTTAGAGAGATGAAGAGATCAAAGTTATAAAAAAAATTTAATAATCAAGGAAAACAGAATAAAAAGTTCTTGGATTTGTCTCAGTGTATATCTAGGTACAGTATAAAGAAGCAACAGTCAACATTCAGGGTGCTAATAGTTGAGACCTTTCCAGAATAGGTAAAAGAAATGAATATTAATGGCAAATTCCAAATAGTATTATTAAAAAGAAAGTCCTATCTGACTTTACTAAAAATGCAGACCCAAAAACATACTAAAAGGGGTAACTTAAAAGTTATTAGAAGAAGTGAGTAATGAAGTAAGAATGAAACAAAAGATTCCTACCAGGTAAGAGCAATGACTGCCTGGGGAACTTCTCAATAATAATAGAAGCAAGGAAATAATGAAATATTTCCTTTAGAATACTGAGAGAAATAACATAATATGTACCTATAAACAATTATTCAAGAAGAGAACCAGATTAAATGAGTTTTAGAAAAATAAAAATGAGAGAATATACTAGCAATAGGATCTGTGAATATACTTCAGAAAAAGAAAAATCCTAGAAAGATGTGAAGTTCAAGAAAGAATAAAAATTAATGATGTGGAATGAAATGAATAAAACAGTGAAGTCACTGTTAACAATAAAATTTGTGTTAAAAATATGAAAATAAAACAAACATTGTTTCATATAACAATTTTGGAGTCTATGACATTGTCCAAAAAATGACATGTTAACATGAGAGGGGTTAATTGGAGTAAGAGTGTTTGGTTTCTTCCAAACCTAGTATTGTTGAGAAGAAGATGAAGGTGTTGATTAAGTTTTGATTTCACATTAAGCATGCAAATTAAAGTTTTAAAGATACAAATATATAATAGAATAGGGGACAGCCTGCTTTTTCTGTAAAACAATAAATAATCCAAATATTGCAGTCTTCAGTCTTTGTAATAATTCTTAATTCTGTCAGGGTATCATGAAGGCAGTCATAGAGAATATGTAGAGAAATGAGCGTTGCTTTTTTCCAATAAAACTTTATTTAGAAAAACAGAAGGCCAAATATGACATAGGGGCTGCAGTTTGCTTACCCTCAGGTTAGAGTGGATAGCCATCAAACACACAGAAGAATAAAGCATTCAAAAGTGACAGCTTAATAAACTCTATCAGACTAAATATAGGAAATAAAATAAACAAGATTGAAAAAATCAAATGTATTTATAATTGTATAGATGTAAGTAGAACCAACTGCAACTATCAACTATATTCATACTCCTTGTAAGAAGGAAAACTAAAATATTAGGCCACCAAATGTTGGAAGTAAGTATATCGATAACAATCACCAGGAAAATGCAAATAAATAGAAAGCTATTCTAACTGCATAAATTTTATAGGAAACAGACTTTAAGACAATGAAAAAGAACACTGTTACTTATAAAGAAGATGCTATAGAGTGATAAATGATAAATTCAGTAAGATATAACACTACTAATATATAATGTGAACAATGACAAGATTATGAAGAGAAATAAGGACAAATGTCACTATAATGGGAACTTACATCTCAGGAATTGGTAGGAAAAAACAGGAAAATATGAGCAAGGATATAGAAAATTTAAATAACACAATAATGAGATGTGTCTAATTAATAATTACAGAACTTTATTTTCTGCATTGGATGAAGACCAGTCCATACAAATCTAAATAAAGTAAAAAAAAATTTTTTTTTTTTTTGGCTGGGAGATTTCCTTTTTTTTAAATTGTGATTTTACTATAATTAACATACAGTGTTATATCAGTTTCAGGTGTACAATATAGTGATTCAACAATTCTACACATTACTTAGTGCTTATCATGATCAGTGTACTCTTGATCCCCTTCACTTGTTTCACCCAACGCCCTCACCCACCTCCCCTCTCATAACCATAAGTTTGTTCTCTAAAAGTCTGGGTTTTTGTTTTTGTTCGTTTGGTTATTTTTCTGTCTTTTTCCCTTTGTTCCTAAATAAATTTTAGAGACTATCATTTTAGGCCACATTCACCTACTTTAAGACAGCTATGTTAGGAATCAACTTAATTGGGTAGCTTTGATAACAAACCAGGGAATAATTAAGTCTCCCACAACAATTTGTATATTCAAGTCATTGCCAATAAAAGTTCTGCTAATGGTTTGCTTGAAACATACAAAATCTAAATATAAAACGTATATGGAAGATACGACCAATAATGGCAATTCTGAGAGAGAAAAAAACCAAAACCCCAGGAGCTTACTGTAGCAGGATTTAAAACTTAAAAATCTATGGTAAGCAAGACAAATTAACCATGTAAAACTGAGCAAAAAAACCCAGAGATAAACCTTACATACATGGAAATTCAATATATGATTTGGTATCATTGCAGGTGATTAGAGAGAAATGTACTGTTCAAGAAATGATGCTGAGAAAATAGCTTAACATATGAAAAAATAATATTGCCTTCCTACTTCACAACACATGGGTGCACACACAAACATATACATATAATAATTCCAAGTGAATAAATGACCTAAATGTGAAGGTTATATCTTGAGACTTAGAAAAAGCATATAGGAAAAGAACTTTGTGTTCTAAAGTCATTGATGTCTTTTTTGAACTGCTATTTCTGTCCTCTGAACATTCAACTGATCTTACTATTTGCTAGAACTAAGCAACTAAAGTTGCTTTACGACTGCATGTGGTAAATGCCTAAAGCAGAATCCTATGATTATGTGTATATGAATGCTTCAGAGTACAACACTCCACAGTACAACAACTGGGGTACTCCATGGTATGACCTAAAAGCACATTGAGGGCGCCTGGGTGGCTCAGTGGGTTAAGCCACTGCCTTCGGCTCAGGTCATGATCTCAGGGTCCTGGGATCGAGGCCCGCATCGGGCTCTCTGCTCAGCAGGGAGCCTGCTTCCCTCTCTCTCTCTCTGCCTGCCTCTCCATCTACTTGTGATTTCTCTCTGTCAAATAAATAAATAAAATAAAAAAAAAAAATAAAAGCACATTGAAAACAATTTTTTTTTCATAAGCAAATGTAAGATTGCACTCTGACAGTTCTGAGTGATAGTAATGACATTTGAAAACTAGACACCACACTCTTGGGCTGGATATAATGAATGAGTCAGAATAACTCAGAACTGTGATTATTAAAAATATTTGCCCTACAAATTATTTTACAACGCTGATGACAATCTTTGTGGGTGGCAGCATATATCTTAGGTAGTGTAAGTAAATTGGAAATTAGAGTTTAGGTGCTTAATTTTTCCCTTTGCTAAGTTTTCATGAGACTATAACATAATGTCACGGTAGGGAAAAACTTTCTACTGGGACTTTAATTGTGTCATATTTTGTTTGAATATCAACATTCAAACAAAATAGGGAAGAAAGAAACAACACAAGTGGTAGAACAGCTTTTATTTGTAGAGAGCTCAAAGGTTTCTACATATTTGATAGATACACTAGTTTCAATCTTAAAATAATAGAAGCTAAGCAGTAGAATTGGATGTTGAATTGGACTTTTTCTGGACACTGTGTCTAAACAACTGAGTGCATATATCCCTTCAAAGCTTGTAATGGAGCCAAATATTTTTTATTAGCCTAAAATATTACTCCTGCTCATAGCTTCTATAAATTAAAAAAAAAAAAAAAAAACTAGGAGGCATATCAGTAGTGTGATAAATGGTTGATTGAGGAGGTTTTCTCTTCCCTTCCCCATAGTTGTGGTCCACTCAGTAACTCCTTCCCATCAATCTAAGTGACGGAGGCTCTGAGATTAGAAATGCCTATGAGAAGAAGAGCCTGGCCTCTCATTTTTTTGATTGGATGTCTGCTTTTCCAGCAGGCTTTGTTTTGCAATGGAAGTGGGGAATGGGATTGGGAATGAAAATTCGAGAGAGTAGGTCCAGATTAGGGTCAGCTACTGAACAGGCTGCTTTCATACTGCTTGATGTGGTAGGAATATAAGAATTCTCCATGAATCAAGTAGATACTGCAGAAGGAAGCTCAGTTTGATTTATCTTGGAGGTATGTCACTTATGAGAGCTGACTGCTAGGCTGGATGAAGATAATCCCATAAGAAAAATGTGGTGAGGTATACAACCAACTACAGGAGAAATCAAACTGTAGCATATCTCCCCCTTTGTGGAAGAGGGCAATGGAAAGGACCTTCCAACAAGGTCACACAAAATGCTCCTTTAAATGTCTGAAAGCCAATTTCCAGTGAGTGTCATATTTTTTCAGCTTTCCCATCCCTTCATTCCTATCCCAATCCATTGAGGAGGGAAGAGACTGAAAGGTATGATGAAGATGTGTTTTATAAGCAAACTATTTCCAAGAAAATGTCAGGTAAAATTTAAGAAAGAAGGAAGTCATATCCATGTGACCAATACCAGATTCAAAAAGCCTGATGTTGGGTATTAAGGAGGGCATGTACTGCATGGAACACTGGGTGTTATACATCAAAAATGGATCTTGGAACACTACATCAAAGACTAATGATGTACAGTATGGTGACTAACATAACATAATAAAAAGATAATAAAAAGGAAAAGGAAGAAAGGGTAATAACTACCCAAATAATTAAAGAAAAAATGTATCTGCTAAAGAAGAATCCACATATAATTTTTACTTGCTTATAGTATTATTGAGGAGTTTACCAGACATATCATGGTAAAATTTCAGAATTTGAAGACTAAAAGAAAATGTTCTAATATGTAATATGTTACCTACAAGGAGAATCAAACTTATAATGTGTATATTAGAATTAGGCTATGGAATAGCAACTACTAGATTCTTAAATGAGAAGGTCTGAAACATAAGAATCTATTGTTTTAGTTAACTTAGCATTTATCTGTTAAGAAGAAAGATACTTATTAATACACAATTAAAAAATTATACCAACTACCTATCCTATATAAAGAAAATAATTGGGAAAAGATTCTAACCAAGTGACAAAGAAAGGGGATAATAAAGAGAGGAAGAAACATTAGTGAGCAATGAAACCATCTCTCTAGTTGTAGACACATAGATGGATAATATTAAATAATGATGCAGAAATTAGAAATTTACAAATAATCTAGGACAAAAAGGGTGAGAGGATTAATTTTGGTAAAATCGAAAAACTGAGGTGAGAGCAATGATGAAGTAAAGACCGTTAGTCAAGGTAATTTTAGGGTAGAAAAAGTAAAGGTGTTTTACAAGTATGATATTTGGGCCATGGGAGGAGGCTCATTGTTGGAGAGGAAACAGTTAGTGCCTTATTTGCATATGATTGTTGAAAGCAAGTGCTCAATTTTGTGTTTTATAAATATCCTACTTGTGAAAGAGAAAATTAAAGATGAACTTTAAAATTAACAAAAGGAATAAATGGAATGAATAGTGATTGATCATACCAGTTAAAATGTAGTTTGGTAAAATAAGGAAACCATGAATGACAGTCAAATCAAAATGGAAGTAATAAAATACTAGATCACTATACTAAATGCAAATGCCTTAAATCCCCTAGATCTGAGAACACAAAACCCAGAAACAGATACTTCACAAGAAATGCACTTAAAAATAAAAGTAGTAAAGGCTGATGAAAATGGACAAAGAGATACCAGGAAACTACAAATAAAAAGCAATTGGTTGGGCACCTGGGTGGTTCAGTTGTTAGGTGTCTGTCTTCGGCTCAGGTCATGATCCCAGGGTCCTGGGATAGACCTCCACATTGGGATCCTTGCTCTGCAGGAGGCCTGCTTCTCCTTCTCCCACTCCCCCTGCTTGTGTTCCCTCTCTTGCTATTTCTCTCTGTGTCAAATAAATAAGTGAATTCTTTAAAAAAAAAAAAAAAAGAAAGCAATTGGTCATAACAATATTAGACAATGTAAGATTTAAATTAGGAACACTCAACAATATGAAGAGGATAGTAGATAACAATAAAAATGATTCATGAAGACAATATAGCAGACACAATTGTGTATTTCTAAACATGACAGCTGATACACTAAAACTAATTTCACTGAGAGGCTATCTTGCTAAGTAAAAATTGATAGATTTTAATATACTCCTTTATATTGGGAAATACTTAATATATAAAAATTAGTAAAGACATTGAATGAATGAAATAAGACTGTATATATAACATTAAGATGTGAAGTTTAGATATATTTATATAAAAATGATAAAATGTATATACCCATGAACATTTACATATTAGATTCTGTACTTAGAAAAGTAAAAATTATGCTACAATTTCTATTCAAAATCTAATAAATTTAAAATAATGAAATTAACTGGCTATAAAATGTTAATATCTTAGAAATTAAACATCCCTGTAGATGACCTTTGGATCAGAGAAGGTAAAAAATGAAATTACAAGCACAAAGCAATAAGAAGGAAAACATTTTATCACAAATTATAGGGCACAAAAATCCTTTAATAAATAGAAAATGAAGTTTACATACCGTCATTAGACTAGAAATAAACAATATTACTATTTATCTCAAGCAATTGTAAGTTGCATAACAAAATAAACAGGAAAAAGGAATTACTCAATACAAAACTGAAATTAATAAGATACAAACAAAAAATAATAGTGCATTGAATAACTAAATTTCAGCTTGGATCTTTGGGAAAAAAATTAGTGTCAAATACTGTAGTAGGCTGATTAAGGAAGAATTAAAAACAAGGTAGTTTTATATCAAAACTGTTCACAAAACTGAACATTAGTAGATGGTAAGAGACAATTTTATGGCAAACTTTTTAAAAACTGAAGGAAATTAACAAATATAACTCCCTAAAGGAAAAAAAAATGACTAAATGAACACAAAAGAGATTATAAAGATGATTATAAGGCTTACTATTAAAATGAAGCAGTAAAGACAGGGGGATTTGTGACTAATCTGTGTCTAAATTTTAAAGATAAATTCTGTTAGTTAAAATATATTGGACTACTAAAAATGATGAATAAATGACAATTACCTTCTTTTTTTAGTTAACATATAATGTATTATTTGCTTCAGGAGTAGAGGTCTGTGAATCATCAGTCCTACAAAATTCACAGCACCCACCATAGCACATACCCTCCTCAATGCCCATAATCCAGCCACCCTATCCATCGCCACCAACCCCAGTAACCCTCAGTTTGTATCCTGAGATTAAGAATCTCTTATGGTTTCTCTCCCTCCTAGGTCACTTCTTGTCTCATATCAGACCATATGATCTGTCCATTTCAATGAGGGGGTGTTGAAGTGCCCTACTATTATTGTATTATTGTTGATGTGTTTTTTCTTTTATTTTGTTATTAATTGGTTTATATGATTGGTTGCTCCCATGTTAGGGGCATCGGTATTTAAAATTGTTAGATCTTCTTGTTGGAGAGATCCTTTAAGTATGATAGAGTGTCCTTCCTCATCTCTTATTGTTACTGATTGGTGAACTTGGTCTTGGCTGGATGTTCTTCCTGATCTTCTTAAGAAGGAGCCTGTTGCAGTGATTCTCAGATGTGTTTGCCCAAGGCAGAATTGCCCTTGCCAAGGGCCAGGCTGAGTAATCTTCTGGGATTTGCTCTTTGTAGCTTTTGTTCCCTGAATGCTTTCCATACAGAAAATGGCAGCCTCCCAATCTCCATCCCTGTAGGAGCTGTGAGCTCAGGGCCCCACTCCTCAGTGTGCCTTCAGAGAAAGGGAGTCAATCACACCTGTCTCCCTGGTCCCTGGCCATGCTCCATGCTCTCCCAGCCTGTGACCAAGCATTTCTGTCTCTGTACATGGCCCCATTTGGTGTCTGCAAACCTAGCAGGTTCCTGCAGTGTGCTGCCGCGCTGCTCCTCCCAGAGGAGGAAGGATAGGTTCTCTCCTGATCTGCCACTTATGGGGTCCCTGCTTGGAGAGCAGTGGCCTGACTGTGCCTTGGATCACAGTTTACAGTAACCCCAATCTGAGAGCCCACTCCTTAGCTCCGTCTCTGCAGCCAGCTTCCCTGCTCTGGTACCTGGGAGCTCTGCCACACTCGGACACCCCTGGTCTTTTTGTGATCCCATGGGTCATGAGAGCACACTCCCATGAAAGCCCTTCCATAAGGGTTCCCCCCGCCCCATTAGCCTTTGGAGTGGTGTCCCTCAGTGGAGCGACTTCTAAAAGTTCCAATTTCGTGTTTCACTGCTCTACTGCTTGCCAGGAGCCATCCCTCCCCCTACAGTCTCTCTTTCCACATATCACCTCAGATTCACTTCTCCGCATGTCTTACCTTCCAGAAAGTGGAAGGTAAGTGCTTTTTTGTTCCTAGAATTGCTGTTCCTCTTCTCTTCATTCTCCTGCTGAGTTATAGGTGTTCAGAATGGTTTATAACTATCTAGCTGAACTCCTGGAACCTGATGATATTTAGGTCTCCTACTCCTCATCTTGGTCCAAGACTTGACAATTTTCAAAGCTACATAACTTCAATAGAAAAGAATAATACAGGTAATGTCCCAAAGACAATGATACATGAAGCTATCTGATGAATATAGTTGTAAAAAATGTTATTAAAGAAATCCCAGTAATGCTTGGGTGCTTCAGTAAGAGAAAATCTGTCAACATAACTCAAAATACCCCTCCCATTGTTGGAGAAAAATAATGTGTTGATACCAATAGATTCTGAAAAATCCTTTGATAAAAATCAGCAGTAATGCCTAATAAGAATTCATTTAAGAGAAAAATAGATTTAAGCTATTTAAATAGCATAAAAGTTTTCAAACACAACTTACATCATATAATGAAAATGTCATTCTTATCTGAATTAATATGTAAGTTCAATGAAATTGCATGTAGAATTTCATTTTTTAATGATTGGATCATAGCACTTTAAAATTTATATAAACATAAACAAATACAAATTCCTAAGGATAACTAATGGAAGCCTTGATTTACCAAAAAGCAGAACTATAATGCTAGTATAATCAAATCATTGTGGTGTTTGGACAAGAACTGGCAAATTAAAAAGTACAATAGCATAATAATATCCAGAAATAGTTAACAGTATATATGATTTTTTAAATCATAGCAAGAATGCTGTTTAAATTCAGTGTAGGGGGAAAATGGCATATTCAGTAAATGGGGTTGGCACACTTGGATATACATTTTGAAGAAAATTGAACTGTCTTAATATAAATTAAAAATGTATAGAAAATAATTTTTAATAAAATAAAGGATCTTTTCTAAAGACTTTATTCATTTATTTGTCAGGCAGAGACAGATCACAAGCAGGGGGAGCTGCAGGCAGAGGGAGTAGCAGGCTCCCTGCTAAGCAAGGAACCCAATGCAGGGCTCAATCCCAGCACCCTGGAGTCATAATCTGAGCCAAAGGCAGATGCTTAGCTGACTGTGCCACTCAGGTGTCCCTAAATAAATAATTAAAAAAAATACTTATTTATTTTAGAGACAAAGAGTTTAGGAGGATGAGCAAACTCCACACTGAGCCCACAAGAGACTGGATCTCAGGACCCTGAGATCATGCCCTGAGCTGAAATGAAGAGTCAGATGTTGAAGTGACTGAACCACCCAACCACTCCTCAAATAAAGGACTTTAATGTATATGAAAAGAAACATAAAATAAGTTGAGAAAAATGGGCACCTGGGTGGCTCAGTGGGTTAAGCCGCTGCCTTCGGCTCAGGTCATGATCTCAGGGTCCTGGGATCGAGTCCCGCATCGGGTTCTCTGCTCAGCAGGGAGCCTGCTTCCTTCTCTCTCTCTCTCTGCCTGCCTCTCAGTGTACTTGTAATTTCTCTCTGTCAAATAAATAAATAAAATCTTTAAAAAAAAATAAGTTGAGAAAAATAATATTAAACTTGAATAGGAAATGTCACTGTCATCTTATGACTTCCTTTTACTTTTTTTTTTCCTGCAATTTTAATTACACTGTACTCATCACTACAAGTGCACTCCTTAATTCCAATCACCTATTTCATTCATCTTCTCACCCACCTCTTCTCTGGTAACCATCACTCTGTTCTCTATAGTTAAGTCTGTTGCTTGGACATGCTTGGGTGGCTCAGTTGGTTAAGCCTTCCACTCCATTTTGGCTCTGGTCCCACATTGGGCTCTACACTGAGCATGGAGCTTGCTTGGGATTCTCTCTTTCCCTTCTCTGCTCCTCCCACCATTCCCCACCATGTTCATGCTCTCTCAAAAATAAAAAAAAAAAAATTTAAAAAGCCTATTGCTTTGTCTTTCCCCCCCATTGCTCATTTGTTTCATTTCTTAAGTTCCACGTAGGAATGAAATCATACAGTATTTGTCTTTCTCTGATTTCATTTAGCATCACCTTTTCTAGATCCATCCATGTCATTGTAAATGGCAAAGTTACATTTTTATGGCTGAGCAATATATATTCTCATTCTTTTTCCCTCTTGTGTTCCCTTTCTCTATTTATCTGCCAGATAAATTTTAAAAAATCTTTTAAAAAAAGGCATTACAATTCTATAAAAGAATTTTTATTTATTTCAGAGAGAGCAAGAGAGAATGCACAAGCTGAGGGAGGACCAGAGGGAGAGGGAGAAGCAGCCTTCCCACTGAGCAGGGAGCTTGATATAGGGCTCAATCCCAGGACCTCAAGATCATGACCTGAGCTGAAGGTAGATGCTTAACTAACTGAACCACCCAAGAGCTCCTATTTTTAACTCTTTGAGGAACCTCCATACTGTTTTCCAGAGTGGCTGTATGAGTTTGCATTCCCTCCAAGAGAGCGAAAGTGTTCCTTTACCTTCATATCCTCAACACTAATTGTTTCTTATGTTTTTTATTTTAACCATTCTGACAGATGTGAGGTGATATCTCATTATAGTTTTGATTTGTGTTTCCTGTTAAGTGATAATGAGTAGCTTTTCATGTGTATCTTGGCCATCTGTGTGTCTTTGTTAGAGAAATGACTTTTCATGTCTTTTGCATGTTTTTAAATTGGATTATTTGGATGTTGAGTTTTATCAGTTCTTTATATATTTTGGATACTAACCTTCTATTGAATATGTCATTTGCAAATATCTTCTCCATTCTGTTGGTTGCCTTTTAGCTTAGTTAATGGTTTCCTTCACTATGCAGAAGATCTTTACTTTTATGTAGTTACAATAGTTTATTTTGCTTTTGTTTCCCTTGTCTCATTGTGCCTGTCTGGAAAAAAAGTTGATACAGCTGATGTCAAAGAAATTACTGCCTATCCTCTTTTCTACAGTTTTTAAGGTTTCAAGTCTCACAGTTAGGTGTTTAAGCCATTTTGAGTTTACTTTTGTGTATGGTATAAGAAAGTGGTCCTATTTCATTCTTTTGCTCATTGCTGTCTAGTTTTCCACTTTTTCCCATGGGGTGTCCTTTACTGCTCTGTTGAAGATTAATTTACCATATAATTGTGGGGTTTTTTTCTGCATCTTCTATTCTGTACCATTGATCTATGTGCCTATCTTTGTGCCAGTACCATATTCTTTTGATTACTACAGCTTTCTAATATAACTTGAAATTCAGAATAACTGATGCTTCCAGTTTTGCTTTCCTTTTTCAAAATTGCTTTGGCTCTTCAGGATTTTGTGGTTTCATAGAAATTTTAGGGTTGTTTGTCCCAGATTTGTGAAAAGTGCCATTGGTATTTTGACAGGGACTGCAATAAATGTATAGATTGCTTTGGGTAAAATATGCAGTAGAAAAAAGACAGTCTCTTCAATAAATGGTGCTGGGAAAACTGGACAGCCATATGTAGAAGAATGAAACTCGACCATTCTCTTACACCGTGCACAAAGATAAACTCAAAATGGATAAAAGACCTCAACGTGAGACAGGAATCCATCAGAATCCTAGAGGAGAACATAGGCAGTAATCTCTTCGATATCAGCCACAGCAACTTCTTTCAAGATATGTCTCCAAAGGCAAAGTAAACAAAAGCGAAAATAAACTTTTGGGACTTCATCAAAATCAAAAGCTTCTGCACAGCAAAGGAAACAGTCAAAAAACAAAGATGCAACCCACAGAATGGGAGAAAATTTTTGCAAATGACAGTATAGATATTTGTTTGAACAGTGTTTGCTCTTCCAATCCATGAGTGTGCAGTAACTATCCATTTCTTTGTGTCATTTTCAGTTTTTTTCATCAGTGTTTTATGGTTTTCAGAGTAAAGGTCTTTGATTTCTTTGATTAGGTTATATCTAGGTATCTTATTGTTTTTGGTGCAATTGTAAATGGGACTAATTCCTTTATTCTTCTTTCTGGAGCTTCAATATTAGTGAATAGAAGTGCTACAGACTTCTCTAGATTGATTTTGTATCCTGCAACTACTGAATTCCTGCATCAGTTCTGTTTTTTGCTGGAGGCTTTTGGGTTTTCTAGACATAGTGAAAATTTTACTTCTTTCATACTCTGGATGGATTTTCTTCCTTTTTGTTGTCTAGTTACTTTGGCTAGGACTTCCAGTACTATGTTGAATAAAAGTGGTGAGGGTGGGCATACATGTCTTGTTTCTGATCTTAAGGGAAAGGCTCTCAGTTTCCCCCCATTTAGAGAGATGTTAGTTTTGGCCTTTATTATGTTACTATACAACTATGTTAGTAGATGGCCTTTATTATGTTGAGGTATGTTCTCTCTAAACCTATTTTGTTGAGGATTTTTAATCACAAATGGATAGTGTACTATGTCTAGTGCTTTTTCTGCATCTATTGAAATGATCATATGGTTCTTATCCTTTCTCTTATTGATGTGATGTGTCATGTTGATTGATTTGTGAGTATTGTACCTCCTTTGCAACCCCAGAAATAGATCTCACTTGTTCATGGTGAATGTTTTTTTTTCATGTATGGTTGGATTATTTTGCTAGTATTCTTTTGTGGATTTTTGTTTTTATGTTCACCAGAAATACTGGCCTTAGTTCTGTTTTTTTGTTGTTTGTTTGTTTTTGTTTTTTTGTTTTTTTTTTTTTGTAGTGTCTTTATTCAGTTTTGGTATTAGGGTAATGTCAGTCTCATTGAATGGAATTAGAAGTTTTGCTTACTTTTTCAATTTTTTTTAATTACCTTGAGAATAATAGGTGTTAATTAACTCTTCTTTAAATGTTCGGTAGAATTTGCCTGTGAAGCCATCTGGTCCTGGACTTTTGCTTGTCAGGAGTTTTTTGATTGTTGATTCCATCTCTTTGCTGGTTATCAATCTGTTCAAATTTTTTATTTCTTCTTGTTTCAGTTTTGATGATGTTTCTAGGAACTTATCCAGTTCTTCTGCATTGTCTATTTGTTGGCATATGGTTTTTCATAATACTCTCTTAAAATTGTTTTTCTGTGGTGTTTTTTTCCTCTCCATTGTGGCTTTATTTAATTGCATACTTTCTTTTTTGTTGTTGTTGTTGTTGTTCTTAATATGTATGGCTAGAAGTTTATCAATTTTAATGATTTTTTTTTTCAAAAAATCAGTTCCTGGTTTCATTGACCTGTTCTATTGTTTATGTTTTGTTTTATTTAGAATCTGTATCATTTATTTCTGCTCTAATCTTTGTTATTTCCTTCCTTCTGCTGGTTTTAGGCTTTATTTGATGTTCTTTTTCTAGCTCCTTTTGGTGTAAGGCTAAGTTGTTTATTTGACATTTTTCTTACTTCTTGAGGTAACCCTGTATTGCTGTATACTTCCTTCTTAGAACCACTTTTCCTGTATCCCAAAGGTTTTGGGCTGTTGTGTTTTCATTTTCATTTGTTTCCATGTACTTTTCTTCTTCTTTTTTTTCTGATTGTCTTAGTCACTGTTTAGTAGTGTGTTTGTGACCTTTCCAGCTTTTCTTTTATTCTGGTTAACATCTAGTTTCATAACTTGGTCAGAAGAGATGGGTAGTAAAACTTCAGTCTTTTTTAATTTGTTGGGGTTTGTTTTATGACCTAATATGTGACTTATTCTAAAGAATGTTCCATGTACACTTGAAAAGAATGTGTATTCTGCTCTTTTAGTGTTCTTGAATGTATCTGTTAAGTCCATTCAGTACAGTGTGTCATTCAAAGCTATTATTTCCTTGTTTATTTTCTGTTTAGTTGACCTATGCAGTGATGTAAGTGAGGTTTTAAGTCCCCTACCATTATTTTATTATAGTTTTTTAAAAAAAATTCCTCTATGTTTATTATGTTTATCCTCTATGTTTATTATTATGTTTATTATTAGTTGTTTTATATATTTGGATGCTCCCTTATTGGGTGCATAAATATTTATGTATTATGTCTTCTTGTGGGATTGTCCCCTTTATTATTATATAGTCTCCCTTGTCTCTTATCAAAGTCTTTGTTTAAATCTGTGTTGTCTGATATCAGTATTGCTATCCTGGCTTTCTTTTGACATCGATTTGTGTGGTAAATGTTTCTCCATCCCCTTACTTTCAATGTGCATGTGTCTTAGGTCCAAAGTGAGTCTCTTATAGACAGGATATAGATGGGTCGTTTTTGTTTGTTTGTTTCTGGTTTTGTTTTGTTTTATCCATATGTCACCCTATGTCTTCTGATTGGAACGTTGGGCCTATTTACATTCAAAGTAATTATTTATAGATAGGTATTTATTGCCATTTTATTACTTGTTTTGGTGGTTTCTGAAGATTTTATCTGAAACTTTCTAATCTTTCTCTTATGGTTGCCTGTTTTCTTTAGTGATATATTTGGATTACTTTCCCTTTATTATTTGCATATCAATTACTGATTTTTTTTAATTTTTATTTTTTATAAACATATATTTTTATCCCCAGGGGTACAGGTCTGTGAATCACCAGGTTTACACACTTCACAGCACTCACCAAAGCACATACCCTCCCCAATGTCCATAATCCCACCCCCTTCTCCCAAACCCCCTCCCCCCAGCAACCCTCAGTTTGTTTTGTGAGATTAAGAGTCACTTATGGTTTGTCTCCCTCCCAATCCCATCTTGTTTCATTTATTCTTCTCCTACCCACTTAAGCCTCCATGTTGCATCACCACTTCCTCATATCAGGGAGATCATATGATAGTTGTCTTTCTCTGCTTGACTTATTTCGCTAAGCATGATACGCTCTAGTTCCATCCATGTTGTCGCAAATGGCAAGATTTCATTTCTTTTGATGGCTGCATAGTATTCCATTGTGTATATACTGATTTTTGATTTGTGGTTGTCATTAGGTGTGTATATAACATCTCCTACCTATAGTAGTCTAGATTAAGCTGATGGTCACTTAAGTTTGAACCCATTCCTTACTCCTCCTCTCCACATTTTAGGTGTGTGGTTTCCTGTTTTACATCCCTTTATTTTGTGAGTCCATTGACTTATAGCTTTTTTTTTTTTTTTTACTTTTTTTTTTTTTTTTACTTACAGCTTTTTAAAGAAATATTCATTTTTACTGCTTTTGGGCTTCTTACTTTCATACTGTCTTCCACTCAGAGTTCTCTTTAATATTTCTTAAAAGGCTGATTCAGTGGTTATGAACTCCTTTAGTTTTTGTTTGAATGTATGAGTCTTTATCTCCCCTTTCATTCTTAATGGTAGGCTTCCTGGATAGAGCATTCTTGGCTGCAGGTTTTTCCCGTTGAGCATTTTGAATATATCATGCTTATTCTTTCTGGCTTGCAAAATTTCTACTGAAAAATCAATTGAGAACATTATGGGGTTTCCTTTGTATGTAGCTATTTATCCCCCTTTGTCAATATGTTTTGCTGTTTTATTACAGTATGTGTTGGTGTGTCTTTGCTTTTGTTGTTTTTTGGAGGGAGGGGCATTCTGTGTGCGTCCTGGATCTGGATATCTGTTTCCTTCCCACATTAGAGAAATTTTAAGCTACTTTTTTTTTTCTTAAGATAAATTTCTTCTTCAAGATCTTTTCTCCTTCTGGGACTCTTAGATTATGGATGTTACTACATTTTATGGAGTCACTGAGTTTCCTGAGTCTGTTCTTATTTTGCATAATGCTTTTTTCTCTTTGTTCAGCTTGATTACTTTCCATTACTGTAAGTTCTAGGACATTAATTCAATCCTCTGTTTCTTCCAACCCACTCTTCATTCCATCAAATGTGTTTCTTATTTTGTATATTAAGCCCTTTATGTCCACTATGTTATTCCCTGTCTTTGTGTTCATGGTCTCACTGATATCCTCCACTCTTTCCTCAAGACCAATGACTATCTTTATGATCATTGCTTTAGATTGTCCATCAGGCTGGTTATTTAGATCTGTTTTGCTTAGATCTCTGGCCATGGCCTTTTTCTGTTCTTCCATTTAGGATAAATTTCTCTGTCTCCTTATTTTGCCTAAGTCTTTGTGCCTCTTTCTCTGTGTTAGGAAAGTCAGATATGTCTCCTGTTCTTGAGATAATGGGTGTGTGTGTGTGTGTGTGTGTATGTGTGTGTGTGTGTTCTTATGTTTGTTTAGTATTTATTTTGCTTGGAGCTTTATTTGGAGCTTGCCATTAATTTTTGGAAGATTATCAGCCATTATTGCTTCAAATATTTCTTGTCTGTTTGCTTATTTCAAATACATATGCATGTTATATCTTTTGACATTGTCCCACAGTTTGTGGATGCTTTGTTCTTTTTTAATTTTTCTTCCCTATCCTTTTTTTAATTTCAGTTTGGGAAATACCTTTTGATCTTCCTTCAGAACTGATGTGTAGTTTACTGAGGTCATTGAAAGCACACTTTGTTTCTGTTAAAGTGGTTTTGATTTCTAACATTTCCATTTACTTCTTTGTTAGAGTTTTTATCTCTGTACTTATCTTACTCATCTACTCTTGCATAGTTTCTCTTTATTACATTAGTCCTTAAAATGTTAATCATAATTATTTTTAATTTTCTGATAATTCTCACATCTTTATCACACCCAAGTCTGGTTATGATTCTTACTTTGTCTTTTCAGACTTTTTATTTATTTATTTATTTTTGGCTTTGTTATGCTCTGTAATTTTTTGTTGAAAGCTGAACATGTTGGATACAGTAATGGGAAATGAAGAAATTGGGTTGTTAGTATAAGGATTTATGTGTTAACATACTGTTTTATTAATATAATTATTATATTAAATTAAACAATTATTAATAATTTAACATATATTAACAGCTAGGAGTTGGGCTAATATAGGCAGGAGTTAGAGTTTTCTAGAAGCTTCAGATTCCTCTAGTGTCCTTGTTTTTGTCTTCCCTTTTGACTTCAGGCATTCCTAAATACTCCTCCTCAGAGGGTCTGTGTGTTTTAGCTCTTTAGCTGTCATCCACTGTTTTTATACTGTAATCCTGTGCTATGGTGTTAAGGTATATGGAAGGGTGAGTGTTCTATAATCTTCCACTTAAATCTCAGTCTTTTTGTGGACCTGTGTTATATCAAACCTTGGTATACATGTGTTTCTCTAGTGGTATAGTTTTTTTTGTTCCTCCTTGCCCTCTATTTCTTGAATCTGTGACCACTGATTACTATATATATATATATCCCTCCCAGTTGGGTGAGATAGGAGGTCTGGAAAAGCTAGGTAGGAGGAATTCCCTTTCCCCAGCAGGGCATTGGCAAAGGACTTTCTTCTGAAAAATAGCCATTTGTTATAGAGAAGGCTCTTGGCTTGTATTGCAGTGGTTGCTCTTTTGTTCCAGCTGTCAGGGACACTAGGAGATCTTCCTAGAAAAGAGGATAAGAACTTGGTGAGATTCTGGGAGAAAAAGTCCCTTCAGAGTAGGGTTGTCCCTCTAGCTTCTCATTCTTTACTTGTTCATCTTAAGTCTCCAGGAAGTCATCAAATCACACTAAAGTACTCCTACTGCTTTATTGTTCCATGTAAGTAGATATCACTTGATATTTCTTCATTGAGGCACCTTTCCAGATTTTGGGATGATGGTTTATCTGCAACTCCAGTTCCTTGATAGATTCAAGAAAAAATTCTTTGTTTTTAATTTGTATAGCTTTTTGTTGTTATTGTAAAGATTGCAGTCATTTTTAATACCTTCACATGCAGGAGCTGAAACTGGAAGCTGTATGACTAAAAAAAAAAATAGTATATAAGAATATAAAACTTAATAATAATAATATAACAAAAATAAGGAATAGAAAAAAATCAATTTTAGTAAGACCTAGTTTTTTAAAAATCTGTTTGCAACCTAGATGACAGCTATAGAACATATTGCTATGCCATACAAGAACTTTTGCTGACACACAAGGTAAAAATGAGTTAGGAATATGGTCAGTTAACAAAGAGCAAAGCAATTGGCCAATAAATAAATGAAAAACTAAATTAATAGTTAAGTAACAACTTGAAAATATTAAATAATTGTAGCACTCATATTTTGGAAGAAACACAAATTGTTGCAACCTCTTTTGGAAAACAAACTGGCAGCAATCATTAAAATAAAATGTACACAAACCCTTAACCCTAGACTACTCAATGTTCTATAACCATTCCATATAAATAAAATAAAATCAGGGCATGCACATGGAAGTTGATAGCCTATAACTGTTAATAAAGTGAATACTCAATACTAGGAAAATGTTTAAGTAAATTGTGAAATAGCCAAATTATGGGATATTTTGAACTCATTGAAATGAACAATATGAATTGAAGCTATATCACTTGGCTTGGAGGAATTGCCATAAATTATTTATGAATGAGAAAAGCAGAATATTAAAAGTATGTTTAATATGATCATAATGTTGAAAAATAGTAAAAATAAAAAAGCATATATGTTTATATCTACATAAAGAGTTTGTCAAATTTTTAAATTATTTTTATGATATGATTTTATATGGCAAAATAATAGAGCATAGGAAATTTTTAAAAATTTTAAAAATTCCTCTATATGCATGGGAATGCTTGTATAAATTTGAATAAATAAGTTGAGATGTTTAGAAAAACACATAACAATTGACATAAGTTGGCTCAGAAGATGAAGGAGGTATGGAGCAAATGACGAATTTTTTCTTCATACATTTTGTATTCACTTTTTCAAAGTTTATATTAAAATATAAATTTGAGAAGAGTCAAATATACAAGCTATGAAGAATTTAAAAAAATATAGTAATATACTTCCATAGATATTTTACTGACAATATCAGCCTGGATTTGGTGAGGATAACAGTTACAAGTATTACAGGAATATAAGGGATGTAGTATAGGAATCATTATTACATGGCTTTTTTTTTTATGTGAATGTATTATTTATTAAGAGTAATAATATAAAAAAACTTTCAAGGAAACAATTACATGCTTTCATTTTTTCATGTTGTTTCTAATATATGCCTTAAAAAAACGATTTATTTAAATTCTAGTTAATTAGCATACAGTACTGTATTGGTTTCAGGGGTAGAATTTATCACTTACATTCAACACCCAGTGTTTATCATAATAACTGCCTGCCTCAATACTCATCACCCATCCAGCCCATCCGCAACCACCTCCGTCCATCAGCCCTCAGTTTGTTTTCTATTGTTAGGAGTCCCTCTCTCTCTCTTTTGTTTCAGTATTACATGGCTCTAAGAGTATCTGAGGGAATAATACTCTGTAAGGCTATATCTGGATTATCAGAGAAGGTTTTTACCCACTTTAGCAAAGCCACTGAGTCCAATGGCCCAGGTCTCTCTAGAAAAAAGTGTTTTTCACTTCCTCAACAGGTAGAACAGCCTTAATAGAAGACTGTCTTGGGGCACCTGGGTGGCTCAGTGGGTTAAGCCGCTGCCTTCGGCTCAGGTCATGATCTCCCGTCCGGGGATTGAGTCCCGCATCAGGCTCTCTGCTCGGCAGGGAGCCTGCTTCCTCCTTTCTCTCTCTCTGCCTGCCTCTCTGCCTACTTGTGATCTCTCTCTGTCAAATAAATAAATAAAATCTTAAAAAAAAAAAAAAAGAAGACTGTCTTATCACCAAGTCCTCTTGGTCACAAGCTTGGTTATTCATAGTTCCAAACTTAACCAAGTTGTTGTTACACAGTCTAGTACAGTCTACTTTTTTGTCAACTTGGCATGCATACAGTTCTTTTAAACTTTCAAATCAAGATAATAAGGACATCATGCTTCTTGGCTAACATAATGTAAATACTAATCATGAAGTGGAATCACATCTTGTGAGGAACTAAATTTGTTGCTGTATTATGTTGGTTATAAGCCCATCACTAACTTTAGCCCACATTCAAAAGAAGTGGATTGCACAAGAACATAAATATCCAAGGGATGATTGGGGGTCATCTCAGAAGTATGCCTTCCACACTGGGCATACTTCTCTCTGCCACCATTGTGTATTAGTAGACCAATTGTACCAGTCACAACTTTTTGTTTGTTTGTTTGTTTGTTTAATTCCATGGCATAAGGAGCTCCTAGTTACTCTGACATTCTCTGCTTAGTTCAATGGAGCCATTGCTTTATTTCCTTGTGGATTTATTACTTTGGGAATGAAGATTTCTATCCCAGCAGAAACCTTTTGAGTAAGAAAGACAAATTCAAATCCAGTTCAAATGTCTATTCCAGTAAGAGCAAATCACTGCTTCTTCCATGAAAATGTAATTAATTTGCCTTTCTACAGCTCCCTGGTTACTCTGGGACTCATGGTTTGTCTCTACTACTGGCAAATTAGGCACTCAGCATTGATAAAACCAGATTAGCCTTGTTAAGTGGATGCCCACATTGATGATTTTATCTGTTCCCACTCTTCACTTTAGAACTAGGAACATGGCAAGAGTGTCGCTTGAGATAACTGCTGTAGGTGTTAAAACAGCATAAATCACTTGGCTTTCACAAGCCCCCTTTTTGAAAAGTAGATCACTGTGCTGTGTTGTGTCCCTAAGAATTTGTGTTAGTTCAGAGGTAGTGTCCAGTAATACCTAAGATGTTTATTTCTTTCCCTAAAGCAGAAATCCCCTCGTAAATGGGTACAGATGCAGGTTCTTTGGAAAAAAACTAAATGAATAATTTACAAAATACACTTTTGACAGTGTAGTGATATCCTTTTTCTTCATTTAAGGTGCTCTGAGTCTGCAAACCACTCAAGTCTGAGAAGTGTATAAGGGCTACAACTCTTGTAGCAATGCAAGTCGAGCCTCTATTTACCAGTCCTAAAGGTTTTGCTTATACAAATCAAATATACTTGATATAGGAGGCTGTTCATCTGTACCAATCCTAGGGATATAATTATTGAGACACAGACAAAGATCTCTACATGTCAAACTATGTGACTACTGCTCTATCCCTGCTACGCATTATGGTAACTATGCCCATCTTAACCCTGGTAATTAAGTACCAGTAACAATTAAATGCATTACATACCTCCTATCACTTCAGAACCCTACCATCCCCATTGTTCTTTTGGAATCCGTTCCACTGATAGCCTCCTCCACAGTCATTTCTGATATGGAAAGAATAGTCATTGGATAGTCTTTCAAGGTTGAATATTTCTCCCTTATCAATGTATTTCTGAAAACTTGAGGTAGAGGGTAGATGTGAGCAGTGGAACACAATAAAACAATCCTATCTCTGTAAGCCTTTGGGTACTGCCTTCTTCAGTAAATGTCACCACCGCAGAGACCCAGTTACAGTCAACCAACCAACCAAGCTGTCACAGTTATTCCCAATTGTTCAGGGTAGCACACTGATTTCCAAAATCACCCAGTGATTCCTGTAAGCCCAGCTGAATCCAATATTGTATTTCTTCCTACCTGTTCTAATATCCTTAGAGTTCATTCTCAAAAGTATTCCCCCAGTTTGCACAGATGTAAATTGTGAAAAGATTGTATTTCTTTTGATGTGCATGGTGTTGACTCCAAATTCAGACTTGGTATTTTTTCCCAAGATTTGAGTCCGTCCAGTTAAAAGTTAATAAATGAGTGCTGATGGAGTGGATCTTGTGAAAATGAGCATTCACCTACAAGGCTACAAATTGTTTTGAGGAGTAAGAGGAGGTTTATACTAGGTGGAATTTGTGGATTCAAGGTCTTCAGGCCCATTGGGATATATCCAGATGTCTGTCATTAGGTTTACATTGCTTCTTGTTAATTGTCTCTCTCTCTCTTTCTCTCTCTCTGTCTCTCTCTCACTCACACACACGTAAGAAACCCTGAGAATTTATGGATTTGATTAACATTTTAATTTAGTCACTTGCAGTATCAGATTTTGTATTTGGTTTTTAGAAATTTCAAACCTGCAACTAAAAAACAATAGGTAATCTTTCAGGATAGTCATAGATGTTTCTGGTTTCTTACCCAGAAGTTGAGATGGGAATTTACAGCTTTGACTTCATCATTTGTTTTTTTCCAGTTTAGTTACAATAGCCAAACATCCCCTCCACTCAATACACCCCATCCCTATATTCCATATTATTATGATAATGCTGTTTTCTTGTTTTTAAGTTGGTACTTAGTTACCCAAAATTATAGGTGACTTCACATGATAATTTAAGAAGTTATTTTACAACTCTTTATCATGGTCAATATCTAATTTGCCACTCACAGGTTATTAATACTTTTAAATCTAGTTACATTATAGAACCAATTCTAGGTTCCCATCTTTAAGAGTCTGTTCCCCTGGATCCACTTTTGTACCAAAAGCTTTATCGGTCTGGGTTTGTTCGGGAAACCTGAGACAAGTATTACAGGTATTAGTGGTTTAATATGGGAATTAAATTTTATATACCTGCATAGCTGGTAGTGATCTGCCTGGAAGGCTGTAGTTAGTGTGTCAGAGAAACTCATTAATCACTTCATCCTGAAGCGGTAGTACTGAGTCAAAATCCTCAGAGGATATTCATGAAGTTGAGCACATGAAACCTCAAAATTGGGAACTCATGAAGAGGTCTGAGGAGTCACCACAGTGAATGAAGTCTTCCATGTTTGAATCCCACAGCCTCCCAAGAACAGCCGTTTCCGCTTCACCTCTGCCTTCCAAATAATTTGTGAGAGCCCCTCATTGGCAAGTTCTAACTTGACATAATACAGGGAGAGGGACTCCGTGGAACAAATTTCCTAGACTTGAATGGAAATAGTCGCAGTATGTCAGGTTGTCAACAGATAATCTAGAACCACCTAGTTCTTTCCTATCTCCATTATGATTTTCTAAATGTCCAAACTCTAAAAAAGTCTAGGTGTCTTTTAAAACATCCTGTATTAGGGTGTTGAGTTCAACCCCATTTATTGAGATCTCTGTTTCAGTTACTATACTAAAATATGGAATATAAAGACAAGAAAGTCAAATTTCTTTAAGATTTCATAGGCTAGCAGGAAAGAAAAATACAGCAACAGAAAAGTTATGTTTATTTGATGGATACTACAGCAATGATATAAATCAAGGTACCGTGAAAATAATTGTTTTTTGTCAGATGGAAAAGTTAAGGTCATTCTGAGTAAAAAGAATAGGATGTGAAAAAGCATATATTCCAAAAGATGAAATATTTAGAAGAAATGCAAATAGTTTTGTATGGCTGGAAATTAAAAGAGTTCAAAAACAAAATAAGGGAGTTTAATTTGGAAAAGCAGGAGGAGGTAAAGTCAGGAGGAATATATAAGGTTTAATTGTTTTTTTGTAGGAAATTGAAACCAAATAGATTTGGACCCTGGAGACATGATTTGTATGAAAATCACTTTTATAGCAATGTGGTGGTGGAATTGGAATGGATAAAGGATAGAGGTAGAAAGGTATGTTAGAAAGCAATTGCCATAGTCTAGATGAAAATTAAATAAATAATGTGGTAGTTGTAGAAGAGGGATGGTTTCAAAGGGAAGTAGTGCTTAATTTAGTGATTGTTTGGTGGGATATGGAGATGTGCAGGGAGAAATGATCTGGCACAACCTTTCTAGTTCTGGCTTTGTTGACCAAATAAATAGATAAAAGCTATTAGCTAAAATAGGAGCTCAAGATAATATGTCCTTTTAAAGAGCTAAACTATGGAGAAATATCTTGATTTGTTTTATTACTTTGAAATGGAACTAACTTTAATATTGTAAAATGGACAAAATGTTCCTGTGTTCCATGGTACATAAAGACAATATTCTTTAATAACATCCAAATAAGAAATGTAATGTATGTATAAATTTAGCTACTCAGCATGACCTTTCATATCTATCAACTAGAAACCCATGTAAATAGTATGCTGTGAATGTCAGAAAATGTAGACAAATCTGAGCTATTCACTTTATGTAAGTCAACACATATATATCCATTTTCTTTTTTTTTCTTCTCTCCCACTCTTCTTTATTAATTTGTAAATTCTGAGTTCACTAGTTACACCCTTGTCATAGTTTTCTTTCCATAATAACTCATATAGTTCTGTTCCTAAGCACACTTCCTGAACAAACAAAGGAATAATTTAATTAACCAAATGGGAAGTACTTCATTATCATAACGTTCTGATAGCAGCATTAGATTAGGGTCAGGAGATCTGGGTCCTTGAATCCGTTCTGTCACTTCAGCAGGTGACTTAAATCTCTTCAAGCTTCAGTTACGTTATGTGAATGATTGATTACTTCTATTTTTGCACTTATAAGACTACAGTTTAATGTATTTTTTTAAATTCCCTACTGAATAGAATAAGCAATGTATCCTAATTGTTTTGTTTTCTCAACAGTTGGTCTAGTACCAAGCATATGGTAGAGGCTTAATGGAGAATAGTTGAACGTTTAAGGAGATCTCTTATGTTAGGGTTTGGAAGGTGGGGTTAAAACAGTACCTTGAGAATCTGTAGGACCCAAGATGAAGAGAAAACCAAAAACAGGCTAGAAAGAGCAATCATAAATCTTGTGGTGAGTTTGGAATACCTTGACTCCAGTAGAGCAAGTCTGCTCATGGGATCAAAAGGCAAAAGTAGGCTTAATCCTGAGCAAGAGTGATTTGTATCGGATCTATTTTGACCTACTGTGGGAAGTGCTAGGTTGGAGACTGTAATAGAATAAATAATTAGTTGGAGACTTTCCACTTCTGGTTTGTCACCACTTGTTTGGTTGTAGGGGTGGTGATGTTGGTAGTATAGCATAGTTAATAAATTAGATTATGCTGTTGTTCTTTACACTTTTATTTCAAATGTATTCTTCAGAATCAGAACCATTACGTGGTTAAAAATATACCTAGGCTTCCACCAATACTTGTTGGAAGATCATGTCTTCCTAAGGGTGCCTGGCTGAGGCATACGAATCTATATGGAGCTCTGATTGCCAAGTCATGATCCTGGGAAGAGGAGAGGGAGAATGTAGACACAGGAAGACCATGCTTTTTAGTTGATCTCTCTGACAGAAACCTTTTTATAATTTGCATTTGTTTTTAAACAATATGGGTCTTGAGTTGGATTTTTGACTTACTGAGCTATCATTTTAAATCCCTTCTCAACTCCCTTCTGCTACCTAAAGTGCTTGACAAAATCTTTTCACAAGTAATATTTTGTTAAATGAAAATAGTTCTAACTTGAGTTTTGTATTTTCCAGATTCAATAGTTCCAAGTTTTCCAAGAATTTTCTATACCATTGAATTTCTTAGAAATTTATACTTATGGGCGCCTGGGTGGCTCAGTGGTTAAGCCACTGCCTTCGGCTCAGGTCATGGTCTCAGGGTCCTGGGATCGAGTCCCGCATCGGGCTCTCTGCTCAGCAGGGAGCCTGCTTCTGCCTCTCTCTCTCTCTGCCTGCCTCTCTGCCTACTTGTGATTTCTCTCTGTCAAATAAATAAATAAAATCTTTAAAAAAAAAAAGAAATTTATACTTATTTTTCCGCCTTTTGCTAGTCCTTAGTTTTGCAGATATCTCCTTAAAAAGCTTATGTTTGAATTCCAGCTCCACTTTTTACTAGTTTTATGACTTTGGACAGTTATGTAATCTCTATTTGCCTCAGTTCAGTTATTACCTGTAAAACATTAGTTATTTCACAAGTATTTATTAAGCACCAACCATGTACCACACAAGCTTATAAGTAGTTGAGAAACAGTAGTGTGAAATACAAAGTTCCTTGGTTTAATGGAAATTACATTAATTTTTATGATGTTTCTTGGCACATAGTAGGTGATATTAGCTATATGTGTATATTTTATATGAAATATGGTATATGTGTATTGTATCGAAGTGATAAATGCTGAAAGTTATGTGTCTATATATTTCTCTGTGTCTATGTAGGAAGGTGATGCCCAAAGTAGTCAAAATATATCAGGTTATTTTCTCATACTTGAATGCATAAATTCTAAAACCTTCTTAAATTTGAACAGATATACTTCTTTTAAGGTAGCATAAAATTATTTTAGTAGCTGGGCTAATCATTGCTCTTGTTAAGGCTAAAGGCAGCTTATACCTTCAGTTACTATTTGTATAAAATAACACCGAGTGCTGTTACTAGTTAATATGAGAATGATTGGTGTGTGGAGTGCAAGTATTTGGGAAAGACCAGAACTTATTCTGTGTGTGTATGTAAGGCTAAGTTTCCTTGACATTGCCTCTGCTTTACTGTGAGTTCTGCTTTCACTCTTCTTGCCTTTGATCTCCTGCCCACTCTCCCCAGCCAAGTGGTGTGCTGGAGCCAGCTTGTACCTGCAGTTCAGCTGATAGATAAAAATTCAGGAAGTTTACAAGCTGGTTGAAAGCTACTGTTGTTGGCTTAAAAATGGCTATTTACACTGGAATCAGCAAATCCTCTACATCAAAACTTTTTTTCTTTCTTTCTTTTTTTTTTTTTAGGACAGTGTAGTAGAATATTGTTCAAACAATACTTGACCAATGTCTCATTATTGTGTCTTCAGTTGCCAATTGAGCTTTTCTTGAATATTTACTAAAAATTAGTCTTTTGGCTGGTACATGTTCATCTGTGTCCTCCATCTAGGATATTGGCATTTTAAAAAATGTTAATTCTGTTATAGTTAACACAGAGTGTTATGTTAGTTTCAGATGTACAGTATAGTGATTCAACAATTCCATGTATCATGCAGTGCTTACTCAACATGGCAAGTATATTATAAATCCCCTTAACTATTTCACCTATTTCCCCCCACCTCTGGTAATCATCAGTTGTTACTCTTTGGTCAAGAGTCTGTTATTCAGTTTGTTTCCTTTTTAGTTTGTTCATTTGTCTTATTTATTAAATCCCACATAAGAGTGAAATCATGTCGTCTTTCTCTGACTTACTTCACTTAGCTTTATACTCTCTAGCTCCATCCATGTAGTTGCAAATAGCAAGATTTTATTCTTTTTTATGGCTGGATAATCTTCCATTATATATATACATATATATGAGTAATATTTCATTATAGTCCATATGTCTCTGTGTGTGTATCTTCTTTATATATCAATGTACAATTGCTTTCATAATTGGACTATTGTAAATAATGTTGCAATAAACACAGAGGTGCATATATCTTTTTAATTAGTGTTTTCATATCCTTTGGGTAAATACATAGTAGTGGAATTACTGGATCATGTGACAGTTTTATTTTCAAGTTTTTGAGGAAACTTCATACTGTTTTCCACAGTGGCTGCACCAGTTTGCATTCCCACCGACAGCACATGAGAGATCCCTTTTGTCTGCATTCTCACCAACACTCACTGTATCTTATGTTTTTTATTTTAGCCATCCTCACAGGTATGAGGTGATATCTCATTGTGGTTTTGATTTGCATTTCCTTGATGATGAGTGATGTTGAGCATCTTTTCATGTGTCTGTTGGCCAGCTGTCTATCTTCTTTGGAGAAATGTCTATTCATGTATTCTCATTTTTAAATTGAATTATTTGGGGGTTTTGGTATTCACTTTTGTCAGTTCTTTAACCCTTTATTAGATATGTTATTTTCAAATATCTTCTTCCATTCAGTAGGTTGTCTTTGGTTTATTACTCCCTTTTATGTGCAGAAGTTTATTTTGATGGAATCCCTATAGTTTATTTTTGCTTATTTACCTTGGCTCAGGAGACCTATCAAGAAAAATGTTGCTAAGGTTGATGTCAGAAAAATTACTGCCTGTGCTCTCATAAGATTCTTATGGTTTTAGGTGTCATGTCTAGGTCTTTAATCCATTTTGAGTTTAGTTTTGTGTATGGTGTAAGAAAGAGACAAGTTTCATTTGTTTGCATGTAACTGTCCTATTTGTTTAAAAGATTGTCCTGTTGCATATTCTTGACTCCTTTGTAGAAGATTACTTGGCCATGTAATAGGTTATTGGTATCTTAAGACATTATTTTTTAAGGATGAAATATGATAGTGGGAGTTCCTTAAAACTTTCATGACCATAAGAATCTTTGTTTTTGTCACTGATGTATCTCAACCACCTAGAAGATTGCATGATACATAGTAGGTATTCAGTTAAGTATTTGTAGACAAATGAATGCTTTACTGGTAGTTACTAAACTGAAACAATATAGTTAAATAACTTGAGGTCATGCAGATAGTATGGAGGAGAGTTAGAATTCAAATACAGGCAGTCTTTTAAGGTTTTGTTTGTTTTCCAAAACTACAGGAGTTAACAGGTCTGGACTGTGATTTAGTCACATTCCACCAGGTGATACCCTGAGGAAGAGAAAAGAAAGCAGGTGAGCCCATCAAATCTTCTTGTCAACTGGAACATAGGTTGTACAGAGTAATACTATTATTCAAAAGGAAGGAGACTATCTATTTAGTGTTCCTAAAAGAATTCACCTTGCAGGACTGTCTACCTCCACCATTCTTGGGTACCAAAACCCACAGGCAACACCATGGTGAGGACATAGGTGAGAACTGACACGTGGCACAAACAAACAGCTCAAGTCATTGATAGATTTTCAGGGATCCATATCCCTAGACTTGTCTTAGGTCTGACATTAATGGGTATCACACACAAAATTGTGTGTAAGCACAATTCTGGTGTCCAGATCTCATGATATATAATGAAAGAAACATCATGCTAGCCAGTGGGAACCATCTGCTTGTAACATTGGTTCTCCTGAAACTGGATCCCAGTCCTTGGACTGAGGAACATCAAAGACCATCCCAGAGCTCCTCAGAGCATCTGGTCAATTTCATGTGTAGTATGAGGGACCAAAGAGTGCTCTATAATGAAATAAAGGAAAAAAGGGGGGGGAAAGATATGGCACATGTGGTACTCCACCTGCAGGACCTACTGGCTCCAGGCAGTTCCAGCCACTGGAGGGGGACTTAAAAAATCTGTAGAAGGCATTTCTAGCAAAGAGACCCAAATAGGGTCTGATCCTGGCCAAGTTCCAGGTCTTAGCTAGTCCCGGTCATTGGAATGAGACCAAGGTTTTAATGTAGGTGTTTCAAGTGACCAATATCTATGTAAGACCAGGTTTGAGTTTAGGGCCACTTGTCAGAATGGCCAACTCCAGATAGTACCAGACACTGGAGGGAGACAGAACATTTCAGTGAAGGAAATCCAAAGCCTAGAGTTCTTTGAGCAAACTGTCATAGGGGACAGTCTCTGCTTGGTGGGTCTGAAGGTGGTAATATTTCCTGGATAATGAATTATCATTATTATTATTATTAAACATTTTCTTTATTCATGCAAGACAGAGAGGCAGAGGGGAAAGCAGGCTCCCCACAGAGCAGGGATCCCAACATGGGGCTCATTCCCAGAACCCTAGAACCCATGACCTGAGTGGAAGGCAGACACTTAACTGACTGAGCCACCCAGGGGCCCTGGGTAATTTATGATTTAATAAACAAATACTATGAGGCAGAGAATGTTATGTAAGTGCTATAATTCGGGGGTATTAAATGGAGATGTCTCACAATTATAGCCTCTTTTATAATGTAAATAAGAAGTATATACGCTATGGGAAGTAACCCTGTGGACTTTACTTGTAGAGATTTCATCTATTATTCCATGCCAGCGTTTCACATGTGAAGATAGAGCTAGGGTAACTATCCTTGATATCCTAGGCATCTTCTGCTTTGTCTGAAACTCTTGTGTCTTTTCTTAAAATTATTAGTAAAATGTAACACTTGACAAGAACTCTGGTTCATTTGTGTCTGATTTCCTAGCCTGATATTATGTTGCTCAAATGGTGAATATGGTTGGAATTTGGGAGTATGAGCCATGGCATAGTGTCAGATTATATCCTTCCTCTTCTGCTTAACTCAGAAACAGCAGGTATCAAAGCAACAACTTTAGTCTTTTCCTTAAGTAGGGGGTGAAGGGAAGATTGAAGAGCAATTTAGTTTATTTAATTTTTTCATATTGTATATATTGCAAAATGAACAACACAATAAATCTACTTAACATCCATCACCATCCATATGGTATGCATATACATATACACACACACCACTTTTAAAAAAACAGTGTAGTTGACACACAATATTACATTAATTTCAGGGGTACAGCTTAGTGATTTGACAAGTTCATACATTATGCTAGGTTCACATGTATAACTACCATCTGATCCTTTTCAACACTATTATGATATTACTATTTGTATTTCCTTATGCTTTGCTTCTTAGTCCTATGACTTACTCATTCTATGACTAGAGGCCTGTATCTCCCCCTCTCCTTAACCTATTTTGCCCAAACCCCTTAACTCCCGTCCCTCAGGCAACCATCAGTTTGTTTTCTGTATTTATAGTTCTGATTCTGCTTTTTGTTCATTTTTAAAGAATCCATTTATGAGTTGTTTTTGTCTTTCTCAGTCTGAACTATTTCACTTAGCATAATAATCTCTATGTCCATACATGTTGTCTGAAATGACACAATCTCATCCTTTTTATGGGTGTGTAATATTCCATTATATATACCACATCTTTATTCCTTCATCTTATAATTGACACTTAGGTTGTTTCCATGTCTTGGCTATTGTAAATAATGCTGCAATAAACATAAGGATGGTTATATCTTTTTGATTTAGTGTTTTCATTTTGCCTTAGTAAATACCCAATAGTGGAATTATTGGATCATATGGTTATTTCTGTTTTTGATTTTTGAGGAAACTCCCTACTGTTTTCCACAGTGGTTGTACTAGTTTACATTCCCATCAACAGTACACAAGAGTTCCCTTTTTTCCCAATCCTTGCTAACACATGTTTCTTGTATTTTTGAGTTTAGCCATTCTGAGAGATGTAAGGTGATAGCTCACTGTAGTTTTGGTCTGCATTTCCCTGATGATGAGTGATGTTTTGTGTCATTTCATGTATCTGTTAGTGATCTGTATGTCATCTTTGGAAAAATGTCTGTTCAGGTCCTCTGCCCATTTTAAAATCAGATTATTCTTTTGATGTTGCATTGTATCAGTTCTTTTGTATATTTGGGATAGTAACCCCTTATTGGATATATCATTTGCAAGTATATTCTGCCATTCATTCATTGTTTCCTTTACTGTGCAGAAGCTTTTTATTTTGATGTAGTCCCAAGAGTTTATTTTTGCTCTGCTTTCCCTTGCCCTAGGGGATATAACTAGAAAAATATTGCTATGCCTGATGTCAGAGAAATTATTGCCAGTACTCCCTTCTATGATTTTTTGGTTTCAGGTCTCACATTTAGGTCTTAAATACATTTTATTTTGTGTATGGTTTTAGTGCAGTTTCATGTTTTTACATATAGCTGTCCAGTTTTCCCAGCACAGTTTATTGAAAAGACTGTCTTTTCCCCATTGTATATTCTTGACTCTTTTATCATTAGATTACTTGACCATAGAAATGTGGATTTATTTCTGGAGTCTCTGTTCTCTTTCATTGATCAATATGCCTAGTTTTGTGCCAGTACCATACTGCTTTGATTACTATAGCTTTGTAGTATATCTTGAAATCTGGAATTGTGGTACTTCCTGCTTTGTTGATTTTTCTCCCAATTGCTCTGGCTATTTGGAGTCTCCTGTGGTTCCATACAAATTTTGGTATTATTTATTCAAGTTTTATGAAAAATGCTAATGATATTTTGATAGGAATTGCAATGAATCTGTCGATTGTTACGGGTAATATGGACATTTTGACGATAATCTATGAGCATGGAATATCTTTCCATTTGTTTGCTTCATTTTCATCAGTGTTTTATAGTTCTCAGAGTACAGATTATTCACCTCTTTGATTAACTTTATATCTAGGTATTATTTTTGGTTCACTCGTAAATGGTATTGTTTCTTTAATTTCTCTTTCTGTGATTTCATTGTTAGTATATAGAAACACTACTGATTTCTGGGTATTAATTTCATACACTGCTGTATTACTGAATTTGTTTATCCATGTAGTTTCTTTTAGTATTTTCTATGTATCATGTCATCTGCAAATAGTGACAATTTAACTAATTTACCAATATGAATATGTCTTATTTCTTTTTATTGTCTGATTGTTGTGGCTTGGAATTCCAGGACCGTGTTGAGTAGTTGTGGCTATTGTGGACAGCCTTATCTTGTTCCTCACCTCCAAAGAAATGCTGTCAGTTTTTCACTATTGAGGATGATGTTATATATGCATTTTTCATATATTGCCTTTGTTATATTGAGCTGTGTTCCCTTTAACCCCATTCTATTGAGAGTTTTTATAATGAATGGATGTTGAATCCTGTCAGATGCTTTTTCTGTATCTGTGAAGATGGTCATATGATTTTTACCCTTCATTTTGTTAATGTGGTGCATGACATTGATTCATTTGCAAATATTAAGCCATTTTTGCATCCTGGGAATAAATTCCACCTGATTGTGGTGAGTGATCTTCTTAATGTATTTTTGCATGCAGTTTGATAATATTTTGTCGAGGATTTTTGCATCTATCATCATAAGGGGTATTTGCCTGTAGTTTTTTTGTTTGTTTGTTTGTTTGTTTTGGTATATTTGTCTAATTTTGGTATGGGATAAGCCTGGCTTCATAGAATGTATGGAAACTTACCTTCCTCTTCCATTTTTGGAATAGTTTGAGAAGAATAGATACTAAAACTTACTTAAATGTTTGATAGAACTCACCTGTCAATCCATTTGGTCCTGTATTTTTTTTTTTTTGGTATTTTTTGATTATCAGTTCAATTTTGTTACTCGTAAATTGTTCAGAATTTCTGTTTCTTCCTAGTTCAGTTTGGAAGATTCATTATTTCTAGGAATTTATTCATTTCTTCTAGATTGTCTGGTTTGTCCATATATAATTTTTCAGAGTTTTCTCTATTAATCTCTTATATATCTGTGGTGTTAGTTGTCACTTCTACTTTCTCACCTCTGATTTTATTTGAGGGATTTGTCTATTTTTTTGATGAGTCCAGCTAAGGGTTTATCAATTTTGTTTATCTTTTCAAAGAACCAGCTCTTGGTTTCATTAAATTTATTTTTAATTTTTATTTTTTTATAAACATATATTTTTATCCCCAGGGGTACAGGTCTGTGAATCACCAGGTTTACACACTTCACAGCACTCACCAAAGCACATACCCTCCCCAATGTCCATAATCCCACCCTCTTCTCCCAAACCCCCTCCCCCCATCAACCCTCAGTTTGTTTTGTGAGATTAAGAGTCACTTATGGTTTGTCTCCCTCCCAATCCCATCTTGTTTCATTTATTCTTCTTTATTTTTAGTCTTTACATCATTTATTTCTGCTCTAATTGTTTAGTATCATGTTGTTTAGTCTTTACATGTTACTGTTTTTTGTTTGTTTGTTTACAATTTTTTTCTTGTGATTTATTTCTAGTTCCATTCCACTGTGGTTGGAAAAGATGTATGGTATGATTTCAGTCTTCTCAAATTCACTGAAACTTGTTTTTTAATGTCCTAATATATGACCAATTTTAGAGAATGTTCCATGTGTATTTTTAAATAATGGATATTAGGGTTTGGGATAAAATATTCTGTATATACCTGTTATGTCTATTTGGACCGATGTGTCATTCAAAGGCATTGTTTCCTTACTGATTTTTCTGTCTGAAGGATCTATCCATTGATGTAAGTGGAATATTAAAGTCCCTGCTATTATTGTATTACTACAATTTATCTTTTTATATCTGTTAATGTTTTAGGTATTCCAGGGTTGGGTATGTAGATATTTAAAATTTTTATATCCTCTTATAGGATTCATTGCTTTGTCAATATGTAATGTCTTTTGTCTCTTGTTACAGTCTTTGTTTTAACATTTATATTTCTGATTAAAATATTGCTACCCAGGCTTTCTCTTTTTCTTTTCTTTTCTTTTTCTTTTTTCTTTTCTTTCTTTCTTTCTTTCTTTCTTTCTTTCTTTCTTTCTTTCTTTCTTTCTTTCTTTTTTTTTTTTTGTTTTGTCACTTGCTTTTGCATGGTGAATGTTTTTCTATTCCTTCACTTGCAGTTTTTATATATCTTTAGGTCTGAGATGAATCTCTTATAGGTTATATATAGATGGATCTTGTTTTTTTAAATCCATTCTGCCACTCTGTGTCTTTATTAGAGCCTTTGGGGCCTTAATATTTAAAATAATTATTGAGAGGTATGTATTTCTATTTTAAAAAATTGTTTTCTAGTTGTTTTTGTTGGTTTTGTTCCTTCTTGCTCTCTTTCTTTATGATAGTTGAGAATCTTCAGTGTTTTATTAGCTTTCTTTCTATTTTTTGGGTATCCTAGGTTTGGAGTTTGGGATTGCCATGAAGTTCATTTATAACATCCCAAATCAATAGTAGTCTATATAAATTTGATGGTCATTTAAAATTCAAACACATTCTTAAGAGAAAGAAAAAAAGTATTTTTTTCTTTTTCACATTCTCTTCTGTTTTGCTCCCTTCTCCACATTTTATGTATATGTTGTTATATTGTACATTTTATATTAATATTTTTCTTATGTTTAATTATGACCATTTCTTTTCTATTTAAAAAAATCACTTTGACATTTCTTGTAGAGCTAGTTTAGCAGCAATAAATTCCTTAATCTTTCATTCGTCTGGGAGACTTTCTCTTCCCTTCAAGAATAACTGATAATCCTGTTGGATAGAGTACTCTTAGTTGTGGGTTTTTTGTCCTTACAGCACTTGGATCAATATATCATGCCACTCTCTTCTGGCCTGCAAAGTTTCTGCTGAAAAATCAGCTGATTACCTTATAGGTTGTCTCTTGTAGGTAACCTTCTGCTTCTCTCCTGCTGCTTTTAAGATACTTTATCTTTAATCTTTGACATTTTAGTTAGTATGTGCCATGGTGTAAACTTCTTTGGTTCATCTTGTTTGTAACTCTGTGCTTTTTGGACTTTTATATCTATTCCCTTTCCTAGGTTTAGGAAATTCAGTTATTTCTTAAAATATTTTTTTATCTTCCTACTTTCTTTCTTCTTCTGGGACACCAATAATGCAAATATTTGCTTGATGCCCGTAAGGTCTCTTAATTGATCCTCATTAAAAAAAAAAAAAAAAAAAAATCTTTTTTTTTTTTTTTTTTTTGCTCTTTAACTATATACTGTCCATTATTCCTGCTATCCTGTCTTCCAGATGGCTGATCCATTTTTCTGCATTCATTAATATATTCTTGATTTCCTGCAGTTATTTCATACTTCAATTCTGGTTGATTCTCTTTAATATTTTCTATCTCTTCATTGAAGGTCTCATCTCACAGTGTTCTTCCACCCTTTTCTCCAGCTATATGAGAGTCTTTATGATTATTACTTTAAATCCTTAATCAAGCATATTGCTTATCTCTCTCATTTGTTCTTTTTCTGAATTTCTTTTCTTGTTCTCTTTTTGGGAGCATATTCTTATCTCCCCATTTTTCATTATTTTCTGTGTTCCTGTGATTAGGCAAAATGGCTAATTCTCCTAAACTCAAAGTACTGGTTTTGTGTATGGTATCCTCTATGTAGAGAGTATACTGGTTGGCTGGAGCTATGGCTATGTATGCTAACTACTCTTTTAAACAGCAGTGTGTTTCTTTCTCTCTTGCTGTTCTCTTGACATACTATCTTGGGTTGTTGAGTAGTTCAATCAGTCCTCAGTTCTACTACAAGAGGAATTATGCGGTTAATAGGTAGGTTTGGGTGTTTTTAAGGGTTCAGAGTCCTCATCTGTCACTATTAAATAACAAATACACATATATCACAGTTTCTTCATTCATTTATCCATCCACGGACTCTTGGGTTATTTCTTATCTTGGCTATTTTAAATAATTCTGCGGTGAATGTTGGTTTGTATATACCTTTTTGCTAGGGTTTTCATTTTTTTCAGATAAATACCCAGAATTGGAATTGCCGGATCATGTGTTAGTTACATTTTTTTAAATTAACATATAATCTATTCTTTGCCCCAGGGTACAGGTCTGTGAATCATCAGGATTACACATTCATCAGCACTCATCATAACACATACCTTCCCCAATGCCCATAGCCTAACCACCCTATCCCTACACCACCATGTCCCCCAGCAATTAGGTTTGTTTCATGAAATTAAATTTATATATCCCTGATGGTGAGTGATGCTGAGCACTTTTTCATGCATCTGTTTCCATTTGAATGTCTTCCTTGCAGAAATGTCTGTTCATGTCTTCTGCCCATTTTTAAAAAGATCACAAGTAGGTAGAGAGGCAGGCAGAGAGAGAAAGGAGGAAGCAGGCTACCTGCTGAACAGAGAGCCCAATGTGTCTGGGATCATGACCCGAGCTGAAGTCAGAAACTTTAACCCACTGAGCCACCCAGGTGCCCCTCTTCTGCCCATTTCTTGATTGGATTATTTGTTCTTTGGGTGTTGAATTTGATAAGTCCTTTAAACATTTTGGGTACTCGTCCTTTATCTGATACATCATTTGCAAATATCTTCTCCCATTCTGTTGGTTGTCTTTTGCTTTTGTTTGCTATTTCCTTTTCTATGCAAAAGCTTTTTACTTTAATGAAGTCCCAGTAGTTCATTTTTGCCCTTGCTTCCCTTGCCTTTGGTGATGTTTCTAGGAAGCAGTTGTTGCCACTGAGGTTGAAGTTGCTACCTGTGTTCTCCTCAAGTATTTTGATGGATTTCTATCTCATATTCAGATCTTTCATCTATTTTGCATCTAATTTTGCATGTGGTGTAAGGAAATGGTCCAGTTTCTGCATTTGGTCCAGTTTCTGCATTCTTCTGCATTTGTCTGTCCAATTTTCACAACACAATTTGTTGAAGAGAATGTTTTTTCCATTGGACATTCTTCGTGCTTTGTTGAAGATAAGTTGACCATAGAGTTGACAGTCCATTTCTGGGCTCTCTATTCTTTTTTTTTTTTTTTAATTTTTTAATAAACATATAATATATTTTTATCCGCAGGGATACAGGTCTGTGAATCACCAGGTGCACACACTTCATAGCACCAACCATGGCACACACCCTCCCCAATGTCCATAACCCCACCCCCCTTCTCCCAACCTCCCTCCCCCCAGCAACCCTCAGTTTGTTTTGTGAGATTAAGAGTCACTTATGGTTTGTCTCCCTCCCAATCCCATCTTGTTTCATTTATTCTTCTCCTACCCCCTTAACCCCCCATGTTGCATCTCCCCTTTCTCATATCAGGGAGATCATATGATAGTTGTCTTTCTCTGCTTGACTTATTTTGCTAAGCATGATACCCTCTAGTTCCATCCATGTCATCGCAAAAGGCAAGATTTCATTTCTTTTGATGGCTGCATAGTATTCCATTGTGTATATATATACCACATCTTCTTTATCCATTCATCTGTTGATGGACATCTAGGTTCTTTCCATAGTTTGGCTATTGTAGACATTGCTGCTATAAACATATGGGTGCACGTGCCCTGAGCTCTCTATTCTGTTCCATTGATCTGTGTATCTGTTTTTGTGCCAGTACCATACTGTCTTGATGATTACAGCTTTGTATTAGAGCTTCAAGTCTAGAATTGTGATGCCACCAACTTTGGCTTTCTTTTTCAGCATTCCTCTGGCTATTCGAGGTCTTTTCTGGTTCTGTATAAATTTTAGGATTATCTGTTCCATTTCTTTGAAAAAAAATTGATGGTGTTCTGATAAGGATTGCATTAAATGTGTACATTGCTTTAGGTAGCATAGACATTTCCACAATATTTGTTCTTTCAATCCATGAGCATGGAATATTTTTCCATTTCTTTGTGTCTTCTTTGATTTCTTTAATGAGTATTCTATATCTTTCTGAATACAGGTTCTTTGTCTCTTTGGTTAGATTTATTCCTAGGTATCTTATGGTTTTGGGTACAATTGTAAATGGGATCAACTCCTTAATTTCTCTTTCTTCTGTCTTGTTGTTGGTATATAGAAATGCAACTGATTCTGTGCATTGATTTTATATCCTGACATTTAACTCAATTTTTGTATGAGTTGTAGCAGTTTTAGAGTAGAGTCTTTTCAGTGTTCCACATAAAGTATCATATCATCTGCAAAGAGTGAGAGTTTTATTTCTTTGCCAATTTGGATGCCTTTTATTTCTTTTTGTTGTCTAATTGCTGACACAAGGACTTCTAGTACTATGTTGAATAACAGTGGGATAGTTGACATCCCTGCAATGTTCCTGACCTTTGGGGGAAAGCTCTGTTTTTCACCATTGAGAATGATACTTGCTGTTGGTTTTTCATAGATGGCTTTAATGACATTGAGGTAATTATTCTTTATCCCTACCCTGTGAAGAGTTTTGATCAAGAATGGATGCTGTACTTTGTCAGATGCTTTTTCTGCATCTATTGAGAGGATCATATGATTCTTGTTCTTTCTTTTATTAATGTATTATATCACATTGATTGATTAGCAGATGTTGAAACAACCTTGCATTCCAGGAATAAATCCTACTTGGTCATGGTGAATAATCCTTTTAATGTACTGTTGGATCCTATTGGCTAGTATTTTGGTGAGAAGTTTTACATCCATGGTCATCAGGGATATTGGTAATTCTCCTTTTTGATGAGTCTTTGTCTGGTTTTGGAATCTAGGTAATGCTGGCCCCATAAAATTAGTTTGGAAGTTTTCCCTCCATTTCTATTTTTTGGAACAGTTTCAGGAGAATAGATATTAATTCTTCTTTAAATGTTTGGTAGAATTCCCCTGGAAAGCCATCTGGCCCTGGGCTTTTGTTTGTTAGGAGATTTTTGATGACTGCTTCAATATCCTTATTGGGTCTGTTCAGGTTTTCTACTTCTTCCTGGTTCAGTTGTCGTAGTTTGTATATCTCCAGGAATGCATCCATTTCTTCCAGATTGTCAAATTTGCTTGCATATAATTGCTCATAATATGTTCTTATAACTGTTTGTATTTCTTTGGTGTTGGTTGTGATCTCTCCTCTTTCATTAATGATTTTATTAATTTGGTTCCTTTTTTCTTTTCGGTAAGTCTGTCCAAGAGTTTATCAATCTTATCAATTCTTTCAAAGAACCAACTCCCAAGTTTTGTTGATTTGTTCTACTGCTCTTTTTGTTTCTATTTCATTTAATTCTGCTCTGATCTTTATTATTTCTCTTCTCCTGCTGGGTTTAGGCTTTCTTTGCTGTTCTTTCTTCAGCTCCTTTAGTTGTAGGGTTAGGTCATGTACTTGAGACCTTTCTTGTTTCTTGAGAAAAGGTTGTATTGCTATATACTTTCCTCTCAGGACCACCTTTCCTGTGTCCCAAAGATTCTGAGCAGTTGTGTTCTCAATTTCATCTGTTTCCATTAATTTTTTTATTATTTAATTTCTTGGTTGACCCATTCATTCATCAGTAGGATGCTTTTTAGCCTTGATGTATTTCTTTAGATGATCTGACCATTTTAGCGAGGGGGATATTAAAGTCCCCTACTCTTACTTTATTATTCTTGATGTGTGTTTTTTTATTTTGTTATTAATTGGTTTATATAATTGGCTGCTCCCATGTTAGGGGCATAGGTATTTAAAATTGTTAGATCTTCTTTTTGGACAGACTCTTCAAGTATGGTATAGTGTCCTTCCTCCTCTGTTATTATAGTCTTTGGCTTAAAATCGAATTCATCTGATAAAAGGATTCCTACGCCAGTTTTCTTTTGATGTCCATTAGCATGGTAAATCGTTTTCCACCCCCTCACTTTAAATCTGGAGGTGTCTTTGGGTCTAAAATGAGTCTCTTGAAGACAGCATATCAATGGGTCCTGGTTTTTTATCCATTCTGATACCCTGTGTCTTTTGATGGGGGCATTTAGCTGATTTACATTCTGGGTAACTATAGAAAGATATGAATTTAGTGCCATTGTATTGCCTGTAAGGTGACTGTTACTGTATATTTTCTTTGTTCCTTTCGGGTCTACTACTTTTAGGCTCTCTCTTTGCTTAGAGGACCCCTTTCAATATTGTGTTTACTTTAGGACTGGTTTGGTGTTTGCAAATTCTTTTAGTTTTTGTTTATCCTTGAAGTTTTTAAATTTCTCTTTTATTTTCAATGACAGCCTAGCTGGATATAGTATTCTTGGCTGCATATTTTTCTTGTTTAGTGCTGTGAATATATCATGCCAGTCCATTCTGGCCTGCCAGGTCTCTATGGACAATTCTGCTGCCAGTCTAATATTTCTAAGGTTGGATGCTACAGACCTCTTGTTTTCAGGATTTTCTCCTTGTCTCTGAGACTTGTATCTTTTACTATTACATGATTGAGTGTTGACCTATTTTTATGATTTTGAAGGGTATTCTCTGTGCCTTCTGCATTTTGATGCTTGTTCTTTTAGCCAAATTAGGGAAATTTTCTGCTTTGATTTGCTCCAATATACCTTCTTTCCCCTCTCTCTTCTTCTCCGGGGATCCCAATTATTCAAATATTGTTTTGTCTCATAGTATCACTTATCTCTCAAATTCTCCCCTCGTGTTCCAGTAGTTGTTAGTCTTTTTCTCAGCTTCTTTATTCTCCATCGTTTGTCTTCTCTATCACTAATTTTCTCTTCTACCTCATTTTATCCTGGTAGTAATAGCCTCCATTTTTTATTGCACCTTATTAATAGGTTTTTAAATTTTAACTTTGTTAGATTTTAGTTATTTTATTTCCCCAGAAAGGGATTTTATTTCTCCAGAAAGGGATTTTCTGGTATCTTTCATGCTTTATTCAAGCCAGTTAGCACCTTGATAATCGTCATTCTCAATTTACTGATGTTCTTATTGATTAGGTCCCTAGCTGTTAGTACTGCCTCTTGTTCATTTTTTTGTGGTGAGTTTTTCCACCTTGTCATTTTATCCAGATAATTATAGATGAATGAGAGAACAAAATATTAAAAGGGTAGCAACAACCCCAGAAAAAAACTGAGTCAGGAGAGATCTGAAACTGAGGGGAAGAAAAAAGGGAGGAGAAAAGAAGAAGAAGAAGAAAAAGAAAAAAAAATATATATATATATATAATATGTACGTATGTGTGTGTGCGTGTATTAGAGTGGTGAATAGAACAGAGCCACACACTTGATTTTGCATGCATTTTGATACATTAGAAACTACCTCTCAAAATTTTAAAGAAAGTAAAAAGTTTGTATACATACAAAAACAAGGGTAAACACAATGAAGGGTTGGAATATGACTCTAAAGATGAAAATTTTTAAAATATTCTAAAAATGGAAATGGTAAAAAGTTGGTTGAAAAATGAAAAAAAAAAAAAAGGAAAGAATGTAAATAGGGTGGAGATTAGCATAAAGCCATGCACTAGATTTAGGGTATATTTTGATCTATTAGAAGAAATTGTATCCAAAAATTTTAAGGAAAAAATCCTGTATGTATATAAAAAATAAGGTTAAACATAGTAGAGGGATAAAATATGACTATAACAATGTAGAATAAAAAAGGTTTTTAAAAAGGTATTGAAAGGATAAAATTAAAGAATGCTAAAATAGGAAAAAGAAAATTTTTAAAAAAATAGAATAAGAAAAAAATTTAAAAAATTAACTTTGAAAGACTAAAGAATCTTGGGGATAAAATCCATGAATTCTATTATTCCTTTCCCTAGCTCTGGAGTTCTGCAGTTCTCATTGATTCATGAATTTGGTATTGGCTGGATGTTCTTACTGATCTTCGATTGTTGCAGTGATTCTCATATGTCTTTGTCTGAGGCAGAATTGCACTGCCCTTGCCAGGGACCAAGCTAAGGAATCTGCTCGGTTTTAGTGTCAGCGACCTTTGTTCCTTGGCCTTTGATCATGGCCTTTGATCATGGTTTATGGTACCCCTGAGCTGAGAGCCCACTCCTTGACTCTGTTTCTGCAGCTGGCTTGCCTGCTATGATACCTGGGAGCTCAGCCACACTCAGGCATCCCTGGTCTTTCTATGGCCCCGCAGGTCCTGAGAGCACATTGTTTCCACAAGGGCTCCACCCCAGCTTTGCCTCTGGAGTGATGTCCCTCAGTGGAGCAAAATTCTAAAAGTTCCAATTTTGTGCTCCACTGCTCTCTCACTCGTCAGGAGCCAGCCCCTCTGCCTGTGGTCTGTCTTCCCAAATGTTGCCTTTTTGATTCACTTCTCTGCACATGCTACCTTCCAGAAAGTGGTCAATTTTCTATTCCTAGAATTGCTGCTCTTCTTATATTTCTTGTTGGGTTTGTAGCTGTTCAGGATGTTTTGGTAACTAGATTAACTCCTGGGACCTGATGATATTTAGGTTTCCTACTCTTCCACTATCTTGCTCCTCTCCTGATGTGGTAGTTACATTTTTTAATGTTTTTAGGAACCTCCACTTTTCTTTAGTGGCTATAGCAATTTACATTCCCACCAGTAATGCAAAAGGTTTCTCTTTTCTCCATATCCTCATCAACACTTCTTAGATTATTTTTTTCTTTTTTGAGAATAGCCATTCTCACAGTTGTGAGGTGATAGCTCATTGTGATTTTGATTTTCTTCCTGATGATTAGTGATGTCAAACATATTTTCATGTACCTTTTGGCCCTCTGTATGGCTTTGGAAAAATGTCTATTCAGATCCTCTGTTCATTGTTTAAATAAGATTTTTTTGTTGTTCTTTCTTTCTTTCTTTCTTTCTTCCCCTGCTATTGAGCTGTATGATATTTTATTTAAGATTTTATTTTATTTTTTTAATTTTTTTAAAAAGATTTTATTTATTTATTTGACAGACAGAGATCACAAGTAGGCAGAGAGGCAGGCAGAGAGAGAAAGGAAGAATCAGGCTCCCCATGGAGCTGGCTCCTGACGAGTGAGAGCAGCCTGATGTGGGGCTCGATCCCAGGACCCTGAGATCATGACCCAAGCCAAAGGCAGAGGCTTTAACCCACTGAGCCACCCAGGTGCCCCTTATTTTATTTTTTGATAAGAGCACACACAAGCTGTGGGGATTGGGGGAAAAGGGGAAGCTGATACCCCACTTAGTAGGGAGGCTGATGCAGGGCTTGATCCCAAGATCCTGAGCTGAAGGAGATGCTTAACTGACTAAGCCACCTAGGTTGTATGAGTTGGTTTTTTTTTTTTTTTTTTTAGATTTTATTTATTTATTTGACAGAGAGATCACACATAGGCAGAGTAGTAGGCAGAGAGAGAGGGGGAAGCAGGCTCCCTGTTGAGCAGAGAGCCAGATGCAGGGCTTGATCCCAGGACCCTGAGATCATGACCTGAGCTGAAGGCAGAGGCTTAACCCACTGGGCCACCCAGACACCCCTGTGTGAGTTTTTAATATATCTTACATATTTAGTCCTTATCAGATACATGATTTGCATCTGTATTCTCACATTCACTAGGTTGCCTTTTTATTTTGTGGATGGGTTCCTTTGCTGTGCAGAAAGTTTGTAGTTTTTTCTTTTGTTACCTTTGCTTCAAAAAAGAAGTACCATGACCACTGTCAAGGAGATGACCACTTTTGTTCTTTTCCAAGAGTTTTATGGTTTCAAGCTTTACATTCATGTTTTTAATCCAGTTCAGTTATCTTTTGTGTATAGTGTAAGATAGTGGCCTAGTTTTATTCTTTTGCATTTGGCTAATTTTCCCAGTACCATCTACTTTTCCCATTATACATTTTTGGCTCATTTTTCATAAGTTAACTGCCCATACATGAATTTCTTTCTGGACTTTGTGTTCTATTCTGTCTGTTTTATGCCAATGCCATATGATTTTGATTACTACAGCAATGTAATATAATTTGAAATCGGGAGTGTGATGCCTCCAGCTTTGTTCTTCTTTCTCAGGATTACTTTGGCTATTTGAGATATAATCCATTTAGTTTGTAATTCAGTATTCTCAGAGTTATAAGCTATTTCTTTTTTATTTTTTCAAAGATTTTATTTATTTATTTGACAGACAGAGATCACAAGCAGGCAGAGAGGCAGGCAGAGAGAGAGAGGAAGAAACAGGATCCTTGCTGAGCAAAGAGCCTGACGCGGGGCTTGATCCCAGGACCCTGGGACCACGACCCGAGCCAAAGGCAGAGGCCTTAACCCACTGAGCCACCCAGGCGCCCAAAGCTATTTCTATTTACATGGGTAGCTGGCAAATAAATTTAGAAACACTTATCAATTGTCAATGTTAATAGGGACAAAGTATTCACAATTCAAAGGATGCATCACTCTATCAATATAAGCTATGTACTCATTCTATCCTAACCCTTGCTCTGTAAAAAAAAAAAAAGAGAGAGAGAGAGAGAGAGAGTGAGACGTATCATAACAAAGCCCCATGTTTTCTAATTTCTTTTTTGTGACTACACATTTCAAGGACGAGTTATCCAAACAGAGGTGTTGATTTGTATGCATAAAGTACTGCCAGAATCTCAGAGTTTCTTTGACTTTAAGTGACTTCAAGAACTCAAGGTTAACATTTTTGAACACTTGTACAAACTTTAAGTGGTAGGGTATCTTCTGAATTCTGGAGAATAATTTATTAATTAAATTCAACTGATGTGTAGTGTCTTTTTTGAAGAACTGGCCTGAAGCATAGCTATTAACCATTATAATTGTTTTTACTGTAAATTTATTGAAAACTTACTATATGCTAGGCATTGCCCCAAGAACTTTCTTTTGAATATCTCCTTTTACCTCCCAGTAACACCTGAGGAATAAATAAACTTCACTTTACAGATAAACAGGTACAGAGAAAAATACATATTTGCCCATGGTTATATTGTTGGTAGTTGCTATGAGTCAAATAGTTCATATTAATTTCAACCTGGAACCAAACTTAAAGATCAGAATGGATATAAAACCCCAGATGGAATAGCCCAGCAATTGGAGATGACTCTTTACTAGCTATTTATATCTAGGTCCTAAGCTGAGGGACTGTACCCACAAATCCAGAAGTGCTAAAAGATTGCAAGCAGCCATAGCTGTTCATTTTAGGGATATGGAGCCAATTATAAATTATATATATATATATTTTTTCTTTTAGGCATACTATTATATCCATTCCAATGTTCCTACTACAGTTTAAGGAATAATCTACAATGGATATATGATGGAGTAGTAGGAAGGTGGTGGTTGTGTTAAGTTGATGAGTTTTTGTCTTCCTTTATCATTCATTAGTCAATTGCACTTAGTAATTTACCCATATTATACAATACCAGAAGTTTTTGATATTTGGTAGGTGATATGATGCTATCCCAACCTTTATATATTTAAAAATTAAAAAAAAAAACAGAAAAAGTTAAGAGTATAAGAGAAAATGGATATGGATTACTTTAATTATAATTATATAAAAACATTATGGAAATGATTGACATGTGCAAAGCTGCACATTATTTAATGTATACATCTCAACGAGTTTGGAATTATCACAGCATGGAATTTTCACCACTATCAAGTCTATAACATATCCACCACCTCCCACAGTTTCCTCCAAACCCTATTATTATTGTTAGTTCTGTGATATGGACACTTAAGATTTACCATCTTAGCAACTTTTAGCTGCACAATACATAGTTGTTAACGCTAGGCACTATGCTATATAGTAAATCTTACAAAATTATTTAGCCTATATAATTGAAATTTTATTTACTTGTGGCCATCACCTCTCCATTTTCTCCTCTGCCAAGCAACCACCATTCTGCTCTCTCCTTCTATGAGTTGGACTATTTTAGATTCACATATAAGTTAAGTCATACAGAATTTGTCTTTTTGTCTTAGCTTATTTCACCTAGCATAATGCTCTTCAGATCCATCTATGTTGTTTCAATTCAGGATTTTCTCATTTTTCCATGCTTAGTAATGTTCCATTTATGCATATATTTTATTTTCAATTATCTATCAGACACATAGGTTGTTTCCATATTTTGGCTATTGTGAATAATCCTGTAAGGAACATGGGAGTGCCATGAAATATCTTTGACATTCTGACTTTAATTGTTTGGATAAAACCTCCAGAAGTGGCAGTTTAATTCTGGATCATAAGATGTAATTTTTTTTTTAAAGATTTTATTTATTTATTTGACAGACAGATCACAAGTAGGCAGAGAGGCAGGCAGAGAGAGAGGGGAACAGGCTCCCTGCTGAGCAGAGAGCCCAATACAGGGCTCAATCCCAGGACCCTGGGATCATGACCTGAGCTGAAGGCAGAGGCTTAACCCACTGAGCCACCCAGGTGCCCCCAAGATGTAATTTTTTAATGGAATCTTCGTACTGCTTTCCATAATGGCTGAACTAATTTAAGTTATCCCCCAAAGTGTAGAAGAATTGTTTTCTCCACATCTTCACCAACATTTATATCTTGTCTTTTGGATAATAGCTATCCTAACAAGTGTAAGGTATTATCTCTTTGTGGTTTTGATTTGCATTTGCCTGATAGTTAGTGGTAAATTCCACTCTACATCTTAGTGAGATTTTCCTTTATGTGTAATGTACATCTTTATATTATTTGTAATTCACATATTATACTTTGTACTTGTATAAATATACACATTACAAACTTACACTTTAGTACTTAGTTTTATGGTCACTTTTATGATCATTACTTAAAATTATGTATATTTTTATACTGTTGGGGTAGCAATCATATTATCTTTTATCCCATCTAAGTAATGTGGCTTTATTTATTCAAAAGCAAAGGAGTTTCCCATCAGTTTATAGTTGGTGGATGCTTTGCATTACATTTTAAATGTTGCTCTGGAAATAGGCAATTAGTTATAAACCAGGCCTGCTATTGTCATTTATTGATGAAGAAACACTGATACTGAGTTCCTTCTTTTGTAAATTTGAGATAAGCTGTTGTCCCAAAGACATCAAGATAAAAGGAATCGATGTACATTGTCATTTTGACAGGCCATACTCTCCTGTTAGTTTACACATACACTCAAGGAGAGAAAACTATCAGATACTTTTGCGGATAGTGATGACCAAGAGAGAGAGTCTGGGGTTGGTTTCTGAGGACAGCCTGTCAAGGCTGAGTGGAAACACAATCACTTGTTCTAATGCATGCCATTGCCCTACAGGGGTGAGCCATGATGACAGTTGATCCCTCCCTGCAGTTTGAAGTGCTTGCTAATGACCTGACTGCAATTCTCAGTCCTCTCAACAAGGATCCTAAATGCTTCCTCAGGCCAGCAAGGTACCGTGAGCTATTTTCATTATATGTGGTTTTAGATCATTACTCCTGTTTTGAAATCACTCTTTTCTGTTGGGGTATAAACACCAAGAACAATTCATTTGCGCCCAGATAATATGGAGAAAGGACTGGTTCATCTTAGAAGTTGAGTGAAAAGTGATAATTTTTACTATAGACTATTTAAAATTTAGACATCTTGGTGGGGTGGGGAGGATGGTATTACATAAATACTACTTAATTAACTATAGAGGTATATCCACTATGAATTTCAGCTTTCACAAGGACCCATGAAACCCAATTTATGGCCTCAGTCTCATGAAATAGCTGTTATTCACAAATCTTTCTTTTTAGGAAATCAACTTTTCCCCTTCTTATGCTAGAAAAATTTCTAATATTTTTATTACTACATTAAACAAATACAGATAAACTTCTACAGACTCAATCATCAGAACCAATGTGTTAGAACCAAGGGTACTAATTATTTTATTCTGAAGTCTGAATTTTTTTATTCTTAAAGAAAAGATAATTTTAATAATTATCAGTTAAAACCAGTAAAACAAGTATAAATACTAACCCAAACATTATTATAAGGGAATTTTAGGTGAATCACAGACTGTTTTTACTTATGTGAAATAAAGAGCTAGAAGGAAAGAAACTTTAGAATAATTAAAGAATAACAAAAAGTGACATAATTACTTGAAACTTTTCCCTGGAAAACAAGAATATTGGTATGTTTAACTTGCAAAGTACCCTAGATTTTCCACTTTTAACTCTACATGAGAAAATGTAGTAGGATGATTTTAAGCCTACATGAGAGAATGTGATAGGATGAAGTAGTAAGTGAAAGTGTCTTGCCAGGTTCTGCAACTTAGTGCTAAATAAATGTTGAAATATGAATGGTGGTCTCTCACTTCTGTTTTGCTAAAGATAAAAATTTATGATGCACGTATGCCTGATTTTTCTCTTAATACTATTCTTACAGTGTTATAGGACAAAAATGAGAAGAATATTGAAAACCCAAAATTATTTTCATTGCTGTTTTGGTTTTATAAGGTAATAGGGATCATTGTATCACTGATAGAACTAATGGTATCCATGACAATTGTGAGTACTGACTCCACAGATTGATCTTGTCACAATCAATTTTACATCCTATGGCCTGTTGGGCTAAGTTAGTATAGACATGGCCCATGGAGTGTAAAGTGTTTGAGAATCTGATGTAAGGCTGAAGAAACCCAGGCCAAAAAGATCTATAATATAAACATGCTAAAGTTACTTTTATTCTTCTACGTTATTCCCCTTCTCAGTTGTGTTAATTCTGTCCAAGGACAAAATAAGATCTAAAGAAATAGCCAAGAATTAGTTTTCATAGTCTTTGGGGAAATTATTACTGAAAGTGATTATTAGTTCAACCAACAATTCCCACTGGATGGGTTGTAATAAGGATGTGCTTTGTACAGAGATTCAACTTACTAAAAAATTAAAAAAAAATCATCCTGTCAAAGAATAACTTGATCTTTTTCCTTTAGATTATTAATATGAATTGATCTATGGTTTCCTGAACCTGAATTTTACTTGGTTTTAATTCATTTTTGATAGCATAAAGAAAGAAAATGACTCTTGCTAAATTATTCTTCCTGTTGTTTAATAAGAGTGAGCACTGCACCACGTTATGGCTCCTGAAAATCCATTAGTCTATTGTGAAATATATAATTATAGACTATTATGAAAATAAGAAATTTTTATTACACATATGCATTTGACAGCCTGCAATTAGTTTAGACTCTCTAATTAACATATGTTTTACTTAATGGTGAGTGATTAGGGAGTATCATTTAATTATGGATAATTTCAAATACTCGTCTATTTTTTTGTGAATCTTAGAAATAAAAATAAGCATTTGTTAAGAGCAAGGAGAGTGTGCTTTCATGCTTTGTTTTTGTCCATTACTGAGAATTATTATGAAATAGTAGTAATAAAATAGCTTTCCTCTGAGTAAATAGCTGAATATTTCTTGCCATATATATCCTATCGCATTTATGAATGCTGTTGTTCTTTTATGAGTTATTCATGAATAACTTTGCACATAGAGAGGAATCAATAGTACAGAGAACTATAGAAGTGGTTGTGATTTGCATTAATTGAATACCGTAGTTGTTCTAAACACTTAGATTCATCAATCTACCCTTATTAGAAGAATATATATTCAGGTTACAGACAAATTATACTTTCTCATGTCATAGTATCTGACCATCTTTGAATAGTTATTTTGTTTTTGTATAATATTTGGTGAGCTCACAAAAGTTTTTCTACTTGGTGGTTTTGCTATATCTTATAAATAAATTTCTATGTTTAGAAAAACATATAAATAGGGAAAACATGAAGTATAATCATTTCTTCCTCTTTATACCAAATGAAACTGCCATCAAATTACAATGCTTTTGAAATGTTCTTAATTGTTTTCTCTTTCTATAAATCTGGAATTAATGGGATTAATTAATACTTCTAAAATCAGAATATCTTTATTGAGGTTTATAAGCAAGGGAAGGATATTTAGTAATTTCTTGTAATATTCATCTCAGTATTTATGGTTTAATTTGCATTTTTGGCAGAATACATTGCTTTAAAAAAAATCCACATATTAAAAATATAAGTAGAAAGACTCTAAGTTGGGCTGTGTAGATGTTTACTGAAAGTAACTAATGCCCTAAAGCAGATTTTCAAAAAGTGGGGAGAGGGAGTGAGAATGATCTTCTGTGGTTGTATTTAAAACATAAGTAGCCTAGATAACATAGATTTTTTTTTTTTTTAACAGTCCACACAGTTTATTCCACAATGTAATAGGAAAGAACTTTGAATACAAATAGACATAAGGCAGATACAGGGTAGATCTTTGGGGTACATTCTTTATACAAATGAACAAATAACTTTAGTTTCACAACATGTGGCAGGCATAATTTGTTGCATACTGACAACCATTCATTCCTCCCTTCTTCCTTCCTAGAAGAGCCATGATTTTATTAGGGTAAACGATGTGCCTACCCACTCAGGCACTGCAACCCCATTCCCCTTTGCCAGGTTTCCCAGGCTTGTGAACTGGTACCTTATGAAATAAAAGAGATCTGTGAGGGACTTTTGAGAAAGACTTTTTTTCCCAAATAAGACACAGACTTGAAATGCAAAAGCTTTTGCTTCCTACTTCCAGTCTTTGATAGGGAACAAAATATTTGGAATAGCAACAGCCACACTATACTCGCTGAGGAAACAACTATGAGAACAAAAAGCTACCATGATAAAAATCCCAGTAGGAAAGGACAGAGAGAGCCTGGGACCTTAGACTATATTGCTTCTCTGTTTTGAAACAAACCTCAATGAGAATGCCAGATGAATGGCATGTATTGAGTAACTTACTATGGCAGGCAGAGTCATGGTCCCAGAGATGTTTGTACTCTAATCCCTTGGACCTGTGAATATGCTACTCTTTAACTAGAAGGGACTTTGTCAGTGTGATTAAGTTAAGGTACCTTGAGATAAAGAGATTGTCCTGGATTTTCATGGTGGGCCCAGTGAAATGATGAGTCTTTATAAGTGGAAGAGGGAGGCAGAAGAGTCAGGAAGAGTTGTGACTAAAGAAAAATAGTCAAGGGGTACATGTGGTTGCCTTTGAAGATACATAGGAGCAAGGGAATGTTTCTAGGTGCTAAAAGGTGTAAGAAAAGAGATTTAGCCCAGAATCTCCAAAAAGGAACATACCTCTGTCAACACCCTGATTTTAGCCCTGTAAAACCCATGTTAGAATTTTGACCTACTCTCATGTTTTTCTACTTGGTCAGAAAGAACCATAAGATGTTGGTGTTTTAAGTTTCTAATGTTGTGGCAATTTATTATAACAGCAGTATACTGCTAGTATATAGCAATATAAAAAACTAAAAAACATTAACTCCAACTCTGATATTATGACAACTACTAGCAATAATAAAACAGCTAATATTTATTGACCTCTTACAATGCTCCTGCAGCATAAAAATTTTTGCAAAAATCTAATTTAAATCTCACAACATTTTTTAGCTCCATTTGAGAGATGTAAAAATTAAGGCTTCATTTAAAATGTAAGTGAATACTCTGGTTTCTCTTCAGATCGCATAAATCTTTCGCCTTTTAAAATGTAAGTGAACAGGTTCTGCCTAAGCATCCAGGAAGTCTGACTTCAGCAAATTCTCTCGAGATGACTTTCTATGTGCTTCTTGTTGGGTTAACTCTGGCTTAAACAAAATCTCCTTTTGGTTCAGTTCTGGTTATTGGAAAGCTTTCTAAAAGATTTTCTAAGTTTAATATTTATCTAAACAGCAAAATATAAATTATTCTTTTAGAATTATCTTATAGTACCTCAAGATTATAATTCAAACCACTAATTCTTAATGAGTATAAATGCAAGGGGACAAATGACAAATGTCAGGCCTGGGTCCATTTTAAACAGCTCCTAGGATATAGAGTTGAATCTGAAGCCTCAAACAAACCACCATTTTCTTGTCCCAGATTAATAAAATACATTCCTTAATCAAGTTTTATATTATTTAGATTTCTATCATCCAGGATTCCCAAATATTTTGATTGAGGTAAAGACGTTTTCATTGTATGCCTGACTCCATCCCCCTGCTTTTATCCTCTTACTAAAAAATATAATCTGTAATGTTATTTATTTATCTGAGAATAAAGCCATATTATATTTAAGGTATAGAAGGTATAATGTATTTCTAGTAAACTTGTCTGCACAGTAATTTTTCCTTAATTTCCCCAATGTTTTTCTTAAAATCTCTGCATCTTTAATCCTACCAGAGTTTGCTATTTTTTCACCTACTTACTGGCCTTCTGAATCTGATGAATCAAATCCACAAACTTTTCCTGAATAGGTCTTTTTTTCTTGATTTACATTGTGTATAACTGTGGACTGAAATTATTTTTCCTAGATACATTTCTCATTTTCTTGACACCTTTTAATATGTTAGTAGACTTCACCTCCTATTTTTTATTTAGATAATATCTGAGGATGACAGCCATTGCAGTATAAATTGTATACTAGGTAGTAAGGAATGCATTTTGACAACTGCTTCTCCACAGAAGGCAAGGTATTAGGGCTTGTCCATCTTGGCTAAAATCTTTGTCCACCTACCTTAAGTAGGTGGTACAGTAGATTCCAGCTTCCTGACATTCATGGGAAAGGCAATAAAGCAACCAATTTCAGACATCATTCTTTGAGGCTACATAATAATGCTAATGAAAATAATCACGATTATTTTGTGGGGAGCCACAAGACCCACCGTTTATCATCAGGCATATCTCCAAGGCTGAAAGATACAGAGAGTTATTTAGAACTTTTATGGACTTCCTCAGTCGGTATCCTGTAACCACTACAGGTATATAAGAGAATTACAAAGGACAAGGCCAGGCCATAAAAGATACCAAAGGGAACAAAAAACTTGTAAATATCGGGGATTTGAACCCAAACTTCTCCGTGGAATTCTCGCCTCAATGAGTTAATTAATTACTGGTTTGTAAATTATAGTCTCCAGATCTGCAACGTTACTATCACCTGGGAACTTGTAGCATTCTACTATAGACTTAGTCAAATTCATGAAGAGGCCCAGGGATCTGTGTTTTCACATTCCCTCTAGGTGACTGTGAGGCATGCCAACCTCTGAGACCAATGGGTTAGATTCTGGGAATGCTAGGATTAGAGAGTCTAGTTCAGGCAATGTTTTGATTCCTCCTTTTCTGTAGGCTGTGCCCCAGCTATCTGGTATCTGTTAGAAAGTAGAGTGACACCCCGCCCCCCCCAGAGTAGAGAAGCAGCCACACAACAGGCAAAACAAAAGCAAAAGCTTAAAATATTAAAAAAGAGAGAGAAAGAGACATTAATAAGAAAAACCCACATAGGCAGAAGCACTTTTAACTTCTTTTCTCATCGAGGACTCTATTCCCCAAAACAGTGAGTGAAAAACGGTCCTCGGAGCTGGACCAGCTGGACATATGATGTGATCAAGTTGCTTTTTTATGAAATGTATTAACATATCAGAGAAGTAAGTTAGAAAAGCTGTCAATTAATTCAGGTTTCCACAGATGACTGGTCTTATTCCTAAGAAAGTTTCCACCTTTGAGTGAACAGACAATCCCCCTCACTGTTGCCAATTTATCTTTAAGGAAAACTTTTGTGGCTCTCCATACAAGATGTGCTATACAAAAACAGCACACCTACCAAACCCAGCTACTTAATGGTTGCAGACAGCTAACAGTTTGAAACTAAATAATGCATGATGTGTGGTGTTTCCTAGGATTGAGTACATGTTTATTAATTAAATACTTTTATTATGGTTTGGAACATTGCAGTTTTCTGGTTTTAGAACATTGTAGTTTGATGACAATATATTTAAATTTCTATTTTATTCACCACATCTGATTCCTTATTTCAGATTTAAGTGGAAGTATACAACTTGTATTAATAAAAAAATTTGTTTCTGGGGCACCTGGGTGGATCAGTGAGTTAAATGTCTGCCTTCTGCTTGGGTCATGATCCTGGCCGGAGTCCTGGCATGAAACCCCGTCAGGCTCCCTGTTCAGCAGGGAACCTGCTTCTCCTTCTCCCTCTGCCTGCTTTTCCCCATCTTGCGCCATCTTTTGTTCTCTATCTCCAAATAAATAAACAAAATCTTTAAAACAATGAAAATAAAAAACTTTCTTGTTACTACTACTGAATAAAGACTAAACATAAATGTTTATATATAAATATATATTTATATATCATTTAAATAATATATATTTATATATCATTTTACATTATATAAATATCATTCATACACACACACACACACACACACACACATATATATGTGTGTGTGTGTGTGTGTGTGTGAAAAGAGCATCAGATTCTTAACTTTGCATGTCATGTATCTCCATTTGTCCTTGTCCAGACTTCCTGTGAACATTCCTCTTAATGGAACAAAAACGAAGACTTTCACAACTTTTGGGTTGCAACTTTTTCCTATAGCTAACAATAATACATGTCATCTTTCGTCAGTAGGCAAACTTTGGTGGAAGACTTTTCCAAATTTTCAAGCCTAATACTAGTTGAGGGACTCTCCCTTTTTTGTGTAAAGTATTATAGTAGCTTCCCCAGTTGGTGTCTCTTGTCCCAGTTTTTCCTTTCTGATCCACCTTATTATTAGATAAATGTTTCTAAAATTTCTTTAACTTTCGTCAAAACTTTCATAGGTTGTCATTGCCAGTGGACTTAGTCAATTCTTTCTTTCTTTCTTTTTTTTTTTTTTTTTTAAAGATTTTATCTATTTATTTGACACAGAGAGAGTTCACAAGTAGGCAGAGAGGCAGGCAGAGAGAGGGGGGAACTATGCTCCCTGCTGAGCAGAGAGCCGATGCTAGGCTCCATCCCGGGACCCTGAGATCATGACCTGAGCCCAAGGCAGAGGCTTAATCTACTGAGCTACCCAGGCACCCTGGACTTAGTCATTTCTATTTCATCTCTTTAAAAACAAAAACAAAACCAAAATTGTATTTTTTTAAGATGTTTATTTATTTATTTATATGACAGAAAGGAGTACAATCGGGGATGGGGGGGGCAGCAGGCAGAGGGAGAGGGAGAAGCTGGCTCCCTGTAGAGCAGGGAGCCTAACGAAGCACTCGATCCCAGGACCCAAGCTGAAGGCAGATGCTTAACTGACTGAGCCACCCAGGCACTCCAACTATTTCATTTCTTACGTTATTATCTAGATTTTGGAAAACACCCTAGTATAGGTATGTATGCTCATGTTGGATTGAGAGTGTCCTTTTTCTCTTGGTTTGCTAAGAAATTTATTTTAATGGTGTTTGGTCTGGAAAAGTACATCTGTTGAAATAATCATATTTCCCTGTTTATTCTCTTAAGATGGAGAACACTTGTTTTCAATTATTAAAGCATCTTTGAATTCCTAAAATAAAAGCCACTTGCTCATGGTATCTTTTTATAATACATGTTGTGGACCCAGATATTTTGTTAAAAATTTTTGTTTCTGTTCATAAGGCATACTGACTTGTTTTTAGGTGTCATGCTTTTAGCTGCTTTGCACCAGTTTCATACTGGTCTGGTTCTGACTTCATAAAAAGATTTAAAATGTGTTCCCCTTCTATATTCTCGAAATAATTTGTGTGTAGAATTGCTGTTATATTTTCTTTAAATGTTGTAGATTATAACAAAGAAGCTATTTGGGCCTAAATTTTGCCTGTGGAAAGATTTTAATTGTATTTTCAATATTTTTAAAAGATTCTTATTTATTTGAGAGAGATCACAAGTGGGCAGAGAGGCAGGCAGAGAGAGAGAAGGAAGCAAGCTCCCCGCTGAGCCGAGAGTCCAATGCAGGGCTCAATCCCAGGACCCCGGGACCATGACCTGAGCCAAAGGCCTCAGGCCTTAACACACTGAGCCACCCAGGCGCCCCTGTATTTTCAATTTTTATTTTTATTTTATTATTATTTTTTAAGATTTTATTTATTTATTTGACAGATAGAGATAGCAAGTAGGCAGAGAGGCAGGCAGAGAGAGAGGAGGAAGCAGGCTCCCCGGGGAGCAGAGAGCCCGATGTGGGGCTCCATCCCAGAACTCTGGGATCATGACCCGAGCCGAAGGCAGAGGCTTTAATCCACTGAGCCACCCAGGTACCCCTGTATTTTCAATTTTTAATAGATATGTAGCTACTCATATTTTCTCTAAGTTTTTTTTTTTTTGTTTTTGGTAATTTGCATCTGTCAAGGAATTTACTCATTTTGCCTAAACTGACATAAAATTTTTCAAAATTTTCCTTAGCATCCTTTCAGTGACTGTAGAATTTGTAGTGATATGCCATCTTTTATTCCTGATTTAGACCTTTTTTTCTTTGTTAGTCAAGCTAGGGGTTTATCAATGTAAATTATTTTTCTAAAAAAATCGCTTTTGATTTCATTGTTTCTCTTTTTCCTTTTATTGATTTACTTTATGTTTCCTTAATTTCTCCTTTGCAAGCTTTTTGTGATTGAAGCTTTGATGATTTTAGGCTTTCCTTACCTTTTAATATAAATCTTTAAAGCTATAAATTTCCCTCTAACTACTGCTTTATTTACATCTCACAGTGGTTTACATGTTTTCCTTTATTATCATTTGTACAAAATATTTTGTAATATGCTTTATGACTTTTCTGATCTTTGGGTTATCTGATGTAGTGCTGTTAATTTTCAAAATACTTGTTAGTATTCCATGGAACTAAAAAAACCATCATGTTGCTTACTTAATTATGCTGTAGTTAGAGAGCTTACTCAATTTGAGTTCAGTATTTTTATGTTTATTGAGACTGTTTTCATGGCCCTACAGATTTATCTATTCTTGGTAAATGTCGCATTTGCACAAAAAATATCAGATTCAGTGTTCAATGAATATTGATTATATCAAGTTAGTTGATAGCGTGATTCAATTTTTCTTTGATCTTGAATTTTTACAATTATTTCTAATGATTACTGAACAAAATGTGTTGAGGTCATCATTCAAGAATGGTACCAACACATTTATATTATTATGTTTTCTTAATGAATGCTTCCTTTTATTACGAAGAAATTTCTGTCTCCATCCTTGATAATTTCTTGTTCTGCAATCTCCTTTGTCTGATATTTATATACCCACTTCCACCTTCCTTATGATTAACATTTTTGTAGCATGTCTTTGTTCATCCCTTTACTTTTAAACTATGTATGTCTTTACATTTAGATATTTTTGTAAAAAAAGAAAAAACAACAACATTTCTTGTGGACAGATATTTTGATCATGCTTTTGGTCCAGTCTAATAATTTCTATCTTTTAATCAATTTGTTTGGTCCATTTATAGTTAATGTAAAATATGATGTAATTGAATTTAAATGCAAAACAATATTTGTTTTCTCTTCATACCATTCTGGGTTTTGTTATTGTTGCTATTCCTTTTTCTCTCTTTTCCTGCTTTCCCTTGGGTTGAATTTTTTTTGTCTTTCACTTTAAATGTATTATTGAAGTATAATTTATAACTCTTTATTTCATCTATATTTTATTGGTTATGGTAGGGTTTAGAGTAACCTTCTTCATCTTATCAGATTCTACTCAGAAACATGATAACACTTCACATATATTATAAATACTTTAAGACAATTTGTTTCTAGTTCCCCCCCCCCTATTCTTTATACTTTGTTGTAATTCATTTTATTTCTACATAGGGAATAACCCTGTAATATATTGTGATCCTTCATCTTTTATCTCTCAAAGAAATTTTAAAATGTTAACAAAAGGGTACTTGGGTGGTTCAGTCATTTAAGTGGCCAATTCTTTTTTTTTTTTTTTTAATTAACATATAATGTATTATTTGTTTCAGGGCACAGATCTGTGATTCATCAGTTTTACACAATTCACATCACTCACCATAGCACATAACCTCCTCAGTGTTCATAACACTTCCCACTCCCCTTCCCTCCCTCAGTTCCTTTCCTGAGAATAGTCTTTTATGGTTTTTCTCCCTCTCTGCTTTCATCTTGTTTCATTTTTCCCTCTCTTCCCCTATAATCCTCTGTATTGTCTCTCAAATTCCTCATATCAGTGAGATCATATGATAATTGTATTTATTTGATAGACTTATTTCATTTAGCATAATAACCTCTAGTTCCGTCCACGTTATTGCAAATGGCAATATTTCAGGGGTTTTGATGGCTGCATAGTATTCCTGTGTGTGCGCGCGTGTGTGTGTGTATACCACTTATTTATTAATTCGTCTGTCAATGGACATCTAGCCTCTTTACATAGTTTGGCTGTTGTGGACATTGTTGCTCTAAATACTCAGGGGCACGTGCCCCTTCGGATCACTACATTTGTATCTTAGGGTAAATATGCAGTAGTGCAGTTGCTGGGTTGTAGAGTAGCTCTGTTTTCAACTTTTTGAAAGTTGCATACTGTTTTCCAGAGTGGCTGCACCAGCTTGCATTCCCACCAATAGTGTGGGAGGGTTCCCCTTTCTCCACATCCTTGCCAACATCTGTCATTTCCTGACTGGTTAATTTTAGCCATTCTGACTGGTGCGAGGTGGTATCTCATTGTGCTTTTGATTTGTATTTCCCTGATGGTGAGTGATGTGGGCACTTTTTTATGTGTCTGTTGACCATCTGGATGTCTTCTTTGCAGAAATGTCTGTTCATGTCTTCTGCCCATTTCTGGATTGGATTCTTTGTTCTTTGGGTATTGAATTTGATAAGTCCTTTAAACATTTTGGATACTCATCCTTTATCTGATACATCATTTGAAAATATCTACCTCCCATTCTGTTGGTTGTCTTTTGCTTTTTTTTAGCTATTTCCTTCGCTGTGCAAAAGCTTTTTACCTTAATGAAGTCCCAGTAGTTCATTTTTGCCCTTGCTTTCCTTGCCTTTGGGGATGTTTCTAGGAAAAAGTTGCTGTTGCTGAGGTCAAAGAGGTTGCTGCCTGTATTCTCCTCAAGGATTTTGATGGATTCCTATCTCACATTCAGGTCTTTCATCCATTTTACCTCTAATTTTGTGTGTGGTATAAAGAAATGCTCCAGTTTCATTCTTTTGTGTGTGGCTGTCCAATTTTGCCAACAACTTTTTTTGAAGATACCGTTTTTGTTCCATTGAACATTATTTCTTGCTTTGCCAAAGATTAGTTGACCATAGAGTTGAAGGTCCATTTCCGGACTCTCTGCTCTGTTCCATTGATCTATGTATCTGTTTTTGTGCCAGTGCCATATTTACTTGATGATGACAGCTTTGTACTAGAGCTTGAAGTCTGGAATTGTGATGCCACCAACTTTGGCTTTCTTTTTTAACATTCCTCTGGCTATTGGGGGTCTTTTCTGGTTCCATATAAATTTTAGGATTATTTGTTCCATTTCTTTGAAAAAAATTGATTGTGTTTTGATAGGGATTGCATTAAATGTGTACATTGCTTTAGATAGCATAGACATTTTTACAATATTTGTTCTTTCAATCCATGAGCATGGAATGTTTTTCCATTTCTTTGTGTCTTCCTCGATTTCTTTCATGAGTACTCTATATCTTTCTGAGTAAAGGTTCTTTGCCTCTTTGATTAGATTTATTCCTAGATATCTTATGGATTTGGATGCAATTGTAAATGGGATCAGATCCTTAATTTCACTTTCTTCTGTCTTGTTGGTGTATAGGGATGCAACTGATTTCTGTGCATTGATTTTATATCTTGACAATACTGAATTCCTGTATCAGTTCTAGCAGTTTTGGAGTGGAGTCTTTTGGGTATTCCACATAAAGTATCATATCTGGAAAGAGTGAGAGTTTGACTTCTTTGCCATTTCGGATGCTTTTATTTCTTTTTGTTGTCTGATTGCTGAGGCTAGTATTTCTAGTATTTTGCTGAATAGCAGTGCTGATAGTGGATGGGGAAAAGCTCTTAGTTTTTCCCCAATGAGAATGATATTCACGGTGGGTTTTTCATAGATTGATTTTATGTTATTATTATGTACTCTCAATCCCTACACTGTGGAGAGTTTTGATCAAGGAAGGATGCTGATACTTTCTCTGCATCTATTGAACGGATCATATGGTTCTTGTTCTTTCTTTTCCTAGTGTATCCCATTGATTGATTAGTGGATGTTGTACCTACCTTGCCTCCTAGAAATAAATCCCACTTGGTTGTGGTGAATAATCCTTTTAATGTACTGTTGGATGCTATTAGCTAGTATTTTTGGTGAGAATTTTTGTACCCCTGGTCATCAGGGATATTGGTCTGTAATTTTTTGATGGGTCTTTGTCTGGTTTTGGGATCAAGGTAATGCTGACCTCATAAAATGTGTTGGGACGTTTTCCTTCTATTTTTATTTCTTGGAACAGTTTCAGGAGAATAGGTATTAATTTTTCTTTAAATGTTTGGTAGAATTCATCTGGGAAGCCATCTGGCCCTAGTCCTTTGTTTGTTGAGAGATTTTTTTTTTTTAACTTTTTATTTTTTATAAACATATATTTTTATCCCCAGGGGTACAGGTCTGTGAATCACCAGGTTTACACACTTCACAGCACTCACAAAAGCACATACCCTCCCCAATGTCCATAATCCCACCCTCTTCTCCCAAACCCCCTCACCCCAGCAACCCTCAGTTTGTTTTGTGAGATTAAGAGTCACTTATGGTTTGTCTCCCTCCCAATCACATCTTGTTTCATTTATTCTTCTCCTACCCACTTAAGCCCCCATGTTGCATCACCACTTCCTCATATCAGGGAGATCATATGATAGTTGTCTTTCTCTGCTTGACTTATTTCGCTAAGCATGATACGCTCTAGTTCCATCCATGTTGTCACAAATGGCAAGATTTCATTTCTTTTGATGGCTGCATAGTATTCCATTGTGTATATATACCACATCTTCTTGATCCATTCATCTGTGGATGGACATCTAGGTTCTTTCCATAGTTTGGCTATTGTGGACATTGCTGCTATAAACATTCGGGTGCATGTGCCCCTTGGATCACTACATTTGTATCTTTAGGGTAAATACCCAATAGTGCAATTGCTGGGTCATAGGGCAGTTCTATTTTCAACATTCTGAGGAACCTCCATGCTGTTTTCCAGAGTGGCTGCACCAGCTTGCATTCCCACCAACAGTGTAGGAGGGTTCCCCTTTCTCCACATCCTCGCCAGCATCTGTCATTTCCTGACTTGTTGATTTTAGCCACTCTGACTGGTGTGAGGTGATATCTCATTGTGGTTTTGATTTGTATTTCCCTGAAGCCGAGTGATATGGAGCACTTTTTCATGTGTCTGTTGGCCATCTGGATGTCTTCTTTGCAGAAATGTCTGTTCATGTCCTCTGCCCATTTCTTGATTGGATTATTTGTTCTTTGGGTGTTGAGTTTGCTAAGTTCTTTATAGATTCTGGACACTAGTCCTTTATCTGATATGTCGTTTGCAAATATCTTCTCCCATTCTGTCAGTTGTCTTTTGATTTTGTTAACTGTTTCCTTTGCTGTGCAAAAGCTTTTGATCTTGATGAAATCCCAATAGTTCATTTTTTCCCTTGCTTCCCTTGCCTTTTGCGTTGTTCCTAGGAAGATGTTGCTGCGGCAGAGGTCGAAGAGGTTGCTGCCTGTGTTCTCCTCAAGGATTTTGATGGATTCCTTTCACACATTGAGGTCCTTCATCCATTTTGAGTCTATTTTTGTGTGTGGTGTAAGGAAATGGTCCAATTTCATTTTTCTACACGTGGCTGTCCAATTTTCCCAGCACCAATTATTGAAGAGGCTGTCTTTTTTCCATTGGACATTCTTTCCTGCTTTGTCGAAGATGAGTTGACCATAGATTTGAGGGTCTATTTCTGGGCTCTCTATTCTGTTCCATTGATCTATGGGTCTGTTTTTGTGCCAGTACCATGCTGTCTTGATGATGACAGCTTTGTAATAGAGCTTGAAGTCCGGAATTGTGATGCCACCAACGTTGGCTTTCTTTTTCAATATCCCTTTGGCTATTCGAAGTCTTTTCTGGTTCCATATAAATTTTAGCATTATTTGTTCCATTTCTTTGAAAAAGATGGATGGTACTTTGATAGGAATTGCATTAAATGTGTAGATTGCTTTAGGTAGCATAGACATTTTCACAATATTTATTCTTCCAATCCAGGAGCATGGAACATTTTTCCATTTCTTTGTGTCTTCCTCAATTTCTTTCGTGAGTACTTTATAGTTTTCTGAGTATAGATTCTGTGCCTCTTTGGTTAGGTTTATTCCTAGGTATCTTATGGTTTTGGGTGCAATTGTAAATGGGATGGACTCCTTAATATCTCTTTCTTCTGTCTTGCTGTTGGTGTAGAGAAATGCAACTGATTTCTGTGCATTGATTTTATATCCTGACACTTTACTGAATTCCTGTATAAGTTCTAGCAGTTTTGGAGTGGATTCTTTTGGGATTTCCACATATAGTATCATATCATCTGCGAAGAGTGATAATTTGACTTCTTCTTTGCCGATTTGGATGCCTTTAATTTCCTTTTGTTGTCTGATTGCTGAGGCTAGGACCTCTAATACTATGTTGAATAGCAGTGGTGATAATGGACATCCCTGCCGTGTTCCTGACCTTAGCGGAAAAGCTTTCAGTTTTTCTCCATTGAGAATGATATTTGTGGTGGGTTTTTCATAGATGGCTTTGATGATATTGAGGTATGTGCCCTCTATGCCTACACTTTGAAGAGTTTTGATCAGGAAGGGATGCTGTACTTTGTCAAATGCTTTTTCAGCATCTATTGAGAGTATCATATGGTTCTTGTTCTTTCTTTTATTGATGTGTTGTATCACATTGACTGATTTGCGGATGTTGAACCAACCTTGCAGCCCTGGAATAAATCCCACTTGGTCGTGGTGAATAATCTTTTTAATGTACTGTTGAATCCTATTGGCTAGTATTTTGTTGAGTATTTTCGCATCTGTGTTCATCAAGGATATCGGTCTATAGTTCTCTTTTTTGGTGGGGTCCTTGTCTGGTTTTGGGATCAAAGTGATGCTGGCCTCATAAAATGAGTTTGGAAGTTTTCCTTCCATTTCTATTTTTTGGAACAGTTTCAGGAGAATAGGAATTAGTTCTTCTTTAAATGTTTGGTAGAATTCCCCCGGGAAGCCATCTGGCCCTGGGCTTTTGTTTGTTTGGAGATTTTTAATGACTGTTTCAATCTCCTTACTGGTTATGGGTCTGTTCAGGCTTTCTATTTCTTCCTGGTTCAGTTGTGGTAGTTTATATGTTTCTAGGAATGCATCCATTTCTTCCAGATTGTGAAATTTATTGCCGTAGAGTTGCTCATAGTATGTTCTTATAATAGTTTGTATTTCTTTGGTGTTAGTTGTGATCTCTCCTCTTTCATTCATGATTTTATTTATTTGGGTCCTTTCTCTTTTCTTTTTGATAAGTCGGGCCAGGGGTTTATCAATTTTATTAATTCTTTCAAAGAACCAGCTCCTACTTTTGTTGATTTGTTCTATTGTTTTTTTGGTTTCTATTTCATTGATTTCTGCTCTGATCTTTATGATTTCTCTTCTCCTGCTGGGCTTAGGGTTTCTTTCTTGTTCTTTCTCCAGCTCCTTTAGGTATAGGGTTAGGTTGTGTACCTGAGACCTTTCTTGTTTCTTGAGAAAGGCTTGTACCGCTATATATTTTCCTCTCAGGACTGCCTTTATTGTGTCCCACAGATTTTGAACCGTTGTATTTTCATTATCATTTGTTTCCATGATTTTTTTCAATTCTTCTTTAATTTCCCGGTTGACCCATTCATTCTTTAGAAGGATACTGTTTAGTCTCCATGTATTTGGATTCTTTCCAAACTTCCTTTTGTGGTTGAGTTCTAGCTTTAGAGCATTGTGGTCTGAAAATATGCAGGGAATGATCCCAATCTTTTGATACCGGTTGAATCCTGATTTAGGAGTGAGGATGTGATCTATTCTGGAGAATGTTCCATGTGCACTAGAGAAGAATGTGTATTCTGTTGCTTTGGGATGAAATGTTCTGAATATATCTGTGATGTCCATCTGGTCCAGTGTGTCATTTAAGGCCTTTATTTCCTTGCTGATCTTTTGCTTGGATGACCTGTCCATTTCAGTGAGGGGAGTGTTAAAGTCCCCTACTATTATTGTATTGTTGTTGATGTGTTTCTTTGATTTTGTTATTAATTGGTTTATATAGTTGGCTGCTCCCACGTTGGGGGCATAGATATTTAAAATTGTTAAATCTTCTTGTTGGACAGACCCTTTGAGTATGATATAGTGTCCTTCCTCATCTCTTATTATAGTCTTTGGCTTAAAATCTAATTGATCTGATATAAGGATTGCCACTCCTGCTTTCTTCTGATGTCCATTAGCATGGTAAATTCTTTTCCACCCCCTCACTTTAAATCTGGAGGTGTCTTCGGGCTTAAAATGAGTTTCTTGGAGGCAACATATAGATGGGTTTTGTTTTTTTATCCATTCTGATACCCTGTGTCTTTTGACAGGGGCATTTAGCCCATTCACATTCAGGGTAACTATTGAGAGATATGAATTTAGTGCCATTGTATTGCCTGTAAGGTGACTGTTATTGTATATGGTCTCTGTTCCTTTCTGACCTACCACTTGTAGGCTCTCTCTTTGCTTAGAGGACCCCTTTCAATATTTCCTGTAGAGCTGGTTTGGTATTTGCAAATTCTTTCAGTTGTTGTTTGTCCTGGAAGCTTTTAATCTCTCCTTCTATTTTCAATGATAGCCTAGCTGGATATAGTATTCTGGGCTGCATGTTTTTCTCGTTTAGTGCTCTAAAAATATCATGCCAGCTCTTTCTGGCCTGCCAGGTCTCTGTGGATAAGTCAGCTGCCAATCTAATATTTTTACCATTGTATGTTACAGACTTCTTTTCCCGGGCTGCTTTCAGGATTTTCTCTTTGTCACTGAGACTTGTAAATTTTACTATTAGGTGACGGGGTGTGGGCCTATTCTTATTGATTTTGAGGGGCGTTCTCTGAACCTCCTGAATTTTGATGCTCGTTCCCTTTGCCATATTGGGGAAATTCTCCCCAATAATTCTCTCCAGTATACCTTCTGCTCCCCTCTCTCTTTCTTCTTCTTCTGGAATCCCAATTATTCTAATGTTGTTTCGTCTTATGGTGTCACTTAATTCTCGAATTCTCCCCTCGTGGTCCAGTAGCTGTTTGTCCCTCTTTTGCTCAGCTTCTTTATTCTCTGTCATTTGGTCTTCTATATCACTAATTCTTTCTTCTGCCTCATTTATCCTAGCAGTGAGAGCCTCCATTTTTTATTGCACCTCATTAATACCTTTTATGATTTCAACTTGGTTAGATTTTAGTTCTTTTATTTCTCCAGAAAGGGCTTTTATATCTCTTGAGAGGGTTTTTCTAATATCTTCCATGCCTTTTCGAGCCCGGCTAGAACCTTGAGAATTGTCATTCTGAACTCTAGATCTGACATATTACCGATGTCTGTATTGATTAGGTCCCTAGCCTTCGGTACTGCCTCTTGTTCTTTTTTTTGCGTTGAATTTTTACGTCTCGTCATTTTGGCCAGATAAGAGTAAATGAAGGGGCAAGTAAAATACTAAAAGGGTGGCAACAACCCCAGGAAAATATGCTTTAACCAAATTAGAAGAGATCCAAAATTGTGAGTGGGGAGAAAGGGGATAAAAAGAGGTTCAAAAAGAAAGAAAGAAAAAAAAAAAAGAAAAAAAAATTTTTTTTTTAAAAGAAAACACCTGAGAAAAATGTAAAAAAGAAAAAATATATATATTAGATAAACTAGTAAAAAATCGTTAAAAAAGAAAAAGGTAACAGTTAAAAAAAAAAAATTTTACCCGAAGGCGAGAAGAAAAAAAAAAAAAATGAAAAAGAAAAAATTAACTGCAAGACTAAAAAAAATCACAGGAAAAAAGCCATGAGTTCCGTGGTTGGCTTTCTCCTTCTCTGGTATTCTGCTGCTCTCCTTGGTATTGAAACCGCACTCCTTGGTAGGTGAACTTGGTCTCGGCTGGATTTCTTGTTGATCTTCTGGGGGAGGGGCCTGTTGTAGTGATTCTCAAGTGTCTTTGCCCCAGGCGGAATTATACCTCCCTTACCCGGGGCCGGGGTGAGTAATCCGCTCGGGTTTGCTTTCAGGAGCTTTTGTTCCCTGAGCGCTTTCCATAGAGTTCCGGAGGACGGGAACACAAATGGCGGCCTCCTGGTCTCCGGCCCGGAGGAGCCGAGAGCCCAGGGCCCCACTCCTCAGTGCGCCCTCAGAGAACAGCGCCCAGTTACTCCCGTCTGCCTGACCTCCGGCCGTGCTCCGAGCTCACCGAGCCTTTGATCGGTTCAAGGTAACACCGAGCTGCGAGCTTACTGTCGGCTCTGTTTCTGTAGCCGGCTTTCCCGTTCCAATACCCGCAAGCTCTGCGACACTCAGACACCCCTGATCCTTCTGTGACCCTGCGGGACCTGAGGCCACGCTGACCCCGCGTGGGCTTCGCCCCGGTTTAGCCTCTGGAGAGATGTCCCTCAGCGGAACAGACTTTTAAAAGTCCTGATTTTGTGCGCGGTTGCTCCGCCGCTTGCCGGGAGCCGGCCCCTCCCCCCGGGGTCTATCTTCCCGTCGCTTTGGATTCACTTCTCCGCCGGTCCTACCTTTCAGAAAGTGGTTGTTTTTCTGTTTCCAGAATTGCTGTTCTTCTTCTCTTCAGTCTGCCGATGGATTTTCAGGTGTTTGCAATCTTTAGATAAGCTATCTAGCTGATCTCCGGCTAGCTGAAGCAGTCTCAGCTTGCTACTTCTCCGCCATCTTGACTCCTCCCCTGTTGAGAGATTTTTTGATGAGTGTTTCAACTTCCTTACTGATTATGGGTCTGTTCAGGTTTCCTATTTCTTCCTATTTCAGTTTTGGTGGTTTTATGTCTCCAGGAATGCATCCATTTCTTCCAGATTTTCAAATTTGCTGGTGAATAGGTACTCATAATATATTCTTAATTGTTTGTATTTCTTTGGTGTTGGTTGTGATCTTTCCTCTTATTTTCATGATTTTATTAATTTGGGTCCTTTCTCTCTCTCTCTCTTTTTTTTTTTTTTTTGTAAGTCTGGCCAGGGGTTTATCAATCTTATTCGTTCTTTCAAAGAACAACCCCCTTGTTTCATTGATTCTACTGTTCTTCTTGTTATGTTTCATTGATTTCTGTTCTTACCTTTATTATTTCTCTTCTCCTTCTGGGTTTAGGCTTTCTTTCCTATTCTTTCTCCAACTCCTTTAGGTGTAGGGTTAGGTTGTGTATTTGAGACCTTTCTTGTTTCTTGAGAAAGGCTTGTGTTGCTATATGCTTTCCTCTCAGGTCTGCCTTTGCTTTATGCCAAAGATTTTGAACAATTGTGTTTTCATTTTCATTTGTTTCCATTTATTTTTAAAATTCTTCTTTAATTTCCTGGTTGACACATTAATTCTTTATTAGGATATTTTTTAGGCTTCTTCTATTTGAGTTTTTTCCAACTTTCCTCTTGTGGTTGACTTCTACTTCCAAAGCATTGTGGTCTGAAAATATGCAGCAAATGATCCCAGTCTTTTGGAACTGGTTGATACCTGATTTATGACCCAAGATGTGATCTATTCTGGAGAATGTTCCATGTGCACTAGAGAAGGATTTGTATTCTGTTTCGGGGGATGGAATGTTTTGAATATATTTGTGATGTCCATCTCATCCAGTGTTTCATTTAAAGCCTTTATTTCCTTGTTGGTCTTTTCTTAGATGATCTGTCCATATCAGTGAGGTGGGTGTTCAAGTCCCCTCCTATTATTGTATCATTATTGATGTGTTTCTTTGATTTTGCTATTAATTGGATTATACAATTGGCTGTTCCCATGTTAGGGGCATAGGTATTTAAAATTGTTAGATCTTCTTGTTGGACAGACTCTTTAATATAATATCTTTCCTCATCTCTTTTTATAGTCTTTGGCTTAAAATCTAATCCATCTGATATAAGGATTGCCACCACAGTTTTCTTTTGATGTCCATTAGCATGGTAAATGGTTTTCCACCCCCTCACTTTAAATCTGGAGGTGTCTTTGGGTCTAAAATGAGTCTCACAGATAGCATATCAATGGGTCCTGATTTTTATCCATTCTGATACCCTATGTCTTTTGATTGGAGCACTTAGCCAATTTACATTCAGGGTAACTATTGAAAAATATGAATTTAATGCCATTGTATTGCCTATAAGGTGACTGTTACTGTATATTGTCTCTGTTCCTTTCTGGTCTACTAATTTTAGACTTTCTCTTTGCTTAGAAGACCGCTTTCAATATTTCCTGTAGGGCTGGTTTGTGTTTGCAAATTCTTAGTTTTTGTTTGTCCTTGAAGCTTTTTACTTCTCCTTCTATTTTTAATGATGGCCTAGCTGGATATAGTATTCTTGGCTGCATATTTTTTCTTGTTTAGTGCTGTGAATATATCATGCCAGTCCTTTCTGGCCTGCCAGGTCTCTGTGGATAGTTCTGTTGCCAATCTAATATTTCTAAGGTTGGATGTTACAGACCTCTTGTCCCGAGCTGCTTTCAGGATTTTCTCTTGATCTCTGAGACTTGTAACTTTTACTATTAGATGATGGGGTGTTGACCTATTTTTGTGATTTTGAGGGTATTTCTCTGTGTCTCCTGGATTTTGATGCTTTTCCCTTTGTTTCCCTTAGGGAAATTCTCTGCTATAATTTGCTCCAATATACCTTCTGCCCCTCTTTCTATTTCTTCTTCCTCTGGGATTGCAATTATTCTAATATTGTTTTATCTTATGGGATCACTTATCTCTCAAATTCTCCCCCATGATCCAGTAGTTGTTCATCTCTCTTTTTCTCAGCTTCTTTATTCTCCATCATTTCCTATATCTCCTATATCATAATCTCTCTTCTGCCTTATTTGTCCTAACACTAAGAGCCTCCATTTTATATTGAACCTCATTAATAACTTTTTAAAATTTCAACTTGGTTAGATTTTAGTTCTTTTATTTCTCCAGAAAAGGATTTTACTTCTCCAGAAGGGGATTCTCCAGTATGTTCTATGCCCAGCTTGTATCTTTATAATTGTCATTCTGAACTCTGGTTCTGACATCTTACTGATGTCTGTATTGATTAGGTCTCTAGCAGCCAGTACTGCCTCTTGGGTTTTGTTGTTGTTGTTTGGTTTGTTCTTTTTGTTTAGTTTTGTTTGTTTTTTGAAGTGATTTTTGTTTTTTTCATTTTGTCCAGAGAAGAATAGATGAATGAGAGAGCAAAATGCTAAAAGTGTTAAAACGACCCCAGAAAAATATACACTAAGTCAGAGAAGAACCAAAACTGAGGGGAAAAGAAAGGAAAAAATAAATATTAGAGTGGTGAATAGAACATAGCCACTTGGTTTTGGGTATCTTTTAGTCTGTTAGAAAGAAACTGCCTCCCCAAATTTTAAAGAAAAACATATATTTATGTACAAAACTAAGGGTAAACATGACAAAAGAATGGAATATGACCATAACCATAAAGATGAAAATTTAAAAATATTTTTAAAAAGGAATTGATAAGATAAGAAATTAGTTGAAAAAAGAAAGAAAAAAGCAAGAATGTGACCAACGTGGAGACTATAACAAAGCCATATGCTAGATTTAGGGTATATTTTTTGTCTTTTAGAAGAAACTGTATCCCAAAATTTTAAAGAAAGAAAAACCTATATGTATACAAAAAAAAAAAACAAATTTAAATACAATGACGATATAGAATATAACTATAAAAATGAACATTAAAAAATATATTTTTATAGAGGTATTGATAAGACAAAATAGTTAAAATCAGATAAAGTAGGAAAGAGGAAAATTTTTTAAAAAGGAAAGAAGTAAAAATTTAAAAAATTTAACTTGGAAAGACTGAAGAATCATGGAAAATAGCCATGAATTCTATGTGCTGTATTCCCCTAATACTGGTGTTTTACAGTACTCATTGATCACAAACTTGGTCTTGGCTGGATGTTCTTGGTCTTCTGGGGGAGGGGCCTCTTATAGTCTCAGTTGTCTTTGCCCAAGGCAGAATTGCACCACCCTTGCCAGGGGCCAAGGTAAGTAATCTGCTCTGGTTTGCTCTTGGTAGCTTTTGTTCCCTGGGAGATTTTTCATACAGCCTTGGAGGACAAGAATGAAAATTACACCCTCCCAATCTCCAGCCCCTGAGTTGCTGAGAGCTGGGGACCTCTGTCTTTAGTGTACCCTCAGAGAAAAGCAGTTTGTTACTCTGCTCTCCCTTGTCTCTGACTGTACTCTGAGCTCACCCAGCCTATGACAAAACGTTTCTATCTCTGGAGTCTCCAAACCCCACAATTCCTGCAGTGTGTTCCTGCACCCCTCATCCCAGTGGAGGAAGGAGGGGTAGTCTCCCTGGGTCTGTCACTTGTGGGGTCCCTGCTCAAAGAGCAGTGGTCTGACTATGCCAGGGATCACGTTTATGGCAACCCTGAGCTGATAGCTCACTCCTAGGCTCCATCTTTGCAGCAGGCTTCCCTGCTCTGATACCTTGGAGTTCTGCCACACTCAGGCACCCCTGGTCTTTCTGTGACCCCGAGGGTCCTGAGACCACACTGTCCCAGTGAGGATTCCACTCTCTGCTTAGCTATGGAGTGACATCCCTCAGTGGAGCAGACTTCTAAAAGTTCTTATTTTGTGTTACACTGCTCTACTGCTTTTCTGGAGCTGGCCCCTGCCCCTGAGGTCTATCTTCCGCTATATTGCTTTGGATTCAACTCTCCACATGTCCTACTTTCCAGAAAGTGTTGCTTTTCTGTTCATTCTCTTTCCTTCTATCCCTACCCCTTTAAAATAAATAAATCTTTAAAGAAAATGTGCAGGATGTCATTTATATTTGCACATTTTTATCATTTGAGAAGTTCTTCATGGTTTATTCAGATCAGTTTCCATTTGATATAATTTTTTTTTTCTTTTTCCTTTCCTTTTCTTTTTTTCTTTTCTTTCTTTCTTTTTTTTTTTTTTTTTTTTTTTTGTTCCTGGAGAACTTCTTTTACCATTCCTTTTAATGCATGTCTGCTGGTGATACATTTTGTCAGTTTTCATTTGTCTAAATATGAGTTCTTCTGTTCTTGTTCTTCTTCTCTAAGCATAAAATTCTAAAAGAACTTTTTGGCACTTTGAAGTTCTATTTTCTCATGGCAAACATTGTTTTTCAAGAAGTCTCAAGTCATTTTTATATTTTTCATATATATACAAAGTTTTGTTTTTCTGATTGCTTTAAAGATTTTCTCTATTAAACTACATGCGTTGGTGTGGTTTATATCATATTTCACTTTCATCTTGCTTTTGAGTCATTTAATTTTTTACATCATTATTTCTTCAGATATTTTTTGCTGATTTCCCTTTTGTCACTTAAATTACACACATGTTAGACTACTTTAAATTGTCCCACAGGTCACTATAGCTTTGTTTTCATTTTTCTTTTAGTCATTTTCTTTCTGCTTTAAAGATTTTTATTTATTTATTTGATAGAGAGAGATCACAAGCAGGCAGAGAGGCAGGCAGAGAGAGAGAGGAGGAAGCAGGCTCCCTGCTGAGCAGAGAGCCTGATGTGGGGCTTGATCCCAGGACCCTGAGATCATGACCTGAGCCGAAGGCAGTGGCCCAACCACTGAGCCACCCAGGTGCCCCTTCTTTCTGCTTTAGTTTGGATATTTTCTATTGCTATGTCATGGAATTTTTATATCACATATATATACACATATGTAAATATATATACACATTTATATGTATATTTATATATGTACATAAATATATATATACACATATATATTTATAAGTGTATGTATGTGTGTGTGTACATGTATATGTAGAGAGGCTATTTAGAGAGATAGATAGATATCTCTGTAGTTATTTTTTTTTTAAGATTTTATTTATTTATTTGACAGAGAGAGATCACAAGTAGACAGAGAGACAGGCAGAGAGAGAAGAAGGGAAGCAGGCTCCTGCTGAACAGAGAGCCCGATGTGGGACTCGATCCTAGGACCCTGAGATCATGATCTGAGCCTAAGGCAGTGGCTTAACCCACTGAGCCACCCACGCACCCCTCTGTAGTGTTTTTTGCACTTAGTTTGCACTCAGGTACAAATCTGAGGTCTCTATTGTCTGCTGTGATTACTCAACAAGGGTTCTCCACCCTTGCTGATGGGTATGTGAGTGCCCCCCAGGGCAGTTTGATCTCTGGGAATAGTTCTTATCAGCTCTCTATTAACTCTTTGCTTGGATTATGGAATTTCATCCTATGCTTGATAGCTTAGCATTCAAAAACAGACTTAGGAACACCAAAAAGTTTTCTAGAGTTCTTTCTTTCTATACTTAGTCCTGTCTATACTTTTTTCTGGAAAACCATAGCTTCCGTAGAAAACCCTAATTTTAAGAGCACCTGTGTGGCTCAGATGGTTAAGCATCTGCCTTTGGTTCAGGTCATGATCACCAGGTCCTGGGACCGAGCCCCATATCAGGCTCTCAGCTCAGCTGGGAGTCTGCTTCTCCCTCTCCCCGTGCTTCTGCTCTCTTTGTCTCTCTCTCTAAAATGAATAAAAGTCTTTTGAAAAAGGAAAGAAAGAAAATCCTAAGTTTGATCCTTGACTTAGTTCAATGAAACCCACAGGCTGTGCTTGGGTTTCCCCTCCATATATTGCAGTCTAGAATGTTTCTTCAGGCCAAAAGCCAGGAAGATTGAAAGGCACTCATTGGTTTTCCTTCTCTCAGAGATCACAATGTTCAATTCTTAAAAGCAGTTAGTTCATATACCTCTTTTTTTTTTTTTTTAGATTTTTTAGATTTTTTTAAGATTTTTGGCTATTTACAGGGAATGGGCAAGACCAAATTGCTTGCTTCAGTGTGGTATATAAGCCTTAGAAAATGGCTTACAGTGACAAGTCAAGAGGTGTCTGTTAATGTCTGAAAGTGATATCAGTGTTATATGAAGGGCAAGCTTTGAAAATGTGTTTGGCAACAAACAGGAAAAAAAAAAAAAAGCAAACTCGTTTCATATTTACAACTTCCCAAGTTTGGATTCTTTAATTTAGGCAAGGGATTTAGATAATAATGCTTATTAGACATTATTTTCTTGGTTTTCATCTGTATAGGGGAATAATTTAAGCAGAAATAAAAGTGGAAAAGCTGCTCTGAAGTTTCTCAAGTTCAGAGGAGACTGATGTCCAGATTCCTGGTTTGCATTAGAGGAACTAATTTCTTTATGTTCTGATTTAAATCCCTGCTAAGTTGAATGTGGTTTCTTTCAGTATTTACATCAGTTATGCCAAGTTTCATAATATCTGCTTGGGTATCTGATCACACTTTAATGTTCTTTTAACCTCTCTCATACTTTGAATCCCACAGAGCTGTCATTTCTGGGGATTGGTGATGGGATCAATAAAACCACTGAGAAATTTTAGAATATTGCTTTGCTGTGGACCATTCCTCCAGGGACAAGAGAATCAATCAAAATAAAAAATTCTTCACCACATTTATCTATAAAGAGAATGTGCTGATGTGGAATAATCTTGGCATAATTTTACTTAGACATTTTCGATTTTGACCTCTGAACTTTTGTCTGTGAACTCTTTGTTGTCCTCTTTGCTTATTTTAATTACTATCTGGAGCCCAGCTGAAGTTCCATTTCATCTACTAAGTCTTTCTTGACCATTTCAATGTATATTGATCTCTCTGCCCTCTGAATTCTTAAACCATTTTATGACTTGCATATAATTGACCATATATATATTGTTACATATTTCACATATTTAACTTATGCAGTGTTCTTATTCCTATCTCCTCGTGTATGAAGTAATTAGTATTTGCTCATTTGCCCATTTATTCAAGTATTCATTAGATATCTACTCTGTCAGGAATTATGTTAGGAGATAATCTATATTGGTAAAGTAAACACCGTCCTCACTCATGCAGGTTACAATAGCAGAAGACATATGCATTAAGAAAAATATATACAAATTTATAATAATAAATTGTGATAAGTTCCTTGATAGAAAATAACTGGGATTTATTTAAAAAAAAGAATATTAAGCAAGAATTAATTAACTTTGAGTGTTTAGGAAAAGTCTTTCCATGAAAAGGATGTTTATCACTGAAGAATGAAAAGTAGTTTACTAGGCAAAGAGTGTGAGAGAAGAATATTCTCAACATTAGACATTGTATGGTATAAAACCATGGGCTGGGGAGGAGTTCAAAAAAAGGAAGAAAAGTGGAAGACATTGTGGCTAGGGCACAGTTTACAATAGTGAGGAATGAGGTTGGAAAGGAAAGCAGCAGTTATATCTGTGGGACCTTATAGCCCCATTGTGGAGAAAATTGAATTCTCACATCTATTAGAAATTCTTTAATTGGGATACCTGGGTGACTCAGTCTGTTAAACATCCAACTCTTGATTTTAGCTCTCATGATCTCAGGGTTGTGAGATCAAGCCCTGTGTTGAACTTTGTGCTGAGTTTGGGACCTGCTTAAGACTGTCTTTCTTCTTCTCCCTCACTCTCCTAAAACAAAACACAACAATCAAAAAGAAACTGGTTAATCATTATATTCTGAATAAAAATGAGCCCAAGAGATAGCACATCCTTTAAAAGATGAATGACCTAAATCCCCAAGAATATAAGATAAAGCTGTGCTAGAGTGGTAGTTCTGAAACTTTAGCATTACTCAGAAATATCTGTGTGCTTATTAAAAACGGAGATTACTGAGATTTCTGTAGAATCTCACCCTGAGGGATTCTGAGTCCTATTTTCTGTTTTTTGTTTTGTTTTTTTTATAAATACCCAAGTTATTCTCTCTGATACAGGTAGTTACGACTCCATTTTGTGAAATATAGGTCTAAGCAATGAATTGTTTCCTTTAAACAACAAATAATATGGTAGAAATGAAGCTGAAGGACTACAAAAGGAATGAAAAGAAATACAGACAACCCATTGGAATAAAATGTATAAGGCAGGTCTGTACCTACAGGAAATTGTTGTACAATGGAAAATAGATTAAGTCTTGAAATATTAGAAGTTCCACTATTAAACCCTAAATTACAAAACTCCCAACTTGATTTTTCAACATCAAAGAATAGGTAGCTGTGCCTGATATAACTTTTTATCCTGCACCGTATTTGTCATAGAGTTGGTGTTTAATGCATGAATATTGAATGCATGAATGACTGCATTAATGAATATTTTCTTGATACCTCTTATCTTAAATTTTTCCCAAACTACTTATCACTCCCCTCACAGCTTGGAGGAGAGGCAAGGTCCTGATAGTTGCAGTAACTGATGTATTGCATCTTGGAATAATTTGAATAAAATAATGTCTGGAAAAGAGCAAGGATTAACTAAAAAAAAATGATCTTCAATCTATATTCTCATCATAATACTTGATAAATGTTTCTATTCATATGTAAAACCATTGTGTTATTTCTTTTTTTTTTAAAGATTTTATTTATTTATTTGAGAAAGAGAGAGAGAATGAGAGAAAGAACACAAGAAGGGGGGGGGGGTCAAGGGAGAAGCAGATTCTTCACTGAGCAGGGAGCCCAATGTGGGACTCGATCCTGGGACTCCAAGATCATGACCTGAGCCAAAGGCAGTCACTTAGCCAACTGAGCCACCCAGATGTCCCATAATTATGTTATTTCTAATTGGACTGAGGTTCTCAAGGATAGAAACTGTACTTTATTTATCTTTATTATCTATAGAATCACCTAAGGTGTCTCCTTTGGTTAGTAGTAAAAGAATTTATGTTGAGTTGAGTTAAATTATGATTATTGCAAATATTTGGCACCTGAATTGAGGCAATTTTGGAGATAAAAATCTTTTTAATACTTCTCAGTTTTTACAGCTGTACTTTTTATCATTCCCCCAAATTACAGTGGGAGCTAAGGGCATAGACATTGACTACACAAGCACCATTGGTGAAGAAGATTAGTGCTCCCCACCTCTAGGGTTAGAATTTAAGTTAGGAAAAGTGTTATGTAACAGATATTGAAATGCTACTCTTAACCTTGAGACTAATTTAGTATTTCAGGTGAACACAGATTAAAAATGAGTTGATATCTTGACAATATGATACCAACAGCAATAGAACAAACTGATATTAGATGGAGATAACCTTCTTAGTTTGTGGATTAAAGGGCTGAGAAAACATAGGTTGGTAAGAAATGACCTCAGAACTGTGAGCTGGGTGGTCCAAGGCAATGTATCAGGGATAATTTGGGTTAGTTCTTCCGAACCTGGAGCTATAATCTAGTGATGATGGTAGTGGAAATAAAAAGAGAGATATATAGTGGTATCCAATTGGTAACACAATCAGATGCCCTTTGACCAACAGAGGTTACTGCATGTGTGAATTTTGGAGATTGAGCCACACCAGAATGCATGGGTAGCAGAATCTTGCTCAGGTAAAATGGTTTGTTAGAGAGGCTAGAAGCTGTGGCTTATGTCCAGACCTCAGGTTTAGAAGGGGACTAGAGAACTAGAAAACTAGGCAAATTGATGTGAAAATTGTGCCAAATCAGTGTGTGGTAAAAGACTTCTAGTTAATCTAATGTTATTGATTATGACAGTCACTTTATGTATGTGGAGGGCTACAGAGTGTGCATAAACAATTCACTTAAACTGCACTTGATTTGATCGTTTTATAAGGCTGACCTCACTCATTTTGAAGCAAGCAGCAGACAAGAAGCAGTATTAACTTGCTTGGTTAAGAAAAGCATTGCCTTAATAGCCTAAGTATTGTTTTACAGAAGATCCCCCCCACCCCATCCTAAACCTTATTTATGAAGAGCATTTCCAGTTTGTCTCTAAGAACATTTTCAACAGACGATTTTGTGTCAGCTGGTGCCTGGCTCTTCATCAGCTTCTTTCTAAATTTAATTTTCCTGTTTCCTTTCCTTGCTCCACTGAGCCCTTCCTTAATTATCAGATTACAGTGTTCAGCATGATTCCTGGAATTGTTCGTTTTGTCAACCAGAAAGAAAACAGACCTTTGATATATGTAAGGCTGTGCCTTCTCATTTAATGATTCTCCAATTAGTGTCCCAGTCAATCTCAGGAACTGCATCTAAAATAACCAGTGAGCAAACTTTCCTTCTTTGTTGCTCCCCAATCTCTCATCCACTGCTGGCTTTCTCCATAGATTATGAGGCAGGATTTTGGTGAAATAGTCATATAGTGTTATGTGGATATCACATCACGGTGCTTAGTTCTCTTACTCAATGAATCTGTCCTAGTCTCTTTTCAGGTAGAACTCAGTGTGAATATATCTTGCTCTGTCCCTAGATCTCGCATATTTTCATTAATTAGATAAGTAGCTATTACAAGCTTCTGCGTGCACTGAAGGGAGAGAAAAAAAAAAACAACAACAAAAAACAAAAACAAAAACAAAAAAACCTTGGGCCCAAAAGCCAAAGCAGTATGTTAGGGCTGGTTTCATGGATGTGCAACCTGAGTAGCCACAGAGGGCCTGTAATCAGAACAGCCCTAACTTCGATTTAATGGTCTGGTAGTGGTGGTTTGAAATTCTTAACAATTCTATCTTTGAACTTGTATTTGTAAGTGGCATTTCATGGCAGTGGAACATGTCTGTGAGTAGAGGAGATTAGCACAAAATGTATGCTCACCTTTTTGGCTACCTTATTTGCATATAGCGTTTGATGCCCTGTGAGCACAGAGTCTGGTGGATGCACAATGTAAGGATGTTCAGCAGAACAAAAAGGGAGTGTTAAGCATGTTACATCTACAACTGAGCTAGCAGTTGTGAACCAGTCTAGGTTGCTGTGTTTTCCATCTGAACCTGAACTTGTTTCAAATGCAGAAAAAGGGCAGCGCACTCTTTAAAAAAAAAAAAAAAAAAATAATGACTCTGAAATAATAGAGAATATGTACATTGGTTTCTGCCCCAGTTCATGGCATAGAAGTTCTAAAACCTTTGTAGTTTCCAAAGTGATAAGAACATTAGGAGCATCTTTCGTACTTCTGCTTGTTTTTGTTTTTGTTTTTAATCATAGCTCCTGACACAGTTTCTAAAGCCTTGAAATTTCCTGGGTGATAGATAGATAGATAGGAGTGTCTTTTGGCCTAAGGTGTGTCTACGGGTAGGCTCCATAGTTTTGGATAGGGGTTGGTCACCAGAAAGATGAATCCATGATTAGAAGCTTGAAATGTTCCGCTCCACCACTATCCTCCAGAAAAAGTAGAGGGGTTGGAGATTGAGTTCATGATAGATCATGTCTTTGTGATAAAGCTTCCATAAAAATCCCAAGTGTGGAGTTTGGAGTGCTTCTGGGTTGGTAGACACACCCATGTGCCAAGTGGATGATCTACTCCTACTCCATAGGACAGAAGCTCCTTTGTGTGGGATCCTTTCATACCTTTCCCTATATATGTCTTCCATATGGATATTTATATGTATCCTTTATCTTAACCTTTAATAATAAACTGGTAAATGCAGGTGTGTTTTCCTGAGTTTTGTGAGCCATTCTAACAAATTATTGAAACCAAGAGTATATCATGGGAACCCCTATTTATAGCCATTAATCCGAAGCACAGGACACAATCTGGAACTTGAGATTGGCATCTGAAGTATAGGGGAGAGATACTCTTTTTTTTTTTTTTAAGATTTTATTTATTTATTTGACAGATAGAGATCACAAGTAGGCAGAGAAACAGGCAGAGAGAGAGGAGGAAGCAGGCTCCCTGCTGAGCAGAGAGCCCCATGTGGGGCTCCATCACAAGACCCTGGGATCATGAACTGAGCCGAAGGCAGAGGCCTTAACCTGCTGAGCCACCCAAGCACCCCAATGAGAGATACTCTTGTAGCACAGAGCCCTTAACATGGGGGATCTCCAGAAAGTATCAGAGTTAAATTACAAGATACCTATCTGGTGTTGGAAAATTACTGGTATGGGAAACCTCTGCCATTAACACACACACACACACACACACACACACACACACACTTAGTGATCACAAATGTCAGAAGTGAAGTGTTATGTTTGAGTAATAAAGAAGGAGTAAGAGTATTTTTCCTATAGAGCGTCCTAGGAATCATATTATATCATATATATTTCTTGCTCATGTTACTTCCCTGTATTAGCCAACCACTTATGCTGAAAATGACATAGAAGGAAATGGACAGGGAAACCATAGTTGCTTTCCTTCTTTACTCATCCATAAGCCTCAAGTAGAGAGTGATATGTACATATATCAAGAAGTGAAATAAAAACAAATAGGTTATGCAGTATTTCCATTGTTCTGCTAAGGACACCGTTTGTATATACATGTACAAGCTAGGAATCATATAATTTTGGTGATTCTGCAATTGAGTTAAGTATTTCCAATGTTTGCATTTAAGATAGGTATTCTACAATGTAAACAAGAATGGTAAAAACATGCTAATAATAAAAAAATTAGTATTTTCTTAGAATGACATTCAATGGCAAACAAACAAACAAATGCCATGACAAGTCAGGAGAAAGACCAGTAAGAAAGGAAAAGGTTTTGTTTTAGCACCTTTAACAGTGCTTTTGTTTCTACTTTTTGGAAAAGAAGCCCCACATTTTCTTTTTACTCTGGACCCTGCAGTCTTATAGCCTGCTCTGTAGAATGTTATCAGGATCACTTCTATTTTTCCTTCCTTTTTTTGTGGATTTCCAAAAAGTGTTCATGGCCTGGGAAGAGGCTGAGTGAAAGGCATACCTGTGTAAACCTCTACAGTGTCAGGCTACATCATACAAGCTGGCTACTCTGGTACATCTTGGTTTTCAAAAAAATCCTTATCTTCCAGAGATGGACACTCTATCATAGAAGAGACCCTGCTGTGTGAGTCTTTGTGTTGCCTTTTTTTCCCTTCTCTTTTTTCACAGTTGTTGGTGGCCCCACAGCCCTTTGGTTACCAGACCCCTTAGAGTCAAAAATGGAGAGGACTCTGCTTCAAATGATGCATCACTTCTAGGTTACTAACAGCTAAGAACACATGGTTGGATTTCCATAGTTAGTGACTCTGATCCAGCACAGCTTTTAGATGTCAAGGCATTGAGCCTATACTAGCAACATTGTGTGAATGAGTGAGTGAGTGTGTGAGTGAGTTAGTGTGTGAGTGAGTGAGTTTGTGTGTGTGTGTGTGTGTGTGTGTGCGCATGCACACGCGTATGTGTGTGTTGGGGAAATGGAAATTGAGGGAGAGTTAGGGCATGTGTTAGTAGTGGCAAAGACCATGGGTGATGATCATTTTTCTTGCTCCCCACTTCTCTACAATAAGCCTACCCAAGCAATGAGAATTTTCTGAAGATTATTTTCTTCATGTGAAGATCATAGAGTATGTATTCTAACTTGTAAAATGCTGACTTTTACAGATTATAGAAGTAGCATACAGACTACTTTGGAAAATATAGCAAAGAGTATGAAAATAAAAGAAAAAATGCCTATAATTTCATCAATTAGCGATAACATTTTGGTTTATTTTTGTCTTTCTTCCTTTTTCCTTTCTCTCCTACCTATGAATCCTTCTTCATTCCCTCTTTCTATATATCCCCCAACAATGTAGACTTATACTCTTTATGTGGCTTTGTCACCTGCCTTTTTCTTTAACATTATGTGAGCATTTCCCATGTCATTTACTTGTCTCTGAAAACACTATTTTAGAAGTTACATCAGAACAGCACTTTTATAGATGTGCTGTAATTTACAGATCAGTCTCTTAACAGTTGGACATGGAGGTAGTTTACAAATTAATCTTCGGTGGCTGTGGATGTATGATGTCTACCTATTTCTTAAACATTCAGAAAATATCATAGAGACTAGTTATGTCTACAATATCCATTGAATTAAGCAATGACCAATCCAGTGCTTCCTGCAGCTTTATAATTTAGATTATAGTATAGTCAATTCAATCAATTGCATGGTGACTAAGAATTTAAAATGACCAAAAATAGAATAGATTCAGTCAATTTGATATCTGTGAATAGAAATAGCTTTAGTCATCACAAGATTAATCAGTAAGGTGTTAACATAAACCAATAAAGCAGAGAGACTTCACATTAAGAACTTTATATCATTTAAAGTCTCACCCCATTATCCTTTCCATGCAAGTGCCCTCAGGCTTTCGAATTAATTGCGTGTGGTTTAAGAAGATTTAAGATGAGGGCGATACACTCAGCAGAGAGCAAACTTGACCATTGCTATCTTACTTTAATTAATCTCTTTATTCTCTATCTTTTCAGTTCACCCAACACCTGAATCAAAAAAAGTAAAATCATGTCCTTTTGAGGTGGGGAAACAATTGAGTTACAAAGTAATCTGATACAGAGAGGATCAAGGACTGTAAAACTTAGAATTCCTAACAAGTGGACCAGAATTGAAAGTCCTTTTACAGTGGGTTTTTCATGCTTCAGTGACAGACTTTTCTTCCAGGTTTCCTGGATTGTGCCCTTAACCCCTTGGGGTTTGTGAACATAAAGCTTTCTCCCTTTGACTTACAGCCTAGGCTAGCATTCTAAAAATGATCAGGTTCAAAAAGCTACAACTTTTTTTTAACTCTGTAAGAATTTAAGTCTCCTTTAGAAACCAAAATCCTCTTGAGACGACTGAAAAATGCTTTCTTTTTCCATGGCAACCCTATTATTGTGCATTTGGGAACTTGGTTAGATTGTAAGTACTTTTTCATTAACCCTACTATTTGTTGACTACATATTGTGCCTAACACCATGCTAGATGAATAAAAACTACAGACTCTTTCCTCTTGGAGTTTACTCTTTGGGGAGAAACAGGCATTAATCATATGATCAAAATGAAATAACAAATGTGAAAGATGCTGAGAGATGAGGTGGTTTGTACTATAAATGCCTATAGTAGATAATAGTTACAGAGAATAGGAGGCTTCTGTGAGATTGAAAGATGAGTAGATATGTGCCATGGGAATGGACAGGGGAAGAAAGAGCATTTCAAAAAAGAAAATTGTATTGGCAAAGGCTGTGAGGGGAAGCAGTATAGTAAATAAGAGTGTATGACCTGATCAGATTCACATTTACAGAAGATCACATTGGCTACAGTGAGCTAAGTAGATGGGTCCTGAGGTCCTAGAGTTGTGAGTTTCTCTGGGTTGGTGATGAAAACCCTGCTATAAAGAAGCCCCAGAGATGATACAGATTAGTCATATAAATATGTTGCTAAAGCCGTCCAATAATATACTGTATTATTTATAATTCATTTTACCCAAACTATAAAAACATAATTGGGGGGGGCGATTAAAGGCCCTGTGGGACAAACGACATTTGACATAGAATTTGATAGTCTGGTGAGAAAAGATAAAACATAGCATTCTCAAAACTGTTCTGTTCATGAGGAAGATGGTGGCAGAGAAGGAAGACCCTAGGCTTGTCTTGTCCCACAAACACAAATAGATAACTATCAAATCATCCTAAATACCCCACAAATTGACCTGAAGACTGATGGAACAAACCTCACAACTAGGGAGAAGAGGTCATATTGAAGATGGTAGGAAGTGTGGAGAAATGGTTTAGGGAGAAACTGATCCTGGGTGTTGTGAAGGGGAGGGAACTGTACTCATTTAGAAGGGCAAGAGAAATAGGAGCACACAGGGGAATGCACAAAGAGAACATTTCCTGAAAGCCATTGTCTTGGAAAACAAGAGGAGTAAATTTCATAAATTGTTGCAACAAGCAGGGCTTAAAGCCTGAAGTTTAAGTTCAGCAGCTTGGCTGAGATGGAGCCCAGAGGGCACTGTGCTGCTCCTAGAGAGAAGGCAGGCAAACAATCCAGAGGTAGACAGTGTGGAAATAGCAATATGAAGAATGCCTGGGGCACAGAGAAGATTATTCACTCTACTCAGAGCTAGTCCTTTAGAGGCGGCATTCATGGAAACATCTCTGTGGAGAAAAGGAGCTGGCTGGTGCCTTGTCTCCACCACTACATCAGCATAAACACAGAGCTGCCTGTGAGAAACAGCACAACTGGCTACCGAAACTGGACCTCAAGTCCATCCCCCTCCACTCTTGTGTGACTGTCCTCGGTCATGCTTGACTTAGTCTCAGTGCAATGGGCCACTCCCCAGAAGACCAACACAAACTCCTGCCCACATCATGTCTCCCAATCAGAGAGATCAGGCGGCTTCATTTCTGGTGGAAGTGGTGTCAAGTGGGGTGCCTGAGTGGCTCAGTCATTGAGCATCTGCCTTTGGCTCAGATCATGATCCTAGGGTCCTGGAATCAAGCCCCACATTGGGCTCCCTGCTCAGCAGGAAGCCTGCTTCTCCCTCTTACACTGCCCTTGCTTGTGTTCTTTTCTTTTTCTCTCTCTGTGTCAAATAAATAAAATCTTAAAAAAACAAAAATGAAGTGGTGTCAATTCTCATTTCACAAAGAGACCAGAGCACACCTATTTAAAACTTGTCACATTCAGGCCAGGGACCAAAATGACTGGCCTGAAGGATAGAGCAGCTGAAACAAATATAAGTGAAACAAATATAAGTAACATGCCTGATGGAGAATTTAAAGCAAGAATCAAAAGACTACTCACTGGGCCTGAGAAAATATTAGAAGACATCAATGAGACACTTACCACAGAGATAAAAGAGTTAAACCGAATCAGAGACGAAGACTGTAATAAGCAAGATTTAAAACCTACTTGATGCAATGAACATCAGGCTGGAAGAAAAAGGAACAAATTAGTGGCTCAGAAGACAAAATGATGGAAAATAATGAAGCTTAACAAAAAAGAAAGAGAAGAATTATGTAATGTAAAAATAGAGTTAGGGAACTCAGTGACTCCATCAAATATAATCTTCATATTATAAGAGTCCCAGAAGAAGAAGAGAGAGAAAAGAGGGCAGAAAATTTATTTGGATTTTCTAATCCAAATTAGATTTGGATTAGTCTATTCCAAATTAGATTGAATTTGGATTAGATCCAAATCGAATTGGATCTAATCCAAAATTAGATCTAGTTTTCAGCTAATATTATGAAAACTAGAGAAGGACATGGATATCCAGAGCTAGGAGACACAGAGAACTCCCATCAAAATCAATAAAAACACATCAACACCTGTAAATTTGCAAAATGCAGTGATAAAAAGTGTTAAAAGCAGCAAGTTGAAAGGAGTCTTTAACTTATAAGGGAAAAATCCATAATGGTAGCTGCAGATTTCTCAAGAGAAATGTGGCAGTCCAGAAGGAAATGGCATTATATATTCAAAATGGGAAAATATATTCAAAATGGGAAAAGCTTGCAGCCAAGAATATTATATCCAACAAGGCTATCCTTCAGAATAAAAGATAGCTTCCCAGATAAAGAAACACTATAGGAGTTAATGACCACTAAACCAGTTCTGCAAAAAATACTGAAGGGGACTCTTTGAATTCAAAGGAGAGACTAAAAGTGACAAAGACAATAAAGGATCAGAGAAAATCTCCTATAACAACAACAAAAGAAGTAATAAAATGGCAATAAGTACATATCTTCCAATAATTACTTTGAATGTAAATGTACTAAATGCTCCATTCCAGAGATCTAAGGTTTCAGAATGGATTAAAAATAAAGACCCGTCTATATGCTACCTATAGGGAACATATTTTAGACCTAAAGTCACCTGCAGATTGAAATTGAGGGAATGAAGAAAATTTGTCACACAAATGGATGTCAAAAGCTGAGTTGCAATACTTATATTTGATAAGCTAGACTTTAAAACAAAGATTATAAAAGAGACAAAAGCACTATATAATCATAAAGGGAACAATCCAACAAGAAGATATAACAGTTATAAATATTTACCCATCCAACATGGGAACACCCAAATATATAAAACTATAACAAATGTAAAGTAACTGATTGATAATAACACAGTAGTAGTAGAAGACTTCAACACTCACCTTAAATCAATGGACAGATCACCTAAACAGAAAATAAACAAGGAGACAATGGCTTTGAATGACACACTGGATCAGATGAACTTAACATATACATTCAGAATGTTCTTTCCAAAAACAGCAGAATATACCTTCTTTTCAAGTGCACATAGGACATTTTCCAGAATAGATCACATATTAGGTCAAATATCTGGTCTCAACACATACAAACAGATCAAAGTCATAACCAACCAAAGTTTCTGACCACAGTACTATGAAACTAGAAGTGAACCACACATGAAAAACTAGAAAAATCATGAGTACATTGAAATTAAACAACATGCTACTAAACAATGAATGCATCAACCAGAAAGTCAAGAAGAAACTAAAAAATACATGGAAATAAATGAAAATAAGAACATAGCTATTCCAAACATTTGGGGCGTTACAAAAGCAATCCTAAAAGGGAAACATATTACACATATATATAATATACATTGTGTGTGTGTGTGTGTGTGTGTGTGTGTGTGTGTGTGTGTATTTAATCCATCTTGCTTCTTTAGGCATATATGCCTAAATGAACAACCCAACCTTATACCTAAAGGAACTAGAAGAAGAACAACAAATGAAACCTAAGTAAAAGGAAGAAAATAAAGATTAGAGCAGGAATAGATGATATAGAAACTAAAAAACAAAATAAAACAACACCAAAAAACCCCACAATTGAACAGATGGATGAAATCAGGAGCTGGTTCTTTGAAACAATTAATGAAATTGATCAACTTCTAGCCAGACTTATCAAAAAGAAAAAAGAGCCAAATAAAATCATAATAGAGGAGAAATAACCAATACAACAGAAGTACAAATAAAGAATTTTATGAGAAACTATATGTAACAAATTGGACAACTTGGAAGAAATGGATAAATTACTAGAAAAATATAAACTACAAAAACTGAAATAGGAAGAAATAAAAAATTTGAACAGACTGATAACCAGCAAAGAATTGGAATCAGTAATCAAAAACTCCTAACAGGGGCACCTGGGTGGCTCAGCGGGGTAAGCCTCTGCCTTTGGCTCAGGTCATGATCCCAGGGTCCTGGGATCGAGCCTCATATCGGGCTTTCTGCTCAGTGGGGAGCCTGATTCCTCCTCTCTTTCTCTGCCTGCCTCTCTGCCTACTTGTGATTTCTCTCTGTCAAATAAATAAATAAAATCTTAAAAAGAAAAAAAAAAAACTCCTAACAAACAATAATCCTACTGTTCCAGGTGGCTTCACAAGTGAGTTCTTCCAAACATTTAAAGAACAGTTAATACCTATTCTTAAACTAATTCAAAATATAGAAAAGGAAGAAAAGCTTCCAAATTCATTTTATGAGGTCAGCAATACTCTGATATCAAAACCAGGTAAATACACCACACACACACACACACACACAAAAAAAAAAAAAAAAAAACATGCACACACACAAACACACACACAAAAACTACAAGCCAATATCTCTAATGAACATGGATGTAAAAATCCTCAATACAACGTTAACATACCAAATTCAAGAATACATTAAAAAAAATTCACCATGGTCAAGTGAAAGTTATTCCTGGGTTGTGTAGGTTCAATATTCACAAATCAATCAATGTGATACACAACATTAACAAAAGATAATTATATTGTCATTTCAGTAGATGCAGAGAAAGCATTTGAGAAAGTACAATAAGTCTTTATGATAAAATCCCTCAAAATAGGTTTAGAGGGAACATATCTGAACATGATAAAGCCAATCTATGAAAAAGCCACAGCTAATATCCTAAATGGGGAACAACTGAGAGCTTTTCCTCTGAGTCAGGAACAAGACAGAGATAACCACTCTCACCACTGTTAACATAGTACTGGAAGTCCTAGTCACAGTAATCAGACAACAAAAAGAAAAGCCATCTGAATTGGTAAGGAAGTCTAACTTTTGCTGTTTCCAGATGATATGATATTCTATATAGAAAACCCTAAAGACGGCACCAAATACCAGCTATAATTGATACAGAAATTCAGTAAAGTTGCAGGATACAAAATTAGTGTGCATAAATCTGTTGCATTTCAGTACCCTGAGAATGAAGCAGCAGAAAGAAAAATGAAGAAAACAACCCATTTATGATTGCACCAAAAATAATAAAATGTCTAGGAATAAATTTAACCAGAGGTGAAAGACCTGTACTTTGTAATCAGTCCCACTTAAAACAATAAAACAACCTAGAAATAACCAAAAAAGGTGAAAGTCCTGTACTCTATTAACTCTAAAATACAGATGAAAGAAATTGAAGGTGACACAAAGAATAAAAAAATATTCCATAGTCATGGATTGGAAGAAAAAATATTATTAAAATATCTATACTACCCAAAGCAGTCTATACATTTAATGCAATCCCTATCAAAATACCAACAGCATTTTTTTTAAAGAACTAGGACAAATAATCCTAAAATGTGTATGAAATCACAAAAATTCTGAATAGCTAAAGCAATCTTGAAAAGCAAAGTTGGAGGTATCACAATTCTGAATTTCAAGTTAATTACAAATCTGTAGTGGTCAAAGCAGTATGGTACTGGCACAAAAAAAATAGATGCTCAGATCCATAGAACAGAATAGAAAATCCAGAAATAAACACACAACTCTTTGAAAAAGTAGGAAAGAATAACTCAAGGGAAAAAGACAGTCTCTTCAATTAGTGATGTTGGGAAAACTGGACAGAAACATGCAAAATAATGAAACTGGACCACTTTATTATACACAAAAATAAATGCAAAATGGATGAGAGACCTAAATGTGAGACCTGAAACCATCAAAATCCTCAAGGAGAACACAGAAAGTAACCTTTTGACATCAGCCATAGCAACTTCTTTCTTGATATATCCCCTAAGGCAAGGGAAACAAAAGCAAAAATAAACTATTGGGACTCCATCAAAATAAAAAAGCTTCTGTACAGAAAAGGAAACAATTGGAAACTAACAGGAAACCATTGAAATGGGAGAAGACATTTGCAAAACATATCCGGTAAAAGATTAGCATCCAAAATGTATAATGAATTGATAAAATTCAGCACTCAAATAAATGAATCATCCACTTAAAAAATGGCTAGGGGCACTGGTAATCAGTTGGTAGAGCAACTATCTGCCTCTTGATCTCAGCTCAGGTCTTGATCTTGGGGTTGTGAGTTTAAGCCAGGTTGAGTCTAAGCCCACATTTCGCTCCATGCTAGGCATGGAGCCTACTTAAGAAAAAGTGGTCAGAAGACAGGAAAAGACATTTTTCCAAGGAAGATCTACAGATGGGCAACAAATATATGAAAAGATGTTCAACACCACTCATCATCAGGGAAATACAAATCAAAACTGCAATGAAATATCACCCTGCACCAGTCAGAATGGCTAAAAGCAAGAATATAAGAAAAAAAAAAACCCACAAAGAATAATAGGTTTCAGTGAGGATGTGCAGAAAAAGGAACCATCTTGGCATTTTTTGTGGGAATCCAAAGTGGTGCAGCCACTATGGAAAACAGAATGGAATTTCCTCAAAAAGTTAAAAATAGAACTATCCTATGGTTCAGCAATTGCAACACTAGGTATTTACCCAAAGAATACAAAAATATGAATTCAAAGGGATACCTCCACAGTGATGTTTATAGAAGCATTATATACAATAGCCAAATTATGGAAACAGCTCAAGTGTCCATTGACTGATGAATGCATAAAGAAGTGGCGCATACACACACACACACACACACACACACACACACACACACACATATATATAGTGGAATATTACTCAGCCATAAAAAAGAATGAAGTTTTTTTTTTTTCCAATGACATGGATGGAGCTAAAGAGTATTGTGTTAAGTGAAATAAGTCAGAGAAAGATAAATAGTGTATAATTTCACTCATATGTGGAATTTAAGAAGTAAAACAAATTTAAGAAGTAAAACAAATGAGCAAGGGGAAAGACAGAAAGGGAGGTAAATCAAGGGACAGAATCTTTAGAGAACAAACTGATGGAGGGGAGCAGTTGGGGGGTTGTATTAAATAAGGGATGGGGATTAAGGAGTGCGCTTGTGATAAGCACTGACTTTTATATGGAAGTGTTGAATCACTATATTGTACACCTGAAACTATTATTATGCTGTATATTATTATACTGTTAACTGGAATTTAAATAAAAACTGAAAAGAAAAAGGAAAACTCTTCTCAACAGCACAGTGTATCAGACTAGGATGGCAGTAATGGAAAAGCTTTGAAAGAGGCATTGCTCTGGGTAATAAAGATGCAGTGAGTGGCAAAGGACAGAGTCCAGGGACATGATCGCATGTCCCTGCATGACATGTTTTCAGACAAGAGAACTCAGAACACAGATCCAAGAACCCACAAGACAGAGCATACACCCTGATGTATAAAGCATCAACAAGGTTTCATGGAGGGTAGGATGCTGGAACTGATGTTTGAGAGGAAGAATTCTCAAGGTGATTATGAGGAGGACAAGCAAAAAGAGGTAAAGGAAGGACAGAATGAGTAATGTATTAGGTAATGGTGAGAAAATTACTACAGAACAAGGTTTTCCAAAAGTTAGTTTGCAACTGCATTTGCATGGCTACATAGCAAAATGAAAACAAAACAAAACAAAAGAATGATAAGGAACACACACATTTTAAAGATACACAGATTTCCCAGGCATTAGGAATACAACAATGAACAAAGGTTGCCTGTGTGAAGCTTACCCTCTAATGCGTGTGTGATTACCTGCTAATCAAGTGACAACCAATAGACACAGGAGGGCAAAGTGCTTTCATAGAGACCAGTGCTTTGAAGTAAAGTTTTATGAAAGAAAGTGCCTGGAGGTCCTATTTTAGGGACTGAGGGAAGCATTTCTACTGAAGCAAGAGTTAGATGAAGACAGGAATGAAGTGAGACAGCGAGTCAGGCCACTAGCTGGACAAGTGTCTGTTCCTGGTAGAGGGAACAGCAAGAACGAAAGCCCAGGGGCAGGAATGTCTTGGCATATTTAAGATAAGAACAGCAGACCAGGAGTGAAGAGAGTGGAAAGGAAAGAGATAGGATATGGTCACGACAAGATAGCTGGGCATCAGGTTAGATGGGTCACATTTCCGCCTCACATTTTCTTGTAGGAGGTCACAGTAGGGAATTTAGATTGTATTCTAAGTTGGAAGAGAACAAATTTAGCTCTCTGTTTCCCTAAGTGTATTCTTCAGAAAGCCTGAGATAAACAACTTTAAAAAATTATTTCATGGGTGGGGGTGCCTGGGTGGCTCAGTGTTAAAGCTCTGCCTCCAGCTCAGGTCATGATCTCAGGGTTCTGGGATGGAGCCCTGCATCGGGCTCTTTGCTCAGTAGGAAGCCTGCTTCCCCCTCTCTCTGCCTGCCTCTCTGCCTACTTGTGATCGTTCTCTGTCAAATAAATAAATAAAGTCTTTTTTAATTTAAGTAAAAAATTGTTTTTTAGTAAAATAAATTGTGAAGTTCAGCGTGCTAGGCCCCCTGTGGCCAATGCGCTATGTCTTATCATGGTTCTTCTCAATTTTAGTATATGTGCTGCCGAAGCGAACACTCATGGTTCTTTTCAAAAGAAAACCTTGGGCAAGGATATAGATGCTGATGCTGCTTTTCAGACGTGAGCCCAAGGAACAGGAGTGAGAGACTGGGAAAAGAGAAACAAGGAATGTTAAGTTGAAGGTGTTTTATTGAATTGCTAGACAAGAAATTGTATCTAGAGCTATGTAAATCTCCATTTGAGGTATGATCCATAGAGAATGTTCTCTTTAGTGCTGAACACTATTCTTCTCTTAATTTGATTTAAAAGAACATTTCTTTTTGGTAATTACTTCACATTTTGAGATTTGAGTCCATTAACAATCCCCAGTTTTTGTCCCATGTGTGGTAATGTCATGACTCACTGGTACGGGTTTGGAGACCTCACATGGGTGTTCTTGGCAGCTACTGGTAATAGTTACTTTAATCATGTCATTCTTGACAGGGACATATATTTCCTTATTACTTAAGGGGCATAGAATAGCTCTGAAATTGTTCTTATTCATTTCATAAGTCTTTGAATTACTTGTGCATTATTTTTTAAAGTCTTGAAGGATGTTTATTTATTTTTTAATTTTTTATTGTGTTATGTTAGTCACCATGAAATACATTATTAGTTTTTGATGCAGTGTTCCAAGATTCATTGTTTATATACAATACCCAGTGCTCCATGCAATATGTGCCCTCCTTAATACCCACCACCAGGCTTACCCATCCCCCTTCCCTCTAAGGACTTTTAATCTAATTAAGCTTTAACTTGTTAGAATTGGAATATCACTTAAGCCTTTTGTGGTATTTTTGATCCTAGTTTTGATACATATGGAGTTTTGTCCCTCTTAGCTTCATTATGCATAAACATCTCATCAAATGCCATAAATGTTTCTATACAAGTTGTTGACACATACAGAGCATAACTGTTCTTTTGTATTTGAGTCCTGGGGAAAAAAATCTAGGTGACAGAATATTACATGTACAGTCCTACATAATATGATTAAGTGAACCTGGAATTAAAACAGGAAGATATAAATATCAAATGGAGGAAACCAACATACCTAAACACCAAACAAAGCAAAACAACTTTTTTAAAAACTCTCAAAACAAATGAATACTATAAGAAGCAATAGCAAAGCAATTAGTTTAGGGTTTTTTTTGTTTTTGGTTTTGTTTTTTAGATTTTATTTATTTATTTGACAGACAGAGATTACAAGTAGGCAGAGAGGCAGAAAGAGAGAGGAGGAAGCAGGCTCCCTGTTGAGCAGAGAGCCCGATGTGGGGCTCGATTCCAGGACCCTGGGATCATGACCTGAGCCAAAGGCAGAGGCTTTAACCCACTGAACCACCCAAGTGCCCCAATTAGTTTTTTCTAATGAATAACCATTCTTATGAGGAACAGTGGCAAACATTATGACATGATCGAATACTTTAAAATCTGAGAGCTTTTTCATTCCTCATTCCCTATTAGATAGTGAGGCTTTTTTTTTTTTTTCTCCCTAGAAAGTTTATGGGAGTTTAATTGTTCTCCAGAGCCTAATATCTGCCAAACAGCTCACTACTCCTTTAAATTTGGTTAAATTCCCTGGGGAGTAGTAATATGCCACTTTTGACCTCCATTTTAATGGAAGGAAGGATTTCTTTTATGCCCTTTCTTAACTACTGCTCTAATTAATATGTATAAGTCAAAAGGGCTGATTTACACTACCTGGATTTCATAAAGAAGAGGAACCAGGAAATCATGCAATAAAAGCTTTATCTAAATACACAGTAAGATGCTCAACAATGCATACTGAAAGTGAATTTCTCATAGGGGAACATCAAGGCAAAATTTCAGGGCCAAGCAATTCCACTGGCAAAATGTAAAGTTGTGTTTTCTATCATCAGGGGGCTCTGCTGTAAAGAGAGCTCAACAAAATTAGTAGTGTTTGAATGAAGGCCAGATGAAAAGAAAGGCAACTTCTGTTTTGTGGGGACTGGTCTTAAAACATTCCAATACCTTTGAATGGCATTTCAATAACCCTGGTTTTGTTTTAGTCCTTTCTCTGCCTTATAAATAAGCAATGGGAGAAAGATTGGTCACTCTTACTTTTTTATATCATCTTCCTAAGCATATTATCTAAAGTGGGCTCCTTTTTCCCCCACCTCCAAGGATCAATCTGTGATGACAACAAAGAAACTTAGGCATTCTAAAAATTTCCAAATTTCACCTTCATTTTGTGTTTTAGAATTACAGCAAAACTTGGCAAAGAAAACCCTGAATATAAAGAAGATAAATTATGAGCTATGATTACTCAGTGAAGGTAGAATGTACAGATTTTAAGGAAAGTCCTTGTAATATTTAGTTAAGAATCTACTATATACAGTTTCCCTTCATCTATCTTTTCAGAGCTAATATGTTTGTAATAATTCCAAATTCTTCCTCTTTTAATTCTTCCATCCTCCCCTGGTAATCTGTGAAGGAGTTTTACAATAGTTTTGTCTCTGTGACGTGATAATCTCCTGTGGAGTTTTTTCAAAAATTGACATGAAAAACTCATTTGACTTAACCCATAAAGGTATTATGCTAGTTGCTAGCATAGATAATGAAAGAATGATTTTTCCTCTTAGAGACTGTGCAAGCAAGATCAGTAAAGGAGAAGAAAGATAAGGAACTTGGTAAAAAAATAAACCAGGATTTGCTCAACACTGTAACAGACACCTAATAATTCTGAGGGCATTGTGAGGACAGAGGTTGAAGCAGAGAAGCTTTACAAAAGAAAGGACATTTGAGTGGGTCTGAAAAGGTTTGAATTGGAAAGGGTCAATTCAAACAGAATAATCCAGCAGTAGCAGAAGGAATGGAAAGTGTTGACTAGCTCAAGGCCGTGGTGAAGAATCTAGGTTGTCTTAACTGCAGGATTGTGAGGGAGAAAACCTCTTGAGGGGTGAACGGTAGGTAGGCAATAAAGCTGGAGAAACTCTCTAGAGTTGAATCTCAGATGGATTGGAGTGGAGTAATGATGGTTTGCATACGATGGTAGTACACATGGATTTTCCCCCAGAGGAATGGCATGAGCGAAGTTGTTATAGGAAGATTAATCTGAAACTTGGAATAGAGTAGATTAAGGAAAAGATTAGGACAGGAAGCATAATTATGAAGTAAATACTGTAGTTTCAGGTAAGAGTAATGAAAATTTTAGGCTGAGGACAATGGCAGTGTGAATAGTACAATATATATCTGCTGAAGTTAGTGTAGCTTTATATACCTGATAATCTGATTCTAGGAGAGGATTTGTGAGCTGAGAGGTTATTTTTTTATATACTAGAAGGTAAGGATTTTAGAAGATTTTTTTAATGTCTTCCTTACTCTCCTTTTAGATAATTAAAAAATTCTCATTTTCTAATAGGCTATCTATATAAAAAATATAGCCCCAATGTGTCTTTAAATATTCAAAACATAAGTATCATAGCTCATGATAAAAATGTAAGCCTTTTACTATTTATATGAATTTATCTATTTCTACTCAGGAAGTATGAAGTACTCTTACGATCATATCCTGTCTTTGCAAAACACATCTCTTTTTTGTTCTCTTCCAAGACTGATCATAGTATTCGAGAAGTATTTTACATAGTGTCACTCAGTGAAAATCATAAGCTACTGGGAGTAAGAGTGAAGAAATTCAAGTGACATTGATTGATTTGCTACAGGTTACTTTGAAGAATATACTTCACCCAACTCAGGTGTTCTGCTAATATTAATTCAAATGCTGATAGTTAGATACCATGTTCACAATTTAAGCATAAATGAAATGTCCCAAGGTTTCATTATATAAACCAATCTAAGGATTATAAAAGATGACTGATGCTATATGTTTCTCATTTACATATTTGTAGATAATCATAGAACTAAATCTATTCCTGCTGTTACAAAGTGACAGAATGAGAATTCCTCAAAAATTTCTATTAAAAAACTGCAAGTGGACTGTTGAGCTTTGACTCAAGGGCACGCTAACCCTCACATCAACATAATTTAATCATCAACATAAGTAATTAAAATTAAACTTGATATTCAATATGTTGTAATTCTTGCCTCATACATACCATGACTATAGATTTTCCAAAATGAGTTAATTTTACATAATGAAATGTCATACTAGACATAAAAACTCTTTTGTATTCTTTTATATCTTTATTTTGAGATAGGAATTATCTCATTTTTTCTTTAATTGGTAAATGATTTTTTTATAATGTTTGAAAGTAGTTCTTGAGTGAATTATTCATTTCCATACATCTACATAAAAATGAAAATTACCTAACAATTAGAAATTTGAGAAATGGAATCAACTTGTCTTTTACAGTTTGTATAATGTTTCATCTAATTGTCATATCAACTCCACTGGGTTTGAATAGCATCCTCATCAAAATTCATGTCTATGGGGCGCCTGGGTGGCTCAGTGGGTTAAAGCCTCTGCCTTTGGCTCAGGTCAGGATCCCAGAGTCCTGGGATCGAGCTCCACATTGGGCTCTTTGCTCAGCAGGGAACCTGCTTCCCTTCCACTCTCTTGGCCTGCCTTTCTGCCTGCTTGTGATCTCTGTCTGTCAAATAAATAAATAAAATAAAATAAAAATAAATTCATGTCTACTTAGAACCTGCAAATGAGACATAACCTAGAGATTGGATCTTTGCAGATAAAATCAAGTTAGGATGATACTGGGTTAGAGAGAACCCTCAATCCAAAATGACCAAAGTCTTTATAAGAAAAGGTAAATTTGAACACAGAGACACACAGGAATAATGCCATGTAATGATGAGGCAGAGATTCGAAAAATGTGCCTGTATATCAGGAAATGCCAAAAATATAAGCAACTATCAGAAGAAAATAGAGGCAAGGAAGAATTGTCCTCTGAAAACTTCAGAGAAGGCATGGTCTTGTCAATATCTTTATTTGGTAATTCTGGGCTGCAAAACCGTGAGAGAATAAATTTCTATTGTTTTAAGCCATCAAGTGTGTAGTAATTGTTATGGCAGCTCTCGAAAACTAATGTGTTTAGGAAGAAGCAAATATTTTTTTCATACAATATTTCACCTTTCTTCCTTCCCCAAAAATAATCCGTATCTTTGATTTGGTCTGTGTATTTCTGTTTCAAGTATGTATGTGTGTGTATTGTTACACATTACTATCTCTGTGAATACATTGTGTATGTATGCACATAAACATGTATCTACGAAATGCAGTACTATGTTATGATTTAAAACTTTAAACTTCCAGGGAATAGATCATGACATATAAACCATTATTTAATTTCCTCCTTTTCACTCAACTTTTGCTTTTGTGTCACTTCCTTTTTGATAAATATAGATCCAGTTTTATTTCATTTTTAAAATTTCACTATAATTAACATACAATGTTATATTTATTTGCCTGAATTTATTAATAAAGTATCTGTGGAGAAGATGAGTATTTTTGACTATCTACTATGGGAGAGATCTTTATAAAAATTTTTTAATCTGATCTTCCTAGTAACTGGCAAGGCAAATACTAGTACCTACATTTTAAAGACTAAGGAAATGGAGGCTCAACAAAGTTAAGAACATTTATGGTTATTGCTTACATGTTTTAATTTCAAAGTCTTCAGTCCTTTCTCTTGCTTCCTGTTAACAGTGTTAACAGGAGTTCTGGCCATGTGTGGGTGCTTGTCTATAGGAGTTGCTGTTTGAAGGATTCATGTGTTAGGTCAAATGTTAAATAAGATAACTTCTAAGTCTTTTCCAGTTCTGAGGTTCTCAAAAAGATCCACCAGGTCAAACAGAATTCTAGAATGTTATTGGGTTTTAGATCCCCTACTGAAACCTGGAACTCTCTATCAAAGCATATAGACTGCATCCCCCTATAAGGCCTGAAATGGGGAGACAGCCCTTACTGAGAACATTTTTCAACCCATTTAATCCCTGACCACTTTGCTCTGCTCTGTAAAGACAGCAAAGTGTTCTTGGTTCCAGCTGAAGCAGTGACTTTTAAAAATCTTCAGGATCTAAATGGAAATTTTCAAATATCTAAATACTTCTTTATTGTGTTTGTAACCAATATCTAAATTCTTATATCTGTATAATGTTAAAAGTACAACTGGACTATGGGTTCAGAAGGGCTGGATTCTAATTATGGATTTTCCATAAATTAGCAAATGACGTAATCTCTTTATTTTTAATTTTTTTAAAGATTTTATTTATTTGAGAGAAAGAGAGCAGGGGCAGAGGGAGAAGCAGACTCCTGCTGAGTGGGTAGCCTGATATGGGGGTTGATCCTGGAATTCCAGGATCATGACCTGAGCCGAAGGCAGATGCTTAAATGAGTGAGCCACCCAGGCATCCCTGAGGTAATCTCTTTAAATATTCATACCTATAAGATGAAGAGAGAGAGATCATTGCTTATTCAGTAAACAGTCATTGAGCTTTACCATGTGCTGAAACTGGTGCCCTAAATGATAAAAAGCAGAGAATGGAAAAGATAAACTTGTCAATATGTGTGAAGTGCTACCTATATCTGTGTTAAATTTTTGTAGGTATCATTTCTCCTGACAATTTGTAATGTTTTGTGTATATGAGAAAAAGATCTTCAAACTGTTTTTTAGTGTTGTATTATTTAATCAGAATCATTTCAAAAAGATCTTTGTTTCCATTTATTTTTTATTTCTATAGATGTTAGGTTAAAAAGACAAGGCAGGCCATAACTCACTGACAAACACAGGGAAAACTGTTAAACATGGCAGCGTCAGCATTTTAAACCCAACATTGAATAAATGTTTATTCAGTGTATGGGTATATGTATGTCATATATTCCACATTGAAATAGTAGCAAATGATGCAATTCCCAGATCAAAATAAAAATAAAAATAAAAAAGAACATTAAATCATATCTTTATATTCAGGCTAGTTTACAAAATAAAAAGGGAACTTGTAAAATTTGGAGTTGACACTTCAGATCACACTGGCTCAAATTGAAGGAGATTGAATAAGGATTGGATAACATCTTTCCTTTTAGTTCCAAGATAACTGGTATAGGAAGAGATTGAATTCTGGGTGCCTTCATGGAACTGCAGGATAATATCAGAACAAGAAGGAACTGTAAGAAAAGATAATCTAGTTTAATTCTTCAGGTAAAATCCCTGAGGTCTAGAGTTGACTAGAAACTTGCTCAATGTTTACTGTATAAAACACCCAAGAATGGTCATGATGAATGCTATTCATGTCTGTCTATATTCAGGTTCAATACAATAATCTATTTTCTGTCTATCAGTCTTGTGAGAGAAAAATTTTAACTACTTTTTACATATGTGTGAATTTTTCTATTGAGTGTTTTACACTCAGTATTTTGGTATAAAATTCAGGGAATTCTTTCATATTTTTTCCAGCAAAACAATACCATTTTTTAGTATTCTTCAATCATCCAATTAGGTTGTCTTGATTATATAGTTGATGCACTCTTACATATCATAAATTTATGTACCTAGAACAGGACATCTGTATTTTTGTAATATTTTTGTATGCATGTTAATATGGCATAGACCATGTTTTATCAATTAAGCCTGAGTATCTCATTATAGAGGTTAATTGTTGTCATTTTTTTAATAGCAGTTACTCTACCTACATTGAATACCTCACGATGTGCAGTAGATGCTGATAAATGATGTTATTAATATTTGTGAAGCTATTAAAAGTTTATTTCCCAAAAAATAATGACAGTTTATGAGCAGTCAAACAATTTACAGCAGACCAATTATAAAAATACCCACTAACTAAAAAGTACTTTGAAATGAAATAATTGTCAACAATGCTGTCTCTATATATTAGGCAGTTGTTAAACAGCAGATGCTATTCTCTTCCAATTGTTATGTAAGAGATTATCAAAATGTCAGGGAAGAGTTAAGGTACAGTTTGAAAAAGCATAATCAACATTGTATCACTTTTTTAAATTTTTAAATTTTTAAATTAACATGTAATGTATTTGCTTCAGAGGTTCAGGTCTGTGAATCATCAGTCTTACACAATTCACAGTACTTACCATAGCACATACCCTCCCCATTGCCTATAACCCAGCCACCCTATCCCTCCCCTCCAAACCCCCAGCAACCCTCAGTTTGTTTCCTGAGATTAAGAGTCTCTTATGGCTTGTTTCCCTTCCTGGTGTCCTATCATGTTTCATTTTTTCCCTCCCTTACCCCCATGGTCCCCCTGCCCAGCCTCTCAAATTCCTCATATCAGAAAGATCATATGATAATTGTCTTTCTCTGATTGACTTATTTTGCTTAGCATAATACCCTCTAATTCCATCCATGTAGTTGCAAATGGCAGATTTCATTTTTGATGGCTGCATAGTATTCCATTGTATCACTTTTATTGTGAAAAGAAATACATATCTATTGGTTTCAGAAGGAAAGTCACTGACAATAAAATTGGACAGAATTCTTGACTTGGTGGGGATACATAAAAGAGATTGATTTGCAACAGACAGGGTGACCTCCTAAAATGTGTCTGAATCGCTAACAGTTTATGAAGTTTTCATGTTTATTCAAAGTAGTAATAGGTTAAAGAAATGGTTGGGAACCCTGTTTCTTGGTTAATACTTCTGGACCACATATTAAAAACAAAAAAATCCTGAGATGCAACATGTGCACATCATCAATTAACAGTTTTATAAGCATAGGACAAGCACCGTACTTTTATATTCTGGTTTTGACACTTAGCCAGGTCATCTAAACAATAGTTATATTAATTCAAGAGCTATTCTGTCTCCATTTATTTACCTTTGCTTTCCTCTCCCCTTATCTTTCTTTCTTTCCTTTTGCATAGATATAACTATTATGTATCTATCCTAGCTGCTTATTATTTTCCTCCTTATCCAGTGTTCTTTTTGATGGTTTATACTTTCTATTTAAATATGATAAAATATCATGAAAACAATCGACTGTTTTATTGTCTTTTAGTGGGAAAATATCAGAAATCATATGAGAAAGTCAATCTTTTTAAGACAGTTTATCCTACATAGTAAACCCAAAGGATGTAGATGGCTCAATAACCAACAGTATGTTTTCAAATCTAAGTCAGTCTATGAAAAGTCCAGGCTGGGATCAGTTGAACTTACTAAGTCCAGTTGAACTTACTTTTACAAACCAGTAGCCACATTTCACATACAGATAAAAATCTGGTGATGAAAAACAGTATTTAGTGACAGGTATTAGTTGGTACTTGAATATACTCAAAAGATGATATTGAATACAGGTTTATCTATGCCAGATGGCATATTGCCAACAAAATGATTTGGCCATATTTTATATTTGTCTTACTTTGGGTTCCCCAAGTCAACTGACTGAAAGATTATAACTTTATAGTGAGTGAGAACTTTACCTAAATACACATTTTAAGTACAAATCAGAATCCATTGAAATAATTATAGATCCAGGGATGCCTGGGTGGCTCAGTTGGTTAAGCAGCTGCCTCCGGCTCAGGTCATGATCCCAGTGTCCTGGGATCGAGTCCTACATCGGGCTCCTTGCTCAGCAGGGAGCCTGCTTCTCCCTCTGCCATTCTGTCTGCCTGTGCTTGCTTTCTCCCTCTCTCTCTGATAAATAAATAAAAATCTTTAAAAAAAAATAAAGAAAGAATTATAGATCCAAAACTGGACAAACTTCCCCAACCTTAATATGGTAATACATGAAGATTATGAATAGCTTAAAAAAGGTCTCCAAATAGTGGTTAAGTAATGGGAATATACTTACTATTCACGTGGAAAATTATTCTCAAACTAGTCTTTAAATACATGTATATAGAAGAGATAATATATTTTTAAAATAAAGTGGATTGTAGATTTTTTTCTTTATATTTTTATTTTTTATTGTTTATGCACCATGCCCTCCTTAATACCCACCACCAGGCAGTACATGCCCTCCTTAATACCCACCACCAGGCTCACCCATTCTCCCACCCACCCCCTTCCAAAACCTTGTTTGTTTCTTGGAGTCCATAGTTTCTCATGGTTTGTCTCCCTCTCTGATTTCCCCCAATTCACTTTTCCTTTCCTTTTCCTAATGTCCTCTATGTTATTCCTTATGCTTCACAAGTAAGTGAAACCATATGATAATTTCTCTGCTTGATTTATTTCACTCAACATAATTTCCTCCAGTCTCATTTATGTTGATACAAAAGTTGGGTATCATCCTTTCTGATGGAGGTGTTAATATTCCATTGTATAATTTGGACCATTCATCTGATGAAGGGCATCTCAGCTCTTTCCACAGTTTGGTGATTGTAGCCATTGTTGCTATGAACATTGGGGTATATATGGCCCTTATTTTCACTACATCTGTATCTTTGTGGTAAATATCCAATAGTGCAATTGCATGCTCATAGGGTATCTCTATTTTTAATTTTTGAGGAATTTCCACACTGTTTTCCAAAGTGGCTGCACCAACTTGCAATCTCATCAACAGTGTAAGCACTTTCTTAATCTTTCTTTATTCCCAAGACTTTGAAACTTTATGAGTACTTTCTCCACATCCTCTCCAAGATTTGTTATTTCCTGTCTTGTTAATTTTGGCCATTCTAACTGGTGTAAGTTGGTATCTCAATGTAGTTTTTATTTGAATTTCCCTGATGGCTAGTGATGATGAACATTCTTCGTGTATCTGTTAGCCATTTGTATGTGTTCTTTGGTTAAATGTCTGTTCATGTCTTCTGCCCATTTTTTGATGTTAGTTTTTTGGGTGTTGAGTTGGAGGAGTTCTTTATAGATCTTGGATTTCAACCTTTTGTCTCTAGTGTCATTAGCAAATATCTTCTCCCATTCTGTGTGTTGCCTCTCTGTTTTTTTTTTTTTTTAAGATTTTATTTATTTATTTGACAGAGAGAGATCACAAGATCACAAGTAGGCAGAGAGGCAGGCAGAGAGAGAGAGGAGGAAGCAGGCTCCCTGCTGAGAAGAGAGCCCGATGCGGGACTCGATCCCAGGACCCTGAGATCATGACCTGAGCCGAAGGCAGCGGCTTAACCCACTGAGCCACCCAGGCGCCCCATGCCTCTCTGTTTTGTTGACTGTTTCCTTTGCTGTGCAGAAGGTTTTTATTTTGATGAAGTCCCAAAAGGTTATTTTTGCTTTTGTTTCCTTTGCCTTTGGAGACATGGCTTGAAAGACATGTCTTGAAAGACATTGCTGTAGCCAATGTCGAAGAAGTCACTGCCTATGTTCTCCTCTAGGATTTTGATAGATTCCTGCCTCATGTTGAGGTCTTTAATCTCTTTCGAGTTTATCTTTGTGTGTGGTGTAAGAGAATGGTTGAGTTTCATTCTTCCACGCATAGCTGTCCAATTTTCCTAGTTCCATTTATTGAAGAGAGTGTCTCTTTTCCACTGGCTATTTTTTCCTGCCTTGTTGAAGATTGTTTGACCATAGAGGTCAATACCTGGACTCTCTGTTTCACTGTCTATGTGTCTGCTTTTGTGCCAGTACCATCCTGTCTTGGTGACCACAGCTTTGTAGTAAAGCTTGAAATCAGGCAATGCGATAGCCCCAGCTTTGTTTCTCTTTTTCAACATTTCTTTAGCAATTCGGGATCTTTTCTGGTTCCATACAAATTTTAGGTTTGTTTATTCCAGCACTTTGAAAAATACTGGTGGAATTTTGATTGGGATGGCATTGAAAGTATAGATTGCTCTGGGCAGCATAGACATTTAAAAAATATTTATTCTTACAATCCATGAGCATGGAATGATTTTCCATCTTTTTGTGTCTTTTTCAGTTTTTTCATGAGTGTTCTGTAGTTCCTTGAGTACAAATTCTTTACCTCTTTGGTTAGGTTTATTCCAAGGTGTCTTAAGGTTCTTGGTGCTATAGTAAATGGAATTGATTCTCTAGTTTTCTTTTCTATATTTTCATTGTTAGTGTATAAGAAAGCAGTGGATTTATGTGCATTGATTTTGTATCCTGCCACATTACTGAATTGCTTTATGAGTTCTAGTAGTTTGGCGGTGGAGTCTTTGGGTTTTCCGTATGAAGTATCATGTCATCTGCGGAGAGAGAGTTTGACTTCTTCTTTCCCAATGTGAATATATTTTATTTCTTTTTCTTGTCTGATTGCTGTTGCTAGGACTTCTAGTACTGCGTTGAACAATGGTGGTGAGAGTTGGCATCCTTGTTATGTTCCTGATCTTAAAGGGAACGCTTTCAGCTTTTCCCCACTGAGAATATTTGCTGTGGGTTTTTCATAGATTTTATAAAGTTGAGGAATGTTCCCTTTATCCCTATACTTTGAAGACTTTTAATTAGGAATGGATACTGTATTTTGTCAAATGCTTTTTCTGCATCAATTGAGAGGATCATATGGTTCTCTCTTCTCTTATTGATTTGTTCTACCACACTGATTGATTTGCAAATGTTGAACCATGCTTGCATCCCAGGGATAAATCCCACCTGGTCCTGGTGGATAATCTTTTTAATGTACTGCTGGATTCTATTAACTAGGATCTTGTTGAGAATCTTGGCATCCATATTCATCAGGGATAGTCTCCTTTTTGATGGGGTCTTTGCCTGGTTTGGGGATCAGGATAATGCTGGCTTCATAGAAAGAGTCTGGAAGTTTCCCTTCTGTTCCTGTTTTTTGAAACAGCTTCAAGAGAATAGGTATTATTTATTCTTTGAATGTTTGGTAGAATTCCCCAGGGAATCCCTCAGGTCCTGGACTCTTGTTTTTTGGGAGGTTTTTGATCACTGCTTCAATCTTGTTACTAGATATCAGTGTATTTAGATTGTCAGTTTCTTCCTATTTCAGTCTTGGAAGTTTATAGGTTTCCAGAAATGCATCCATTTCTTCTACGTTGCTTAACTTATTGGCATGTAACTGTTGATAATAATTTCTGATGATTGTTTCTGTTTCCTTCATGTTAGTTGTGATCTCTCCCCTTTAATTCATGATTTTATTAATTTGGGTCCATTCTCTTTTCTCTTGGATTAATTTGGCTAGTGGTTTATTGATCTTATTAATTCTTTCAAAGAACCAGCTTCTAATTTCGTTGATGTGTTCTACTATATCTCTAGTTTCTAATTCATTGATCTCTGCTCTAATCTTGATTATTTCCCTTCTTGTGTGTGCGGTTTTCTTAATTTGTTGATTTTCCAGTTACTTAAGGTGTGAAGAGAGTTGGTATATTTGAGATTTTTCAGGGTTTTTTTTTTTGAGTGAGGCTTGCAAGGCTATGTATTTCCCCCTTAGGACCACCTTTGCCTTATCCCATAGGTTTTGGACTGATATGTCTTCATTCTCATTGGTTTCCATGAATTGTTTAAGTTCTTTGATTTCCTGGTTGATCCAAACATTCTTGTGCAGGATGGTCTTCAGCTTCCAAGTGTCTGTATTCCTTCCAAACTTTTTCTTGTGGTTGAGTTCCAGTTTCAAAGCATTGTGGCCTGAGAATATGCAGGAAATAATCTTAATCTTTTGGTATTGGTTGAGCTCTGACTTGTGACCCAGCATATGGTCTATTTTGGAGAAAGTTCCATGAGAAGAATGAGTCTTTAAATATATGTATATAAAATGAGATAATATATTTTTAAAATAAAGTAGATTGTAGATTTTTTATCAGTAAGAAGATATCAATAATAAAAGATCTTTTTCCATGTTAAATTTTCCTAAATTCAAAAGGAGAGCACAAAGTTGACCCTAATAACCTTTCTGATATATGGATTGGAATATAAAATTCATAGACTACTGGAAGATGTCAAGATTTTATTATAATTCATATTCTAGCCCTATCATTCTGAGTCTCAAGCAATCCTTAAATTTTGTGTTGCTTTACTTTCTTCTGTACAAAAAAAAAAAAAGTTTTAATAATACATCTGAACCCACCTATTGCAATGTTATTATAAGACTTACTGTGATAACTGGCACAAAAAAGTCCTTAGCAAATGTCTGTGAAACATTGGTGATCATGTGCATAAGGGTTAAAGAGTAAGGCAGTATGCAAATAACGTGTCTGCCTGTCTAAATATTCACTTATTTTGTTTTGTTGCTTTTTGGAGGTTTTGTTTTTGTTTTGTTTTGTTTTGTTTAAACAATTGGGTTACTTGGATTTCGTCAGATTTTCCATTGATCTCCTTCTTCTGTTCCAGGATCCATCATTGCATTTAGTCTCCTTAAGTCTTCTCTAGCACTTTCTTAGTCTTTCTTAATTCCCAAGACTTTGAAACTTTATAAGAGTACTGAAACTTGTGAAGAGTACAGTCCTTTTGTAGCATGTCCTTTAGTTCAGGTCTGATATTTTCCTCATGATTAGATTGAGGCTATGCATTTTCAGCAAAAAACTTCAAGTGCTGTACTTCCCTGGGAGGGTACATAATATCAGTGTATCAAGTGGTTTCAGAATTACTAACCCATAGACTTATGAGAAACAAGTTTACTAACCACAGTACAGTACCTGAGTGTTTTTTAAGGGCTGACCTAGATACATATGCTACTGCAGATCCCCTGAGGCCCTTTTGAGTGCATTTTCTCTTAATTTCATACCTGAAGCTATCGCTAGATTTCCCTGAGAGAGCCACTCCATGCCTGCAAGCCCACACAGCTCCAGGGAATATCTGGTTTCTTTCCATTTTCACTTGGGACCATAGACTCAAGTGTAGAGTTCAGTGATTTCTAGCTGAGATTATTCTGTCTGTGTTCTCAAAAGAGTTAATTAATCTCTTGATTTTTTTATGGTCTCAGTATGTACACTTAAGTACATGTTTATTTCACACGCTCAACCATGTGAAAGCTGAGGTCAAGAACTGAGGGGCCCAAGATTTTTTTTTTACCCTATTTGAAAACCACCAAGGTAACTTATTTGAGTTTCATGGATGATTAGCATAAGACATACGAATCCTCGGTCAGAAACCAAAATGTTATAACTCACAGCACAGCAGGTATCATGAGCTTTATTTTCCTGTTTGTTCCTTTATCCCCAAGTTCTACAGGAGTGATACAGAGGCAGATCCAGCTGGATGCAGTTCACACAATAGCTTTGGGTTACAGTTAAGAAACCTCAAACTTTTGTAAGGGAACTGCAAGCTTATCTTTCAGGCATCATCACACTTTATTCTGAGATACTTTAATGTTTATTCCCTAAGATTGGTGGCATTCTCCTACATGGCCTCATTGCCATTATCTCTCCTAAGGAAATTAGCATTAGCAATTAACTTTTTCTCCAATATTTTTCACCTTCCTCTCATGCTAGAATATTGGTATCTTTGGTACATACAAGCATACATGATGGTATTCACTAGAGTTAATTCACTAGTTTTATCAGTAAGAAGATATCAGTAATGAAAGATTTTTTCTCTAGTGTTCTATTTAGAGTTCTCCAGTGAAAGCAGTTAGGTGTAAATATATTTAAGATGTCTGTTGTGTCCTATGGGAACATGAGAAGGGATTGAACTGGCAAAACTTTTTGCTAGAAAAGAAAAATGTGATATTTAAACATAGTTGCAAATATAATAATTGTGGCAAACATAATAATAGTAGAATCAATAATAGCTGGCACTTATAAAGCTCCTATTATGTACTAGGCACTATGCCAAGGTTTTATACCATTTTTTCTCTTCATTCTTACAGCTATACCATCAAGCTTTTGTAGATGAAAAAATAACTTTCTCAAGGTCAGTGAGTTAACAGTAGAACCAGGACCTGAGCCCAGGTCTGCAGAACTATGCTCTCAACTGCTGTTCAGTATTTTACTGTCCACCCTCTGTTGGTGTGAGCTTGACTGTTTCTTTAGCACAGATCATGTCCACATTTGGAGGTGGCCCTATATATCTCTAGGCTTGGTGATTTCCCACATCCTTTAGATGCATCACCAGATTCAAGACTTCAACAAGAGAGAGCATGCAGTGTCAGAAGAAATGGTTTCAAAGTCATCCTTAGAGACCTCGGTCCTGGAGTCAGACATAACAAAGTTCAGATCCAAGCATATCACTTAACTTGTGTGGGCACTAGGTAGGGCAGCTAAATTCTGTATGACTTCTATTCTGCAAAGTGTGGATGACAGGGATACTTGTGTCTTAGAACAAAGTCAGTGATCAAAATATTCATGTCACTGATGATTCTTCACTTAACACTTCCCTCTGGGGAGGGTCCTATACCGATTTCCACAGGGGGAGAATGAGGACAGCAAGAGCAACTGAAGCCTAAGGCCAAGAAGTTGCTCTGGTCTCAGGACAAATGTGTGCATCCAAGGCCCCAGAAGAGAGTATGTCACATTTAGCCAGTTCTTAGCTCCCTTCAGGCAACACTGATGACAAGCAAAAGCCATGAATGTGAAACAGCAGTATTTATTGGCTGAGCTGCCTTGACCTGATTCAGTGAATAAATTAACCGATGTCCACTGCTCAGAAACACTCCTGAGAACATGGACTTAAACATTTCTCCCTTGCAACTTTAGTATTTTTCTGTGTTAAACACCTTTTTGTAAACACCCTCTTACGGTGTGGAGGAAGCCACAGTTGACTTTGCCTCTAATTACTCTTCACTTCATCTGCCTGATGCTCACCTCCTAATGACAGCCATGAGCTTTTGGGAGATAATGGGTGCTCACTTTGCCAGGGCATCTGAGCTTGGGGAATGGGCAGTGTGACTCCAGTTTGAACCCCTGCTCAAACTCCAGCCATATTCTGGGTTTTTCTTGCCTTTATAATCAGCTCTGCATACTTATGACTTTCTGACATGAAGGTAAAAGTTTCCATGTGATCAGCTAAAACTAGATTTTTCCCTCTCCTCTTTATATGTAGGGATAGCTACTTCAGAAGACTGTTCCACTGGTTATGATGTCAACTTCTGTTGCAACAAGGAATTCTTAGAAGTGCCTCTTCAGGGCACATATTGCATGGAGCACTAGGTGTGGTGCATAAACAATGAATCTTGGAACACTGCGGAAAAAAATAGTAATAAAAAAAGAAGTGCCTCCTCAGAGAATAATCTCTATTGGAATTTATTGTTGTCCATGATTGTTAGAAAAACCCCCCAAACTTGGTGTGACTCGTGCCTCTCAATCATGATGTCCTTTTAAACACTCTTGAAGATCAGATGAAGGATTCTTACTCAAAACCTCATGTTCTAGAACGTTGTTAGTTTAACATGTTGCATTATTCCACAATTTTCTTCCATGAGATTGTGGGACATGTTACCCAAGAAGTATACTGCATCCACCAACACCAGTTTCCACAGCAACTTCAGTTATATATAGGCTTAGCATGCATTTGATTACATGGATTTAGCTATGGACTCAGGAGGAAAGTGGATATCAATGACCTAATTTTGGAAGTGAAACTGTGACCATCTAATCTAATAGGTCTAAATTTTTTTTAGCCATACATTTCTTTGTGCAAATGAAATATGTTATGTTCAGTAGAAAAAAAAGATTAAAGAGAAGACAGCCCAACTGACGTAGAGTTTACTGTGGTTCTGGTGATTGTGCAGACTCCTGCCTGATCAGCACCATAAAATGATTGATATTTTCATGTTACTAATTTTAGTCCCTTTCCTCCCACCAAGAAAGCCCTAAACAATTTCTAAAGTTCCATGGAGCACAGATGGGAAATTATTTATCTAACCAATACTCTCAGTTCAATTATCACTCACCAAATATTTGTTAAGCACCTCCTCCATTGCTGACACTCTACTAAGTGCCTAAGATACAACTGACTTTGGTTCCACTGTCAAAGGGTTTACATTCTAACAAGGATTGATTTAATAATTTAATACATTCAGTATTATGACTGAAATTTGCTTGGAGCATATGGAACTGCAGAAGTATAGTCTGGGAACTGTAACAAAGGACTTTCTATAGAAATTGATCGGATGTTTGACTTGCTAGAATGAAACCATGGTGGAAACATAAACAGGATCCAGAATTGAATGAACTGATACAGAGTTAAGAGCCTCAGCTTTGGAGCCAGGCTACCTGTGTGGATCAGTCTGGGCTAGAGAAAATAAATCTCAGTACTCCCCCTATAAAACAGTGGGTCACACATGATTCAGGATGTTGCAAATATCAAAGTAGATAATGTATGCACAGTGCTGGATCTCATGCCCAGGGCATGGTAGCTATTTGCAGACTAGTCTGTCATATATTCCCCTTCTGGCTCAAGCCCATGATTTTAAGTGAAAAAAAGACTAGTTTTTAGGCGTAGTGCCACATAAGAGACTGCTCTCTAAAAAATATCTTCAAGGTGCTGCTATTTAAAATTTGTCACTTCATACCCTTTGGGTCGAAGAATAAATGCCTTAAAAAGTACAGGCTTCTGGAATTGCTACTGACACTGCAGAAAAGCTTTTTAGCATTTAGAATATATTACCTACCCTCTAAACTTGGTTGTTGGAGAATAAGCCTTGTCATGAGCCATTTCTGCAACATTTCTGTCTATAATTTGAGAGGCACATAAATTCAGGAGTAAAGGTGATCTGCTACAAAAGGAAGTGGTAATTGATATGTACCCATCATTGCTTAATGCAATTCAGCTGCAAACATATACGCATATTCCATTACAGAGCAGTTAAATACTTTATATAGTTTAATCATGTCTGATACTGATGAAACAGATGAATTGCTATCAACGTTTTTTTCAAGAAACTATTCAGAAATAGGTAACAGGTGGATATAATGGGCTGTGTTTCAGACCAGGACAGTTGTTATTTTCTTTTCATTTACCCTAACTTTATTGCCATGACTGGAAATAAGATTCTACAAAGGAGACTTCCCCTAATCTCTGTGTATGCAGAAAATGATTGATATTTTCATGTTACTATTTTTCGTGTTTCTTATGATTGACTGATTAGGATTTCATTTACTGTTACTTTTTCTCCAGTTCCCATCAGTTTGAAATAGATGTTGAAAGATGCCCCTAGGTATATCATAATTGTTTCCCATCAACCTTTTTTGCCTTCAGGTTTCTGTGCATGTCCTTATTAAATAAATGTTTGTAAAAGTAACCTTCCATTCTGATTTTCCACTGTGACTTTACTAGATAGATTGTTCATCATTTATTATCATCTAGCAAACATGCCTCAAGACTTCCATTTGAATCCGATGATGCTTGCTCAGGGGAAAAATAAATGAACCTAGTACTAACAAAAGCTTTAAAGGGATTTGGCCTTACTTGGTGCATGATTTCTTCTTTGTGTGTTTTAAGAGGAAGAAACAACCTGTTCTGGAGGGAATTACAGCTAGATTTTAATTTTCAACTCTTCCCAGGGTGCTTGGAAATTCACACATCCTCACCCAAGTTTTCTTAGCTTTATTTTAAAGGCTTGACTTGAAAAATTCTTTGCTTGCATTTTTCTATACTGCTTCTATTGTCTGACCTAAATGACACAGAACAATATCTTAAGTGGCTGTACTCTCAAGATTCATTTCACAATGGACTACATTTAGCATCCAGTCCAGTGACATTTCAGAACTTCTTTCATATTGATCTTTAATTTTGGATCATGCAGAAACAGTACAACTGGGTTCATTCCAGCCAATTCCAGGAAATGTGGCTCCTAAGCATAAGTGGTCAACAAAGTACCTGTTTACAGTAAATGTGTATTTTGCTAATAGTTCATAAACACTGTCATAATAGGCAGAAAAACATACTCATGAAAAAACATCTGTTCATCCAAGACAATTCCTTTCACTCTTCTATAATTCCTACTAGAAATTGTTCTGAGAACTAGATTAACTTATTTCTTGATTTTCAGACACAGCAAAATTGTGAGACAAACTAAATCCTGGATTTCAAGAGTTCAGAAGTAAGCACTCTGTACTCAGAACAAAGAAGCAGGTTGTTAGCTCTTTCTCATGCAATTTACTCCATTCAGTAATTCTGTATTTGTTAAAAAAAGGTAACAATCAGGACTGACTTACTTTCTTTCTTTCTTTCTTTCTTTCTTTCTTTCTTTCTTTCTAGAAAGTGGGCGGGGGGGGCAGTTGGAGAGAGAATCTTAAGCAGGCTCCATGCCCATCATGGAGTCATATACAGGGCTCATCTCAGGACCCTGAGATCATGACCTGACGTGATATTAAGAGTCAGATGCTTAACCAACTGAGCCACCCAGATGTCCCAGAATTTATTTTTTTAAGCTGCCTGGAACATCAACTTGTTTGGCAGAGGATTCTACTGTGAATCTATGTAGCCCACTGTGAACCTTGGAGATGAGACGTTTTTCTATGATGTGGTGAACACTTTTAATGGTCTCATGCATTTAGAATTTGAAGGTTTTCTTTTTTTCTTCTAATAGAAACAAATGTTGGAGTAATAGCTCTGCCTACCTTTGGGACTTCCTCTGCCTATGCTATGGCACTGAAAGGACACCAGTGGAATGGAGTATTCATTAGCATAATTACTTTCATTCTTTCATGCAACAAATTATGTTAAGTGCATACTTTGTACAGGCACTGCATGAAATATTGGAGGAAATAGAGGTAGACCAGACAGTTTATTCCTCAAGGATTTCTCCATAAGAGAGGCCAAAAAGTGAGTCAACAGTCACCAAGTAGAGTGAAGAATGTTTTGGCAGATGTGCCACTTCTTCTGCGGGAGCACAGCAGGGTGACTAACTTAGCCTGCCACAAGTATCATGGAAAATATAGCTAACATTTAGCTCTGAAAGACAAAGAGGAGTTGCTGGGGTTGTTAGGGAGAACAGGGTCTGGGATAATGTAGAGTAGAATGTCTAGTATGTGGTGAAAGGGACTGATATTAAATGGGAGAGGATGTTATGAGAGAGAACTAAAGAGGGCAACAGGAGCAATTTCATGAAGGGGCATGGATGTGATGTAAGATGAGGTACTATGCTGAGAACTCCAGGAAGGCACTCAGGTTTTTTCTTCCTCCCTTCCTCTCTCCTTTCTCCTCCCTTTCTTCATTCTACCCCCCCCCCCAACTCCCTACACTCTCCCAATCTCTCTAAATCGTTATTAGGTATAAAAATAAACCATATGTCTTTAAGAGGTGAAATTTGTTAAATTTTCACACATTTCTATATCCACAATAGCATCAACACAATCAACATAATGTATCCATCATCCTAGAGGTCTCCCCCTGCCCCTTTGCAATGTGTTTCTTCCCCATAGATTAGTTTGCATTTTCTAGAAATTTATATAAAAGAATGGCAAAGTAAGTACTTAAAAAAATCTGGCTTTTCACTCAGCATAGTTATTTTGATATTCAATAATGTTGGGAGGAGGAGTCAAGATGGCGGAGAAGTAGCAGGCTGAGACTACTTCAGCTAGCAGGAGATCAGCTAGATAGCTTATCTAAAGATTGTAAACACCTGCAAATCCATCACCAGATCGAAGAGAAGAAGAACAGCAATTCTAGAAACAGAAAAACGACCACTTTCTGAAAGGTAGGACTGGCGGAGAAGTGAATCCAAAGCGATGGGAAGATAGACCCCGGGGGGAGGGGCTGGCTGCCGGCAAGCAGCAGAGCAATGGAGCACAAAATCAGGACTTTTAAAAGTCTGTTACGCTGAGGGACATCACTCCAGAGGCTAAACCGGGGTGAAGCCCACGCGGGTTCAGTGTGGCCTTAGGTCCTGCAGGGTCACAGAAGAATCGGGGGTGTCTGAGTGTCGCAAAGCTTGCGGGAATTAGAATGGGAAAGCCAGCTACAGAGACAAAGCCGACAGTAAGATCACAGCTCGGGGTTACCTTGAACCAGCCGCAGGCTCGGTGAGCTCGGATCATGGCTGGAGGTCAGGCAGACGGGAGTAACTGGGCGCTGTTCTCTGAGGGCGCACTGAGGAGTGGGGCCCCGGGCTCTCGGCTCCTCCAGGCCGAGACCAGGAGGCCGCCATTTGTATTCCCGTCCTCCGGAACTCTACACAAGCACTCAGGGAACAAAAACTCCTGAAAGAAAACCCAAGCGGATTACTCAGCCCGACCCCTGGTAAGGGCAGTGCAATTCCGCCTGGGGCAAAGACACATGAGAATCACTACACCAGGCCCCTCCCCAAGAAGATCAACAAGAAATCCAGCCAAGACTAAGTTCACCTACCAAGGAGTGCGGTTTCAATACCACGGAGAGCAGCAGAATTCCAGAGGAGGAGAAAGCAAAGCACGGAACTCATGGCTTTCTCCCTGTGATTTTTAAGTCTTGCAGTTAATTTAATTTTTTTCTTTTACATTTTTTTCTCTTCTTCTGCTAAATTTTTTTTAACTTTTACCCTTTTCTTTTTTAACATTTTTAAACTAGTTTATCTAATGTATATATTTTTTCTTTTTTATACTTTTCTTTATTCATTTATTTTTAATCTTTTTTTTTCTTTCTTTCTGAATCTCTTTTTATCCCCTTTCTTCCCCCTCACGATTTGGGATCTCTTCTGCTTTGGTTAAAGCATATTTTCCTGGGGTTGTTGACACCCTTTTAGTATTTTACTTGCTCCTTCATATACTCTTATCTGGACAAAATGACAAGATGGAAAAATTCACCACAAAAAAAAGAACAAGAGGCAGTACTGAAGGCTAGGGACCTAATCAATACAGACATTGGTAATATGTCAGATCTAGAGTTCAGAATGACAATTCTCAAGGTTCTAGCCGAGCTCAAAAAAGGCATGTAAGATATTAGAGAAACCCTCTCGGGAGATATAAAAGCCCTTTCTGGAGAAATAAAAGAACTAAAATCTAACCAATTTGAAATCAAAAAAGCTATTAATGAGGTGCAATCAAAAATGGAGGCTCTCACTGCTAGGATAATGAGGCAGAAGAAAGAATTAGCAATATAGAAGACCAAATGACAGAGAATAAAGAAGCTGAGCAAAAGAAGGACAAACAGCTACTGGACCACGAGGGGAGAATTTGAGAGATAAGAGACACCATAAGATAAAACAACATTAGAATAATTGGGATTCCAGAAGAAGAAGAAAGAGAGAGGGGAGCAGAAGGTATACTGGAGAGAATTATTGGGGAGAATTTTCCCAATATGGCAAAAAGAATGAGCATCAAAATTCAGGAGGTTCAGAGAACACCCCTCAAAATCAATAAAACTAGGCCCACACCCCGTCACCTAATAAAAAATTTACAACTCTTAGTGACAAAGAGAAAATCCTGAAAGCAGCCTGGGAAAAGAAGTCTGTAACATACAATGGTAAAAATATTAGATTGGCAGCTGACTTATCCACAGAGACCTGGCAGGCCAGAAAGAGCTGGCATGATATTTTCGGAGCACTAAACGAGAAAAACATGCAGCCAAGAATACTATATCCAGCTAGGCTATCATTGAAAATAGAAGGAGAGATTAAAAGCTTCCAGGACAAACAAAAACTGAAAGAATTTGCAAAAACCAAACTAGCTCTACAGGAAATATTGAAAGGGGTCCTCTAAGCAAAGAGAGAGCCTACAAGTGGTAGATCAGAAAGGAACGGAGACCATATACAGTAACAGTCACCTTACAGGCAATACAATGGCACTAAATTCATATCTCTCAATAGTTACCCTGAATGTTAATGGACTAAATGCCCCTAATCAAAAGACACAGGGTATCAGAATGGATTAAAAAAAACAAAACCTATCTATATGTTGCCTACAAGAAACTCATTTTAAGCCCGAGGACACCTCCAGATTTAAAGTGAGGGGGTGGAAAAGAATTTACCATGCTAACGGACATCAGAAGAAAGCAGGAGTGGCAATCCTTATATCAGATCAATTAGATCTTAAGCCAAAGACTATAATATGAGATGAGGAAGGACACTATATCATACTCAAAGGGTCTATCCAACAAGAAGATCTCACAATTTTAAATATCTACGCCCCCAATGTGGGAGCAGCCAACTATATAAACCAAATAATAACAAAATCAAAGAAACACATCAACGATAATACAATAATAGTAGGGGACTTTAACACTCCCCTCACTGACATGGACAGATCATCCAAGCAAAAGATCAACAAGGAAATGAAGGCCTTAAACGACACACTGGACCAGATGGACATCACAGATATATTCAGAACATTTCATCCCAAAGCAACAGAATACACATTCTTCTCTAGTGCACATGGAACATTCTCCAGAATAGATCACATCCTTGGTCCTAAATCAGGACTCAGCCGGTATCAAAAGATTGGGATCATTCCCTGCATATTTTCAGACAGAATGCTCTGAAGCTAGAACTCAACCACAAGAGGAAGTTTGGAAAGAACCCAAATACATGGAGACTAAACAGCATCCTTCTAAAGAATGAATGGGTCAACTGGGAAATTAAAGAAGAATTGAAAAAAATCATGGAAACAAATGATAATGAAAACACAACGGTTCAAAATCTGTGGGACACAACAAAGGCAGTCCTGAGAGGAAAATATATAGCGGTACAAGCCTTTCTCAAGAAACAAGAAAGGTCTCAGGTACACAACCTAACCCTACACCTAAAGGAGCTGGAGAAAGAACAAGAAAGAAACCGTAAGCCCAGCAGGAGAAGAGAAATCATAAAGATCAGAGCAGAAATCAATGAAATAGAAACCAAAAAGACAATAGAGCAAATCAACGAAACTAGGACCTGGTTCTTTGAAAGAATTAATAAAATTGATAAACCCCTGGCCCGACTTATCAAAAAGAAAAGAGAAAGGACCCAAATAAATAAAATCATGAATGAAAGAGGAGAGATCACAACTAACACCAAAGAAATACAAACTATTATAAGAACATACTATGAGCAACTCTACGCCAACAAATCTGACAATCTGAAAGAAATAGATACATTCCTAGAAACATATAAACTACCACAACTGAACCAGGAAGAAATAGAAAGCCTGAACAGACTCATAACCAGTAAGGAGATTGAAACAGTCATTAAAAATCTCCAAACAAACAAAAGCCCAGGGCCAGACAGCTTCCCGCGGGAATTCTATCAAACATTTAAAGAAGAACTAATTCCTATTCTCCTGAAACTGTTCCAAAAAATAGAAATGGAAGGAAAACTTCCAAACTCATTTTATGAGGCCAGCATCACCTTGATCCCAAAACCAGACAAGGATCCCATCAAAAAAGAGAGCTATAGACCGATATCCTTGATGAACACAGATGCGAAAATACTCAACAAAATACTAGCCAATAGGATTCAACAGTACATTAAAAGGATTCTTCACCACGACCAAGTGGGATTTATTCCAGGGCTGCAAGGTTGGTTCAACATCCGCAAATCAGTCAATGTGATACAACACATCAATAAAAGAAAGAACAAGAACCATATGATACTCTCAATAGATGCTGAAAAAGCTTTTGACAAAGTACAGCATCCCTTCCTGATCAAAACTCTTCAAAGTATAGGGATAGAGGGCACATACCTCAATATTATCAAATCCATCTATGAAAAACCCACTGCCAATATCATTCTCAATGGAGAAAAACTGAAAGCTTTTCCGCTAAGGTCAGGAACATGGCAGGGATGTCCATTATCACCACTGCTATTCAACATAGTACTAGAGGTCCTAGCCTCAGCAATCAGACAACAAAAGGAAATTAAAGGCATCCAAATTGGCAAAGAAGAAGTCAAATTATCACTCTTGGCAGATGATATGATACTATATGTGGAAAACCCAAAAGACTCCACTCCAGAACTGCTAGAACTTGTACAGTAATTCAGTAAAGATTCAGGATATAAAATCAATGCACAGAAATCAGTTGCATTTCTCTACACCAACAGCAAGACAGAAGAAAGAGAAATTAAGGAGTCCATCCCATTTACAATTGCACCCAAACCATAAGATACCTAGGAATAAACCTAACCAAAGAGGCACAGAATCTATACTCAGAAAACTATAAAGTACTCATGAAAGAAATTGAGGAAGACACAAAGAAATGGAAAAATGTTCCATGCTCCTGGATTGGAAGAATAAATATTGTGAAAATGTCTATGCTACCTAAAGCAATCTACACATTTAATGCAATTCCTATCAAAGTACCATCCATCTTTTTCAAAGAAATGGAACAAATAATTCTAAAATTTATAACGAGTAAAGACCTCGAATAGCCAAAGGAATATTGAAAAAGAAAGCCAAAGTTGGTGGCATTACAATTCTGGACTTCAAGCTCTATTACAAAGCTGTCATCATCAAGACAGCATGGTACTGGCACAAAAACAGACACATAGATCAATGGAACAGAATAGAGAGCCCAGAAATAGACCCTCAAATCTATGGTCAACTCATCTTCGACAAAGCAGGAAAGAATGTCCAATGGAAAAAAGACAGCCTCTTCAATAAATGGTGTTGGGAAAATTGGACAGCCACATGCAGAAAAATGAAATTGGACCATTTCCTTACACCACACACAAAAATAGACTCAAAATGGATCAAGGACCTCAGTGTGAGAAAGGAATCCATCAAAATCCTTGAGGAGAACACAGGCAGCAACCTCTTTGACCTCAGCTGCAGCAACATCTTCCTAGGAACATCGTCAAAGGAAAGGGAAGCAAGGGAAAAAATGAACTATTGGGATTTCATCAAGATCAAAAGCTTTTGCACAGCAAAGGAAACAGTTAACAAAATCAAAACACAACTGACAGAATGTGAGAAGATATTTGCAAACGACATATCAGATAAAAGACTAGTGTCCAAAATCTATAAAGAACTTAGCAAACTCAACAACCAAAGAACAAATGATCCAATCAAGAAATGGGCAGAGGACGTGAACAGACATTTCTGCAAAGAAGACATCCAGATGGCCTTCAGACACATGAAAAAGTGCTCCATATCACTCGGCATCAGGGAAATACAAATCAAAACCACAATGAGATATCACCTCACACCAGTCAGAATGGCTAAAATCAACAAGTCAGGAAATGACAGATGCTGGCGAGGATGCGGAGAAAGGGGAACCCTCCTACACTGTTGGTGGGAATGCAAGCTGGTGCAGCCACTCTGGAAAACAGCATGGAGGTTCCTCAAAATGTTAAAAATAGAACTGCCCTATGACCCAGCAATTGCACTACTGGGTATTTACCCTAAAGATACAAACGTAGTGATCCAAAGGGGCACTTGCACCAGAATGTTTATAGCAGCAATGTCCACAATAGCCAAACTATGGAAAGAACCTAGATGTCCATCAACAGATGAATGGATAAAGAAGAGGTGATATATATACAGAATGGAATACTATGCAGCCATCAAAAGAAATGAAATCTTGCCATTTGCAACAACATGGATGGAACTAGAGCGTATCATGCTTAGTGAAATAAGTCAAGCGGAGAAAGACAACTATCATATGATCTCCCTGATATGAGGAAGTGGTGATGCAACATGGGGGCTTAAGTGGGTAGGAGAAGAATAAATGAAACAAGATGGGATTGGGAGGGAGACAAACCATGAGTGACTCTTAATCTCACAAAACAAACTGAGGGTTGCTGGGGGGATGGGGGTTGGCAGAAGGGGGGTAGGGTTATGGACATTGGGGGGGTGTGCTTTGGTGAGTGCTGTCGGGTGTGTGGACCTGGCGATTCACAGACCTGTACCCCTGGGGATAAAAATATATGTTTATAAAAAATAAAATATTAAAAAAATAAAATTAAAAAAATAATAATGTTGTCCAATACTTGATTGTATGAATATACCACATTTGTTTATCCATGTACCTGTTGGTGCACATTGAGGTTGTTTGGTTTATAAAGCTCTTAAGAACATTCCCACATAAAGTGTTTTCATGCAAACATGGTTTCACTTCTCTTGGGTAAATATCTAGGAATGAAATAAATGGACAATATAATAGGTGTTTAGTGTTTAAGAAAATGTCAACCTTTTTTTCAAACTGTTTCATGTTTTCTCTAGCAATGTGTGAGAATTCCAGTTGCTTCATATCTCCAGTTAAAACAGTTAAGTTTTAACTGTTTTAGTAGATATGTAGCAGTACATTATTTTGGTTTTAATTTGCATTTCCCTAATGACTAATGATGTTGAACATCTTTTTTTTGACTGTTTGGCACTGACATACCATCTTTGGTAAAGTTTCTATTCAGATATTTTGCTCATTTGCTTTTCTTTTTGTTATCATTTAATTTAGAAGGTTCTTTGCATATTCTGGATATAAGTCCTTCAACGGAAATGTGAGTTGCAAATATTTTCTCCTCATTTGTGGCTTAGCCTTTATTTTCTCAAAGTATCTTTTAAAGAACAGAATTTCTTAATTTGGGGTTTATCAATATTTTATTTTCTGGATTATTATTTTGATATTGTACCTAAGAAGTCTTTGTCTAAACCAAGATCACAAAAATATTTGTGTTTCTTCAGGAAGTTTTAGATTTTTTGATTTGGTATTTAGGTAATGATCAAATTTCAATTAATTTTTATAATAGGTACCTTTATCAAGTTGAGGGAGTACCCTTTTCTGTTTGCCTAAGAGTTTTTTATAGGAATAGACTTTAGATTTTTGTCAGATGTTTTCTTCTGCATCTATTGCGATAGTACTATGTATTTTTTCTCTAGTTTGTTGATGTAGTGAAATACATTGATTTTCATATATTAAACTAGCCTTGTACTTCCTAGTACAGGGATACAATTTGGGATCAACCCAAATTGGTCATGATATATTAGGCTTTTTATATACTGTTGAATTTTTTTTGCTAAAATAATAAATTTTCCATCTGTGTTCATGATAGATTTTGGTTTGTAATCATCTTGTGAAATTTTTGTCTGGTTTTGATATCAGGGTCAACTTGTTCTCTTAGAATACATTTAAAAATAGTTCCTCTTCAATTCTCTGTATAGATTTGGTATTATTTCTTCCTTGGTAGACATCACATCTGAAGCTATCTGGACTGGATTTTTCCTTGTGAGAAGGTTTTAAACTACAAATTCAATTTCCCAAATACTTAGGGGTCTACTCATTATTTCTTTCTTCTTGAGTAAGCTTTGGCAGTTTGTGTCTTTCAAGAAATTCATCCATTTCATCCAAGTTACTTGTTTTTGGAGGGCATACATCTGTTTATATTATTTTCTTATCTTTTTAATATTTGCAGAATCTGTAGTGATGTCACGTCTCTAATTTGTGGCAATGCTGTCTTTCTTTTCCCTCGTAATTCTGGTAAAAGCTGTATGTATTTTACTGATTTCAAAGAACTTGTTGATATCTACTCTTACCTTTAGTATTTCCTTTGTTCTGTTCCCTATCTAGTTAATTTAGTCTTTTTCTGGTTTCTTAGTTTGATGCTGAGGTTACTGATTCAAGATCTTCTTTCTCCAGTGTAGACATTTAATGCTATAACCCCCCTTACTGTTTTAGCTGCATCTCATTAATATTGTTATGTTGTAATTTCATTTTAGTTGAATTGAAAAAAGTTTAAAATTTCTCCTTTTAGTTTCTCCTTTGACCCCTGAGTTATTTTGAATCTGTTGTTTGGTTTTCAAAAAATTTTTAGGTTTTTTCCTGCCCTTGCTTTCTAATTTAGTTACATTTTGGTCTGAAATATGATTTGTCTGATTTGAAAATTTTCAAATTTATTCAGACTTTGTGCCCTGGAATATGGTCCAAGTAAATGTTCCATGTGCACATGAAAAGAATATGCATTTTACTTTGATGTGGTGAAGAATTCTATAAATGACAGTTTTATCAAATTGGTTGGCAGTATTATTCAAGTCTTATTTTATCCTTAATGGTTTTTAATCTACTCATCTTGTCAATTAACTGAAAGAGAAGAATATTGAAATGTCTGACTAAAATAATGGATTTGTCTATTTTTCTTTGTAGTTCTATTGGCTATGCTGCATGTGTTTTTGAAGCTCTGCTGTTGCATGTTTAGATTTCTTAAGGTCTTCCTGATTGATTTCTTTGTCCCTTTGCAATAGCCTTCTCTATCCCTGGTTATATTTTTTTGCTATAAAATCCATATTATTTGATATTATTTTAGTCACTCCAGGTTTCTTTTGATTTGTATTAGCTTGACGTCTCTCTACCCATTCTTTTACTTTTAAGTAACAATGCCTTTAGGTTTCTTGTAGATAGCCTTGGTTAAATCTTGATTTTCTTTCATCTAATCTCATGATCTCTGACACTCATTTGGGGTATTAGATCATTTATATTTAATATGACTACTGATGTGGTTAGGTTAAAATCTATCATTTTGTTATTGTCTATTTTTTCCATATGTCTTAGTTCCCTTTTAATTATTTTCTTCCTGCTTGTATTGAATATTTTGAATTTCCACTTAATTTTCTTTGATTTAAAAGTTGACACCTTGTTCTGTTTATTTTACTTTTGCTTTTCTAGTGGTTGCTTTAGATTTATTGCATACATTTTTTAAAATATCACAATCTAGTTTCAGATAATATAATACCATTCCCATACATGGTAAGAATTTTACAACAGTTTATTTTCATTTCTCCTGGTCTTTTTGCTATTATTACCACAAATTATGTCTACTGTATTGTAATGCCTCAATATTTGTTGTTACTTTGTCTTTATGGGTTGTTTATGTTTTTTTAAAAAATTACTATGTTTGCCCACATAGCTATCCTTTCTCGTGCTCTTCATTTCTTCATGTAGATTCTCCATGTAGATTTCCATCTGGCTTCATTTTCTTCCTGCTTGAATCTGTCTGTCTGTCTGTCTGTCTCTCTCTCTGTCTCTCTCTTTTTCAGTAGTTCAGTTCTGCTGGTGTTGAATTATAACAATTTCTAAAGATCTCAAAAAAACTTTACCTTAATTTCTGAAATATATTTTTACCAGTTAATGAATTCCAGATTGGTAGATTTTTTTAACTTTCTCTACCTTAGAGGTTTTACATGCTCTTCTGTTTAGTATTACTTCTGATGAGAAATCTGTCATTTTACCTTTATTTCTCTTTGCACAAGGGATATTCTTCCCCCCCTTTTTCAACCTAGACTTCTTCTTTTTTTTAGATTTTTGATGTTTTACTGGTTTTAAACAATTTATTATTATCCTTATGTTATTTACTTTATTTATTTATTTATTTATTTATTTGCTTTGAGTTCAGTAAGCCCATTGGGTTTATTTGTTTGCATTTTCCTTGAAAAGATTTGGCCATTAAAAAAAATGTTTTTCTGTACTCACCCTGCATCCTTTGGGGCCCCATTATCATTATATATGTCTTAGACTGCTTGTTGTCATTTCACAGTTCAGAGGTTAAATAACTTCTATAATATGGTTATGGTTAAAATAACTTTTATAATATGGAAAAAAACTGATGTGAACATGAATGCAGTCTGTGACAGTTGGAACATGATGTAATTAAATATTCTGTAGTTACTTAAAAATAGAGTTTACAGGGACTAAGTTGCACAATTGAAAACAAGTTATAACATTAAATTTTAAAAACCATGGTACTAAATCATTTATATATATTTTACTAAGTGAAAAAAAGAAACATATAAAACTATGATTTGGGACAAAAGTGTGGCAGGAACACATAGCATTGTACTTATTGCATAGTAAAATTTTTTACCATTTTCTGGATTTTATTTCATAAGCCTTTTCATTATAAGAAAAATAAACTTTTGCAGATATTTAGAACCTAAAATAAGTAAGATTTGACATTGATTTATATTACATATATTAATTATATTACATATATTCATAAGTATGAAAGAGGGGTTTAAGCTAACCATTTTTATTTTGGGACTTAGATAACTAATCATATAGCCATTTGGGAGAAGATACTGAGTTTATTTTGAAGCTGCTGAATCGGAAATACTTGAGGTAGCTGGGTAGAAATGTCTAGCAGAGTACTGGTTTCAAATTTCTGAAACTCAAAAATGAGCTCTTGGCCAAAAATATATATTTGGGAATCATTGCTAGTGGTTGAAGCTATAGATTTAGATAAGGTTAACTCAATGTTGTAATTCTTAAGATTTGATCATGATATTTTAAATTTAGCTCCTTTAAAGGATACACTACTCTATTAAAATCATAATTAAGCAAATGTCCTATCCATTGGCTTAATAATCAATTACAGAATAATTATACATTTATGATATATATTTAATTTTAATATAACTGCTACCAACACTATAGTACTATTGATCAATAGTAATAATTCCCCAAGTATAAAAATTATTCCAAGTTTAGAAACCAATACTGCATGATAATAGTGCCTCATTAAAAATTTTATGTATATTGAATCTTTGAAGGCCACTGTACTCTAAGCTTTTTGAAATCAGTATTTCTTGTTTATCTTACAAACAGGCTGGCACATAGTAGAAACTCAATAAATATCTGCTGAATGTGTGATAAAGACTGTGTAGCAATGAAATGAAACTAGTGATTATAGAGAGAGAGAGAAAGAAAATTTTATCTACCTGCATGTTGTTTCTTGTCCATTTTATTTCTATTTCCTTCCTCATTACATTCTCTTTAATCATTTCACATAGATAAAGGCTGAAGGAGTAAGCATATTTTTTCCAACATTTTGTTATGTACATTTTCAGACATTCAGTGAATTCAAAGAATTTTACAGCAGCCACATCACTAAGTGGATTTTGACTATTTTACCGTTGTTTTATAATATTTACTCTATCATGTATCTATTCATCTATCCCTCTATTAATCCTCAATCCATCTTATTTCTTGGTAAACTTAAATTGAAGACAGTAGCTCAACTCCTTTTAAGTAATTCAGTATAAATATATTTTATAAAATATATTAAATAAATACTAATTTTAAATAAAAATATTTTAAAAGTTTAAATTTTTTAATAGTCTTTTTAAGATAAAATTGATGTACAATGAAAAACACACAAGTAAATACATGCTGATTTTGGCAAGTTCATACAGCTATGTAACCCACACATCCATTAAAATATTTTTCCAGAAAGTTTTCTCATGCTCCTTTCCACTCAATTTCCTCTATCACTATCTCAGAGTAAACTGATATTCTGATTAGTTATTGCTGCATATTAGCTTTGTTAGACCTTATTATAAATGAGAACATAAATGTGTTTTGTATAAGTATTCTTTCACTTAGCATGTTTTGAAATTTTTTATTTTATATTACAGTGTTCTTTTTTATTGTAGAGTATAATCTCATGATTTAATTTTTAAAAATTGTATATTGTAGAAAATAATTTAATTGTATATTGTAGAAAATAATTTCATGATTTAAATATTCCACAGAATATCCCACATTCTCCTGTAGAAGCACTACTGGCTGTTTCCAGTGCCAGGCTCTTATGATCTAACTGTTGTAAGCATTTCTGTGCAAATTTCTTGGTGAACATATATTTTAATTTCTCTTACGTAAATACCTGCTGTACTACAAGGTATATGTATGTTTACTTTTATTTAAATAAATAACCTCTAGACATCGCTTTTCCAAAGTAGTTTTACCATTTTACATTGCTACTAGAGATATATGAGAATTCCAGTCAGGCCACCTCCTTACCTGTTCTTATCAGACTTTTTAACTTTAATGGTTGTGTGGTCTTACTTTGAATACTACTAGCATTCATTGGCATTTCCCTTATGATCAAGGATCTTGAGCATCTTTTCAGATGCTCATTGGCTATTTGTATAATCTTTAATGAAGTATCTGTTCAAATATTTTGTCTACATTACATGCAGCTGTTTGTATTATTTATTAAATTGTGTGAATTCAAAACTTAGATAAAAATTAGAAGTGAAGGATGACATTTTATAGACTAAATTTTTCACTGAAACTAGTACAGAGTCTTGCACAGAAGAAGTAGTAAAAATAATGCTGCTTTTATTATTTTTTCCATTGTTGATCCATTCATGATTTATTTTTTATTTTTATTTATTTTTTTAATTATTTATTTTCAGAAAAACAGTATTTATTATTTTTTCACCACACCCAGTGCTCCATGCAATCCGTACCCTCTATAATACCCACCACCTGGTACCCTGACCTCCCACCCCCCCACCACTTCATAATGCTGCTTTTAATTTGAAGTATATACTCCTAAAAATAATAAACTTAACCTGAAATTTGAAACTTTGAAACATACGTTACATATTGTGCCCTGCTCTCCAACCAGTAAAGAACTTACTTAGCTTATTCTTTCATGATTTGATAGAATTATTTTGTTTGTGCTTTTGTTGGTTACATTTGTTGTAGAGAGAATCAGGGAAAAAACACCAGATTTTTGTGTCTTTCAAAGGACTGTGCCAAGGGTTGTCATTTCAACATGACTATTAAAACCTTGAAAAGGAAAGATTTTTGCAGTCAGGCTCTTACAGCCTTTAGAGGACTAGTTGAGTTGTTAGAAATCACAGAAAAGCCTGGGAGTTATTTGTGATAGCGGCATAGCAAGACACAGTTTTAAACGAGATGTGCCCATCTGGACTGAATGTTTCACGATATAGTCATAAGCTATTTTACAAGCAAGGCCCACTTGAGGGGAGGGGGTTTGACAATAATAAACATAGAAGGGGTTGGTGTTCATTCAGGAGTGACCAGTTTGTTGTTGTTTTGTTTGTCTGGTTTAGTAGTGGTCAGTTTTGAATAGAAGGTAGACCTATTGGTTGTCTGGCATTCTCTTTTGCCTTTCAGGAGCCTGAAGTACCAAGTATGACAGTGATGTTCAGGGATCCTGGTGACAGTGAGCCTGAGGTAGCCCAGCATAAGGACATAAGGACTTGGATGTAGCTAGAACTCTGAAACTTACTGGCTCTTTCATTTGAGGGGAAGTTACGGAATCTTTCTGAGCCTCAGGTTCTTGAAGATGGGGATGATGATAGAGCTCATATCAGAGCAATGTGTGAAAATTACTGAGATGACATGTGTAAAAACCTGGTACACAAATTAACACTCTGAAAATGGCAGCTAGGATTATTTTTACTGTTTACAGTAATAGAAGTAGTAGTAGCAGCAATGTTAGTATTCCGGCTTTAAGGGGGATACAGACACCAAGCCTTTCCCAGTAATGTAGCCTTGGTGACAAAATATTTTTATCTTTCTCCTTAATTTGCACTTAGTTAGAGAGAGAGATACTGGTTCATTTTGAAGGCTTTCTTCCTTCTCTAATATCCAAATCTGTTGCCATGGCCACGCTTCCTTCTTCATCACAGTTTTAATTCCTAGACCACCTCTGTCTTTCTTCTTTTTGGAAAAATCAGCACTTAGGTAGTCAGCACCTGTGGTCATTGACTTACATGGTCAGCATTTTCTGACCCCTGAGGATCATAAAACCTGAGGGAAATGAAAAACTGCACCTTATCAGAAAAATGCAGAGGCTCCTGTCATAATACTCCCTTCAGGTTTGCAATTAAACCTGGCTCTAGGGATGTTTCACAGGAACCAGGGACATTCTCCCTAGACAAGACTATGGTTTCGTTATATTGGTTTAAAGCAGAGACAAGAGAACTTAGAGCAAGCACTTTGAGTGACCAAGAGGTAGAGAGAAGCTACTGTTCTTAGAGGCCTCCTCCCTTCTGGGCTTCCAGGCCTGGAGTTTTGAACTGTGGCATTGTTGAGTCCACTTCTGATGAACTGACCATGTATGTATTGTTCTTAAAATACAATACAATAAAATAAAATACAATAAAGAAATATTTTAAATATTATAAAATATTAAATATTATAAACTACAATAAGAAATATTGTTCTTAAAATAAGAGGAGTTACCCCTATTTCCTTCAGGTCTTGTCTGAGGTTTGGCTCAGCATGAGGTCCAACAGCCTGGACATATATGTCAGGGGTCAGCATGGTTCTGTCGGAGTCATGCAGCTTTCAGGTGTATGTTCAGGCCGCAGGAGAGGAAGGAAAGCATATGGACTTCTCCTTACCCACTTTTCCCCATGCTGGAGTCATTATTTTCCTTTGTTGATTCTTCTTGATTCAAAGAGACTTTTTTTTTTAAAATATTTTATTTATTTATTTGACAGAGAGATCACAAGTAGGCAGAGAGGCAGGCAGAGAGAGAGGAAGGGAAACACGCTCTCTGCTGAGCAGAGAGCCCGATGCGGGGCTCGATTCCGGGACCCTGAGATCATGACTTGAGCCGAAGGCAGAGGCTTTAACCCACTGAGGTGCCCCTCAAAGAGACTTTTTAATACAAAACAAAACTCCTCTAATAATCCAACCTGAGTTTATTGTGGCCAATAAAAGAAGAGGTTAAGTCAACAAGTTTCTTCCAATAAATAAAACCGCTAGTCCTAATGAAATTGTCTTTTCTTTCTTTATATCTTTTAAAAATGAAAATTTTCTTTTCAACATCTAATTATGTTTTGTAGGATTAGGAGCTGGAAATCTACTCTTTCATTTAGTGACCCATAATTTGCTATTATAGAATAAGAATGACTAAAAGAAAGAGACATTAATGTCAAATGAAGAATAAAAGAGTAAATTACTTGTTAATTTAGCTTTGAGTGAATTATAGCTTTATCTATAGCTTTGTCTGAAGAATTTTTTGGGCTAAAGATAAAATAATAATTCAGTTATTAACCTAGTTTCTCTCTCCATCCTATTTGCCCTGCATGGTGTAGTATAAGATCTACCAAATGTGATAAAGTTGCTACATTAAAATCTTTGATAAAGAATAATCCATATGGAAAGACCATATCCCAGAAAATAATAATATTCCCCAAAATAATAATTTAGGAGATAATATCCTTGGAATTAAGATGATCAAAATTTTACTTGATTTCACTGAATACTTTCTGATCTGTGGTAGTAAGAATATCAAGGAAACGTCCCTTCAATTATGAGAACAGAAATGCACTTTGATCTCAGGGAAAGATCACATTCCATGGAAACATTGCATTAATAGCCTTCTTTATGAAAGAAATTGTAAGGGCTTCTAGTTTCCAAAAGTCTTTTACTCATAGGCACCTGATGTGTCCAGATAAGAAATCCTTTGAAGACCATAGAAGTGAAACCGTGGCATGGGGAGATAGGAAGTGCCTGTGTCCAGTGGCAGTTGAAGCTCTACTGAGTCTCAGGTCCTCCTTTAGGTGGATTATCGCATGCTTTAAGAAATCCAGCAGGTCTCAAGGATGTAAGGGGAAAGTGTTACAACCCCTTTTTATTTTTCTTCTTCTACTACTGGGGTACTAATCAGTTCTATGATTCTGTTTTCACTTTGGTATTCAGAAACTAATTTCCAAATGTACAATGATAGTTGTGATTACCACTGCTCTTTGTCTTAAGAATTAAGTTTGAATACTCATTCATAAGCAATATACCTTAAATATAATTCTTAAATATAAATAAAATGTAAGCAATAACACCTTAAATATAGGTATTACACATATAACTCTTTTACCCATTTGTTCATTTTTTGAAAGAGTGAGCTTTATGCTGACTTTGAAAGTATGTTACAGAACACATTTATACTTTTTGAATCTTTTATAAAAACAAAAATAATCACTCATAATTTTCCCAACAAGAATTAATATCTGTTACTATATCACTAAATACTCCCCCAGTCTTTTAATTTTTCTGTATATATAATCATTTTATTCAGTAGCCCAAACATTGTGGAGTAAGAACATGAAATCTTTAATTTTTCTCCTATTACTGCCTATCTTGTAAACTAGGTTGCTGAATTCTTTAACAAAAACTTGCATAGTTTCCAAAACTTCCTGGTCACTTCCAGTTACTAGAGCAAATAAACAAGATGAAACAACGCAAAATAGACTGCTACCTTCTCTAGTTGAAAACTTCTGTCTCCTATCCCATGTTAAGTACTTTCTTGGCTTCATCTTTAGCCATGTTTCAGATGTAGGACATGAGAAGAGAGTATGCTTTGCTCTTCGCATTCTTTCTACTCCCTCACCATAGAGTGAGAGCTGCGTGGTCTGCTCAAATACCCCAACTCCTCATTCCTGCACCTGGGAATTTGCACAGAATTGTCATCTACCTCTGGGCCAGAAAGAGGGGGAAGAAATGGGACTAACTCCACTTCGGGGATGAACGCTGCTTGTTATCTGTGGAGCCTGCACTCCTGATGACTCTTTCAACTCCAATAATTACTTACTTATTTTTGTTTACTCTTCGGAAGTAGGACTTGGGGCAGTTGAAGAGAAGAGCTAGTGAAGTGGTTGGAGTAATAGAGCTTACTTAATTAACTTACTTTCTTAATTAACTCTGAGGGAGGTTTCTGACACCTCTCACTGGTGTGTCAGACCACAGACATTGGTGTGTCTCTTTGGAAAGCAAAGTACTTGAAGCTGCTTTGTCCACAGTTTTTTATCCTAGCAGATAATTCTAGGAATATAAAAAAGTTCTACTTAACATTCTGTTACATGTACATGGAGGAAATGAATGCAATGCACTAGAACATGTTAACATACTTTTCTCTTTTGCCTTTTTCACACCTGCTCTTTTCCAGTGAAAATAAGGCATCCTTTTGCTCAGAGGGTGTGTGTGTGTGTGTGTGTGTGTGTGTGTGTGTGTGTGTATGTGCACATGCATATGTGTGTGTTGGGGGAGGGACAGGACAGGAGGTGGGAATGGGGGTGGTTGAACTAAGTGTTACAGCAAGAGTTCAGCGAGAACCATTTCAGCTTCTAACTTCCAAAATAGAATTTTACAACAAAACACAAACCTTGAAAGCCAGGCATTATATGGAGAGACTGTTCATTGTATTAAGAATAAAGTAAAAAGGAGTCTATTTATGGAATAACTTACATAATATAGGGAGATATAATCTCCCTTCCACCTTTGATTGCCATGACATGAGAGAGATAACATAGGAAGAGAAGGAAAAATTAGAGAAAATCTAATGCAGAGGCTATGGCTTGGAGAATGGAGAAAAACGGAAGGGATAAAGTGTGTGGTTCCCAATCCCCATTCTCCAAATTTTGGCTTACAATGTCAGAGGAGTTTTAGATACATTGACAAAATATACTGAATTTTTATCCTAATTCATCATTGGAAAAAGATTATCGCCAATGGGGCCAACAGCAATAACTTGGGAATGACCCCATTAAAGTAAATTCAATAGTGCAGCCTAGGTAAACAAGAGGAAGATAAGACTTAAAATTTCTGAGATGTTACCAGTTTCTATAGGGTCAGTATAGAATCCATATCTTCCCACAGCCCCCTAACTGAAAATAGATGTGTTGAGACACAGTGGAGTTTCTCTGAAGCTGCCATGCAGAAAGGCAAATTGATTTGTAGGTTTCATCATATGTATAGTCTAGAACAGAGGAGTCTGATGTAGAAGGCTAGGGAAGGCCTCTGCTCTGCTAGAAAGGGAATTGATCTTAATCAAAGGAAGAGACAAGATCTTGAAAAATTCTACCAGTAGGACATTCAGTGGAGACCTAACCATGGCAGGTAATAGCACCTGTCCAAAACTCCCTCTGAACTGTCCCTTTAACCATTATGAGGATACAGTAGGTTCCACAGACACCAGGTATCATCATGAGTAAGAGAAGGTAGAAGGAGAATGATAGAAAATCCTAGAGATTCAGTTAGACCTGGGCTAACAAAGAAACAATAGAAATTACAGTCCCAGGCATAAAACCTAGTGTTTGTTTGTTTTTTTTCTTTTTCAACTGCTCAGTGTGTGTGTGTGTGTGTGTGTGTGTGTGTGTGTGTGTGTATGGAGGTTGGGATTTTAGACTTCAAAATTATTTGTGGTATTGCTTATAAATGTTATAAAAAAAGAATATCAAATTTTATTCTAACTATTCACTACTACAAAAAAATTGATATGTTTAGGGGCACCTAAATGACTCAGTTGGTTAAGTGTCTGACTCTTGATTTTGGCTCAGGTCACTATCTCAGGGCTGTGATTTTGAACCCTACAGTGGGCTTCACACTCAATGTGGACCCTACTTAAGATTCTCTCTCATCCCCAGCCCCTCCCTCTGCTCATGCTCACTCTCTTTCTCTCTAAAAAAATAAAATTTTAAAATGTTACATTTAATATTCTGAAAATACATTCATATACATCTGAGCAAATATGTTGTAAAGATAAATTTTTAGACCTAGAATTCTTCAGCCAAAAATTACATGTATTATCAATGTTGGTATATTTTGCCAAATTACTGTCATGAAGACTACCAATTTTCATTGCTTACAATACTTTGTAAGACTTGCTTTCTCACTCAGTTTTTCTAGCAATATCCACTAAGGTTGGAAATGCTCATAACCCAGAACTCATGTTTAAATTCTTAGATCTGTAACAATAAAGTTACTTATGTTTACCAGAAGACATGCATCAAAATATTCACTAGTTTTTGAAATGTAAAATGTTGACAAACATGAAAAATTAGATATAAACCAAATATCCATAAAGAGTAATGGATAAAGGATACATTCAAGCAATGTGATGCTGTATAAAAGTTAACAGGAGTGCACTTAGAGCATGATGGAGTTCAAAAACATGGAAGAAATTTGAAACATAGGGATTTAAAAAACCTAGAAGGTAACACCCAATATATTACTGATAGACATGTACATTATGAAATGGTAAAAGAAAATATTTGAGATAAATTCACTCAGTGATAGCAGAGAGGTTGCCTTTAGGATGGGAAGGGAAGAGTTTGGGGGCCGTACAGACAGGAATTCTACCTTCCTGTTTTATCCTCTATTATTAGATATTAATATTAATCTTTCATAAAATGATATGTACATCAACAAATTTTATATAAGACCAATATAAATACTGATTTCTGCTCATTTTTTTTTGTATTTTTTCAAAAGGAAGACATCCAGATCCCTTTGCGCTTAGTCTCTTAGAAGTACCTTAACCCAACAGCTTTTACAGTTCATCCCTATTAATTTTACAAATGTACTCATACAGTAGTGGAGTCTTTAAATCTGCTAAAATCTCAGGGCTAATATTAACGATCCAGCCTCCCTAATATGCTCTATTTTCTTAGAATATTTTTCTTTTTCCAAGTAAAATTCAGCAAAATACTATGAGATCCGTCATTTTTCACTGTTCGTTAAATCCAATGTTTTCATTTCCTTCGCATTCTTAAAGTAATAATGAAAATTTCTTATTCGCATAGTAGATTGTGAAGTTCTCACTGATTAAATGGGATGAGTGATGTTTTTCATGGAAAAGTTTGTAGTCAACCAAGCCAGTTCTGGACTGGAAGCCACAATATTACAGGAACTTACGGAGTGAGTATGGACTCTGGCATTCGCGTTGCATGTGTGAAAATTCTCTTTGGAGTTACAAAATGTAATAACCTGCCAATTGCTTGTTCTATTGCATTTGACAAAACCACCTTGTTTTAGGTACATTGTTGACCTGGTGACTGAAATGTGTAGAAATAGATGAGACACTGAGAACGTAATTTGATTTACAAATGCTGAAGAGGGAGCCCCCAGCACCAAAACGATAGCTCAGCTAGGGTTCGTAAGATGGGCTCCTAACCTGCAGCTACAATATTTTTTGAGGCCCCTGTGAGTATATTATTAGGTTAGATTTGTGAGTTACACAGGAAGAAATGCATTATATTTGTTTTGTAAGGGAAAGTGCATGGGCTTTGGAGATGAACAGGTGGTTGTGACTAAACATCCCCTCTAACAGACTCGCTAGATTACTATGCAAAACAGTGTTCCAGTTTGACACTCTTGCCCGCAGAGTATGAGAGTTCCTGTTGGGTCCAACTTCCGTAGCATTTGGTATATCCAGACTTCCATTTTGATAGCCTTTGGTACTTATTTATTGTTTTGTTTGCACTTTCCTTATTGCTATTGAGGTATAGCATATTATAAGTTTATTGGTCACTTAGTTTCCTCCTCTGTGAATTGTACCTTCATAGACTTTCTTCATTGATTTGACCTTTCCTTATTGATTTGTAGTTCATTGATATTCTGAGTGAAAATCTTGTAACTGTTATATATATTGCCAAGTATTCTTGTAATCTTTAATATGACTTTTAATTTTGTTTATGGAGTCTCTTGTCTTGCAGAATTTTAAAATTTTGATATTGTCAAATTTTTCAACCTATTTCCTTCATTGATTATGCTGTTTCTGTCCTGTTTAAGAAATCCTTTACTATGTCAAGGTCATAAAAATAGTCTTTTGTAAATTTTTTTCTGAGAGTTTCAAAGGCTTTTTGTTCTTTGGGTTTGGTTTTGTTTTCATTTCGTCCTCCAGAATATCTCGATTTCACTTCAAAGTAAAGTTTTAAGTAAGGATCTAACTTTTTCCATATGGAAAGCCAATTGACTTGTGCCATTTACTAAGTATCTGAACTTTCTCCATGATATTTAGTTCATTTCTATCTTATATACCAGGTTTCTATGTATTCTGCAGTCTATTTTGACATTTGTTATTTTGTTCTAAATACATAATTTTCATAGATTTCATTATGATTTATTCTTCAACCTATATATCATTTAGCAGTATAAGTTTTAATTACATACTTTTAAATATCTCTATAATTGGCTATTTCTAATTTAATTGTGTGATAATAGGATATGATCTATAGAATTGTTGTTTTGGGGAATTTGTTGAGACTTCTTTGTGAATAGTTAGTGGTCAGTCTTTGAAATTTTTTATGTGCAGAACATTAAATCAAAAAAATTTATTACTACTACATCAAAAATTAATGATGTACCATATGTTGGCTAATTGAAAAGAAAATGTTTACATGCACTTGAAAATTAGTTGAATGCAGAATTCAAAACATACCTAGTAGATACAGTGTGGTAATGTGTGGTGTTCAAATTCTCTATAGCCACACTAGCTTTAAAATGTTCAGTCTGAGTTTCTAAAAGAAAATTTAAAATGTTCTGCTTGGATGGCAGATTACTGAATTACTCCTTGTAATTCTGTCATTTTTTGCCTTACATGTTTTGCATAGTGATGTTAGTTGCATCGAAGTCAGGATTTATGTATTTTTTATGTATATTTCATTATTATACACTGTGTGCTTATCTTCAGAAATTCATTTTTGCTGCTATTTTGTTCTCCTTTGCAAGTTTCCTCTTATGAAGTCAGTTCTAGAATGTGGTTTACCATTTCCCTCAATCTGGCTCCATGAGTTTCACCACTTCTTATCTATTTTTATATTAACCTACTGGGTTTTGGTCTTGCTTAATTCAGTTTAGAATTCCAGCTTCTTTTGGTTGACTCTTTTATCATCCATGACTCTATGTGAACTGTAAGCTTCTTTTTAAAAATTTAAATTCAATTAATTAACATATAGTTTTACAGGTAGAGTTCAGTAATTCATCATTTGTATATAACACCCAGTGCTCATTACGTTAGGTGTCCTTAATGCTCATCATTCAGTTACCCCATTCCCCATACCTCTTCCCTTCAGGAACTGTTGGTTTGTTTCCTATGATTAAGAGTCTCTTAAGGTTTTTTTTCCCCCTCTCTGATTTCATCTTGTTTTATTTTTCCCTCCCTTCCTCTTGCTGCTCTATTTTATTTTATTAAATTTCACATATGAGTGAAATCATATGATAATTGTATTTCCCTGATTGACTTATTTCACTTAGCATAATGCCCTCTAGTTCCATCCATGCCATTGCAAATGGCAAGATTTCATTTTTAATGGATGAGTAATATTCCATTGTGTATATATACCACATCTTCTTTATCCATTTATCTGTTGATGGACATCTGGGCTCTTTCCACAGTTTGGCTATTGGGGACACTGCTGCTATGAACATTGGGGTGCAGGTGCTCCTTAGGATTACTAAATTTGTATCTTTGAGGTAAATAGCTAGTACTGCAATTACAGGGTAATAGCATAGCACTATTTTTTGACTTTCTGAGGAAACTCCATACTGTTTCCCAGAGTGCCTGCACCACTTGCATTCCAACAACAGTTAAGAGGATTCCCCTTTCTCCATATCCCCACCAACATCTGTTGTTTCCTGACTTGCTGATTTTATCCATTCTGACTAGTGTGAGGTGGTATCCCATTGAGGTTTTGATTTGTATTTCCCCAGTGCTGAATGATGTTGAACACTTTTTTATGTGTATGCTGGCCATTTGTATGTCTTCTTTGGAACTGTAAGCTTTTTAGTAAATTCTCAGAATCAGTTGGAGGAATTTCTAGTTGCTCTTTGAAGTCTTTTGTGTCTCTTAGTATTGCATTCCTAGAGCAACTCTAGTACCAGGAGATGTTTGGACTGTTTGCACCCATTCCCCTTTTCCACAGCCCTTCAACGCTGAAGTTCATATTTGCCTGTAATGGCTTGTAAACCATTTACCTGCAACCTCTGATCACCCTACTCTATGTGTCCTGTTATTTCTAGCTCCTGAATTTTCAAGGAACTCTTTTCAGTTTTATGTTTACTTGGGTATTTTTAATTTTTTCAGTGTAATTTCACCACATTTCTTCTTCAAATTTTGTGTGACTGTATTTGTGTATATGTATATATAGAGGTGAAGAGATCATAATCCCAAGTAAGTTAATTCTGCTAAATTAACCACATATACCCAAATACATGAGGTTTCCTTTGTTTTTAATTTAAAATTAAAAATAATGTCCTAAAGACATCAGATGACAGATTTTTCTTTTTTACATATTTTTCTCATTTAACTATTAATGATTCTCCTGGCCTTAGATATAGTCTAAAATAAGGATTTTTAAGGGGTGCCTGGGTGGCTGAATTGGTTGAGAAGCCAGCTCTTGGTTTTGCCTCATGTCATGATCCCAGGGTCCTGGGATTAAACCCTGTATCTAGCTCCATACTCAGTCTGCTTAAGTATTCTCTCTCTCTCTCTCTGCCTCTCCAACTGCTCATGCTCTCTCTCTAAAATTAATAAATAAACACACACACACACACACACACACACAATAAGGATGCCTGGATGGCTGAGTTGGTTAAAAGTCTTCCTTCGGCCCAGGTCATGATCCCAGTGTCCTGGGATCAAGCCATGAGTTAGGCTCCTTTCTCAGCATGGAGCCTGCTTCTCCCTCTTCCTTTCCGGCCCCTCCCCACTCCCCCACCTCTGCTCATGCTCACCCCCACTCACTCCCCCTCAAATAATTAAATAAAATCATTAAAAATAAATAATTATTCTGAATGGTGGCATAATAGTACACAGAAGAGGTAAAAATTCTTTTTTTTTTTTTAACGATTTTATTTATTTATTTGACAGACAGAGATCACAAGTAGGCAGAGAGGCAGGCAGAGAGAGAAAGGAAGGGAAACAGGCTCCCTGCTGGGCTTGATCCCAGGACCCTGAGATCATGACCTGAGCCGAAGGCAGAGGCTTAACCCACTGAGCCACCCAGGCGCCCCGAAGAGGTAAAAATTCTTATATCTATTATTTCCCTATTGATAGTTTTATTTGTTGCTACTATATGCAATGCTATAGTAAAAATACCTTCCACTTACTACATATTTGCATTTTTAACCTGTAAAAAAGATAGCCAAAACCAGAATTTCTTAGTTGTAATGTATGTATTTTATTTTACTTCATTTTAACAGATACATAGATTATTCTAATTTTTTCTATTGAATTTAGATCCCCATTAACAACATTTGATATTGTCAGTTTCACCACATCCTTTCAGCACCACTGGGTATTACTGCAGTTTTTTTGTTTTTTTATGATCAATAGATGACATACAATACTACATTCATTTCAGGTATATGACATAGTGATTCAATAATTATATACATTTAAAATGTTCACCATGGTAAGTATATTTACCATCTGTCACCATGCAAAGTTATTTCAGTATTACTGACTACAATCTCTAGGCTGTCCTTTTCATCCCTGTGACGCAGTTATTTTATAACTGGAAATTTGTACCACTTACTCCTTTCACATATTCCCTCGCTCCTTCGCTTCTGGCAGCCATAAATCTGTTCTCCATATTTATGAGTCTGGTTCTGTTTTTTTTTTCTTTTTTTTTTGTTTTTGTTTTTGTTTTTAGATTCCACATATGGGTGAAATCATACAGTATTTGTCTTTGTCTTTTTCTTGGTAATTTTTCTTGCAATTTTTAATTTTTGTCAATCTTGTAAGTGGAATATGGTTTTAGTTAGCATTTCTCTGGCTACATGTGGGATTGGGTATCATGTCAGAAGTCATTTGGATTTCTTTTTCTGTGATTTGTCTGTATTCTTGACCCTTGATCATTTTCCTTTTATAGATAAGTCACTGTAGATTATATGGAGGATACTCATATGGCCAAATATATATTTTTTCTTTGATTAAATATGGATTTTGTGCATAAGTTGTTTCCAATACTGCCTATTCAGATACAAAATTTTTTATAATTTGATTCTTTTTTTTAAGATTTTATTTATTTATTTGACAGACAATGATCACAAGTAGGCAGAGAGGCAGAGAGAGAGAAGGTGGGGGGAAGCAGGCTCCCTGCTGAGCAGAGAGCCCGATGTGGGGCTCCATCCCAGGACCCTGGGATCATGACCTGAGCCGAAGTCAGAGGCTTTAACCCACTGAGCCACCAAGGCACCCTGATATAATTTGATTCTTTTGAATATAACTTTTTAACCTAATATATAAAAGTTGTTAAGAGTCTTTTTTGGTCACACAGCCGATTACATTGGCATCATTTATTTTTTATAAATGGGAAAGCTGACTGACTAACAATACATGGTACTATCAAAGTAAGTTATTATTTTATCTGAATAGAGTTAATTTTTTATCCCTTTTACCCCTACCTCACCCATATTTTTTCTTATCATAGGAGTCTGGAGTTTTATAATCGTTTTCTAATTTAGGCTCTGACCCAAGTCTTCAGGCCAATAAGAGTTCTCTAAATTAGATTCTTCACTTCACTAGGAGTAGTGGTTCTTAAACTAACATACATCAGGGTTACCCAAATGCTTATTAAAACGCGAATTGCTGGACTACACACACAGAGTCTGCAATTTAGCAGATTTAACATAGGGTCAAATAATTTCCATGTCTAATAAGTGCTCAAACGATGATGAGACTGCTGTCCCAGGTACTACACTTTGAGAAGCATAGCTTAGGAAAATGGCCTTTAACTCCAGAGTCATCCAGAGAACTGTTAAAAGATTTGAAAGTTGAAGTTCTACCTCAGATCAATTAAATTAACTTCTAATTTAGATAATGTTTCCTTGGCTGTATCCTTAGGAGAAAATACGCAGTCAGCTCTTTTTACATGTGAGGATGGGGAGTGGGCCAGATTATCTCAGCTTTTTGGAAAAAAATTTTATAATTAGTTATTCTGGACATCATTGCATTTTTTATTCCTGTTCTTCATTAGTTATTACTTCTAAATGCAGAGTTTCTTAGCAGCTTCATTTGGGGGAATACTTCACAACTTTGTCAATCCACTCTTGTACCTGTTTTTAGAATATGGAGTGCTTTGCTCTGGTTTCAGAATTCATGAGTATATTCATGTAGCTTTTTTTTTTTCTCTCTTTAGTATTTATGTTTGAGACCTGGGCGGGGGGTGGGGGGACAACAAAAACAACGTAATTGTAGCTGCATAAGTAGGTATATTATTATTAACTCTTTACAGATAAGTAAATTGAGCCTCCAAGGAAGGAATTAATATGATCAGGATTCACAGTCAGTATGATTTTGAGTCCCAGTTACTTACTGAGGCAGAGTGGCTCCAGGTGGGTACATTGAATTGTCCTAGAATTCGTTGGTTCATAACTTCCTTGGGAGCTTCCCAGGTGGAAACTGAAACTGGCCCCCAAACATGGAAGGCAGGGAGAGACCAAAGAAAGAAACGGTCTACTCTAGGTCAGTAGGTAATAGTTTAAATAAGTAAATGGATCTTAAATATGAGGTATGTTTTAGGTGGCATCAAGATGAGTGGATCCCTGAACCCATCTGCCAAATCTGAAAGATTTATAGAGACCTTCAATTCAGTCATTATACTCTGCAGGTGTTCTCAATACCACATCACTATCTCAAGGCTGTGTCCTTGTAACAGCCTCTGGGAGTGGGAAAGGCAAGTTGAACCCACATTCCAGGACAGGGGAGCAGGTGAAGAGCCTCCAAGCATCCAGTCTAGCTCACAGGTCAGCAAGTGGTTATGTCTTTTTAAAAATCTTCCCAAGGCAGGTCTAGTTAGCTCCGTCAGTTAAGCATCCGACTCTTGGTTTTGACTCAAGTCATGATCTCAGGGTCAAGGGATCAAGCCCCACATTAGGCTCCCCACTCAGTGGGGAGTCTGCTTGAGATTCTCTCTCCCTCTCCTTCTGTCCCATCTTCCCCCCTCCAAATAATAAATAAATAAATAAATATAAAATTTAAAATAAGAAAAAAAGAAAAGAAACCTTCCACAACAAGATGAACTGTCAGAATGATCTATTTCTCACTCTTGTGTGAATCTACCTACTGGGTACCAGGCAGTTGGCTGAAAAACCACCTTCTTGACTCTAATCAGGGAGGTCCACCTTGTTGAGTTCAGTGAACAGGGCAAGGAAAGAGACAAGTGTATTCAACATGTATACAAATGGATTGCAGAGACAGAGAAGATTACTTATATCTGTCTTCCATAAGTTTTTTTAACATTTCTGTTCTGCTGCTGATACCTTCTTTGGATTCTTAGCAAAATTATAGAGTTACATTTCTTCTTACATCTTTTCCATTGCTGTGTGGAGTGTTTAGACAGAATAAAGTTAAATTTGTGCTCAGTCCATCAACCTGAAAGGATGGACATCTGAATTTTGGGCTTTATTTCACAACAAAGAGTCTATGACCTTGAAATAGTTTATCTTACGGGGCTTGATTTTTTTCTTCTGAAGATGTAGTAATTTAAAATAGGTAACTTAAAAAATTATTTCTAATTCTAACATTATAAAAAGGAATGATATACCTCCAAGTATGACAAGGGAAATGTTGTAGCAGGAATGAACTGTCCCCACATTATTCTCAGATTTCTTATATGTCTCATTATACTGATTTGTTGTGATCATGCAGTAATTTCTCCCCCTCCCCCAAAGAACAGTCTGTTTATCTGGTTTTTATAAAACATTAGAGAAAACAGAAATCCCTCAGAAACAAAAACCAAAATGGGGTGGGGGAAGGAGAGAAGGAGATAGAGAGAGAATGAGAATATGAATCTCTGATCTTAGGTGCTGTTAGTCAAACAAATGAGAAAAGAAATAATTCCAACGGACTGTATTTCAATTTTACTGGAATGTATTAATGCATATATAAAGTGTTTTGTGGTGCATAGTTAGAATTGCTATATCTATGTCATATATTATCAGGGTGACTGCTATTACCAGAATACATTATATTATAAACCTCTCTACTGTTTCCAGGGAGATGAACTAACAGTGGCATACAGATGTCTCCAATGGCAGGCAGTGTTTCTTTTTGTTTAAAATACTTTACAAAAGAATCCCCAATCAAGAGAGCACTTCTAAGCATGTTCACCTATGAATACGTACCCTTTGAAGATATGAACTTGACTGTAGGTATCGAGATATGGATATATAGGGAGAATGTATTCAATTCATTAATGGCTGAGTAGTTGAGGAACTTAGAGAACAATTTCAAATATAACTCCCTTAATCTCCTTCCAAGATGCATGCATGCTCAAGTAATTATGTCATACTTCTGATTTCTAAGGACAACTATTTTTAAATTCTGCATATATGTTTTCCATAATTTACGGAGTAGGGAATACATTCTGTATAGTGGCAAAACATTCTCCCTTGAAAGCTAGCTGCTCGTTTTAAAAGCGTTTTCCTTAAAATAAATAACGGACTGATATAGTAAGCAGTTTGGAGATTAGATCAGAATTAAAATGTAAAATAGTAGTAGTTAAATTCATTCCTTTTGTTGTGTGTGTGTGTGTGTGTTTTTTTTTTCTAAGTGGCTGAAACTCTGTATGTTTGGTGTCTCTATTTAATTTCCTTAAACAACAGCTGTATAAATATGGTCATAATATCTTAGTTTGGGTCTCTGAAAAATAGAATTTGAGACAGAGATTTACATGCAATAAGTTTATTGGGTGAACGTTCTCAGATCAACACCTGTGAGGAAGTGGAAAGGGCAGGATGGGCAGTGAGGGAAGCTGAACTATCATGGACCTGCAACGAAGACCTTGGCCAAGGCCACAGGGAGCTCTAGAGGTGGTCTGATCCTTTCTAGTTGTGAATCCAGGTAAGGTGGCCATGTCTTTGTACCCTTCACAGAAAAGTCATTGGATGTGGGCTACCCTGCAGAGAGGCCTGGCACTTCTAATTTGTGAATCCAGGCAACTTGGCCATGTCTTTGTACCCTGCACCGGGCAGTCATTAGATGTGGTCTATCCCACAGAGGAGATGCAAACTTAGGTGAAAAACAGCTCACTTCTGCAAAAGGTAACTTCTGATTATTTTGTTTAGGACTAAGTACTGAGACAGGCATGGCATTAGAGAACCAGAATTTTATACTGTTTTTCACAAATTATGGCAGTCACCAGAGAAATAGTATAGAGTATGAATATTAGATGGCAGTGGTGAATTTCCACTTGGTAATTACACACAAGTATGAAAATGTATTCTAAAATTATGTGTATATAGAATCTGCTTTGCCTAAGGAACTCGAAGTTTAAAGTCATCAAATTTGTTTGAATCAAGATGTTTCTTATAATGGGATAACTAAGAATAAATATGCAATCTGAGTAGGGAACGTAAGTGAATGTAAGGAATGAATATGAATTTATGTAGATCTTTTCACTACATATGTTTTCAGAGAACATCATATATTTTCTGTACCCTATGAGTGTTTAAAAGGAGTTTCTTACACTTATTAACCTGACCTAGTATTACTTTGACTAAAGCGACATATAAGCATACATCTGGAATCTGACCCTCCCTTTCCGGTCCATACCATCAACACTCTAGGACAAAATCTGTCATCTCTTGACTGGATTATTGCAACAGCATCTTACGTGGTCCTCCATCCTTGCTCTGTACACAGTCTGGTTTCAGCACATCAGTCTACATGATATTATTAAAATGCAAGAAGACAGCAACTATTTAGCTTAAAAGCCTCTCCTGGCTTCTGATGTTACTCAGTAAAAGCAGAATATGAGGCCTCCAGGGCTCTACATGATGTGACCGCTAACTTCTCTTCCTATTCTCTGCCATCACTTGCTCTGCTCTGGGCATACCGGTGTTTTTGCTATTTCCTGAACATGCTGTGTCTCAGGGAGCTTCTGTTTGCTATTTTCTCTGTCTGGAATGCTCTTTCTCCAGATAATTGTGCAATTTGCTTCCTCACTTCCTTCAAATACTTACTCAAAAAATTTTCTCAGCGATTCTTCCTGGATACCCTACCCAAAATTTCAACAATCGTTTCATAACCCAAACATGCTGGGCTCTTTTCTTTCTGCACTTAACACTTAGAATTATTTATCAGGTCCATATTTTTCTTATTCTTCTTGCTTGTTATATATCTGTCCCGTGGAAATAAAAATCCCATGAAGGCTGACATTTTTTTGTCTTTCTTTTATCCCTGTAGCCGTAGTGTCAAAAACTCTTGTTTGGCATGTAATCGGTGCTCAGTAAATTTTTACTGACTGAAAGAAGATTTAGATGACAAATGTGAATATATAGTTAGTGAATATATGAGGCCTCTCTCTTTGGCTTCCTCCAGAGAGCAGGGGTTTTAAGAATAGGGAGATAACTTAATTAGTGTTAATTATGCTCTGGGCCTTCCTACATGAATCAACAAGAAAGCTGAGAGGAGAGATGGCTCTTCAGAATCATGTAGACACATTTGAGCCCAACTGTGAATCTGAGAGACAACACTGTTATTCCGTGGGTGTCAATAAATAGAAACTTAGGGCTAGTGAGAACAAAAAAAAAAAGTCATGCGGATTATTAAGAAACTAGATCCCATTTTTTTCTCCCCAACTAACCATTACTTAGTTCCTGTTTAAAATGGGACATAAAACTCCAAGATCAATTTAAGAGATTAGCTCTAGGTTAAGCCCAAACTCTGCTATCTATGAAATGCTCTCTGTATTCAGTATCTTAAAAATGTTTCAGTGTCATTTGCAGCATGAACATAACAATTCTTAGGAAGTTGTAGGAGAAATGCTTTAGAATGTCAACTTTTTGAAAAGTATGTTGAAATTTGGTTTTCAGTTTACATTAAAAATTACTTTTTTGTAACACCATAGGATGTCAGATGCAAAGCTTACTTCTTGCATGTGACTTCTGTCCCCTTTATAAAGTCTCATAGGATCTGTGCTGTTAGATGTTAGCGCTTCTCCTATGATGCTTCTAGAACCCATACAACATCAGAAAAGTTGTGCCTGGGCGCCTGGGTGGCTCAGTGGGTTAAGCCGCTGCCTTCGGCTCAGGTCATGATCTCAGAGTCCTGGGATCGAGTCCCGCATCAGGCTCTCTGCTTGGCGGAGAGCCTGCTTCCCTCTCTCTCTCTGCCTGCCTCTCCATCTACTTGTGATTTCTCTCTGTCAAATAAATAAATAAAATCTTTAAAAAAAAAAAAAAAGAAAAGAAAAGTTGTGCCTAACTGCTGGTAGGCCATTTGAGGCATAGTGGGAAACTGAGAACAAAGTGCATTGCTGGCGACTATATAAGACTCATGTAAGCTCTACCTTCTTCATATGTTATCTGTGGCCATCATAGTTACAGTTGTCTCAGGACTGTAACAATGAAGAACTCTGAAACAAATGTCATGAGCACCACAGGCATTAAGCAGTCTGTGGCCTCTTACTTCAAGATCACTTTGGATGCTATTCTAAAACCATCCAATATAGTCGGACCCCCTTCCCCTGCATGTCTGTGCTGACAGGAAAGCATAAGAGATGGCTTATAGCGCAGTTCTTCTCAGTTCTGAATACTAAAGATGGAGCATGCTGCTTATCCTTTTTACCTTCAGCAAAGCCTCAGAAAACCAGAATAGCTTATGGCCCATTAGAATGCAGGTGGTAGGGGATGCTAAGCGTCTCGTCACTGCGGCTAAAGTACCCAGGAGCAAAATCATGACTTATACATTTTCCAGTCTTCCTTGGCTACAGAATTTTGACGTTTGGGGGCTCAACAGAAACTGGATTTGGATAAGCACAGATGCTGAAATGGTATCCAGATACCCCCAAATGGTCAGTTACATGGCCAGTCCTTCTTATTCTCCCAGGAAGGGAATATAAGAAGGCTGATAAGCCAGTTTTATCTTAAAAGCTATATACACACACACATATATTTTTTATAAGCTATATACAAACACATGTGTATGTATGTGTGTGTGTGTGTGTGCGCACATGTATATATATATATATATGTATATGTATATATATATGGCTTGGCTTTATTAAAAATGGGATTTCAGTGTCCAAAGGTGGTTCTGATGTAGGGTGGTCCACTGTCTCTCTGATAATTGTCTGTGAGCGGGTCTTGTTTCTTTGGACATTGCTATGGTAGCAAAATAGCCTATGGGTATGGGTTGAGGGCTGTCAGTTCCTGAAAAGGAAAATGGAGCCCCCCATGCCCAGGCCTGGCTGCTTGAGGCCCTCTAAGCCTAACAGCATTGCAGGCAGATATTTGCCAGTCAGTAGCTAAAGAGGGTGGATGCTCTCCATTTTTCACTCTGCTCAGCCATCAGAGGAGTTACCTCTATGTGGAATGCCAGCAAGTCCCAAAGAAAAGTAAATATTTCACCCAATCTCAAATGGCTTTTTGTTCAACACAACTCCAGAATCTTATAGTTTGGGACAATTTATTTGCAGTCTCTCTCTATTTTTTTTTTTTTTTTTTTGGTGACTATTTCACCATCCCATAGCGTCTAATGTAGCTCAGCTTAAGGATTTGAATCTTAAGCGGGAAGTGACTCAAAGCCCTCTGCCCCTCACTAGAACATCTGTCTCTTCTCCAGCCAGTTCCAGACTGTATGAGTGGAGCCAAAAAACCTTGCTCCACATTTCTCCCTTTAGGCTGGTCCGTGTCAGAACAGCACAGTTTGTAGCCCAGCTCCCTTTCTCCACAGCCACAGTACTCAAGTGTTGGATCATTAGGTATCTTAGTGGCATAGGGCAGCGAGGTATGGGATACCTGGCAACACAAACTGAACAGGGGGTTCTACACATTCCATGTGCTTTGGACTGAACGGGAAGAATAAGACTGACAGAACAGGCTGCAGGGAGGATTAGAAGAGATTAAAGCTAAGCCTGGCTGGAAGGGTCTGTTAGCCATGTGACTCTCTGAAGGTATTATGAGCTTCTCTGATAAAAGGGTGAGGTGCTCACAATATCTTTCTGAGAACACCAGCACTGTTCCTCTCATGGGCTATCTGACTGTATCCCCACATGACAGACTCCATGGAGATGGAGTGGGAGAATTGTCCTGTTGTTTGCAGAAAGAAATAAGGAGTAATTTTTCTAATATGAAGAGATTAGTTTCTTGCCATTCAGCCCTCCCCACCTTTTACTCAGCAAGGCTGACATTTGTCATCCATGCCTTCATAGAAGAGTTTAAATACAGTCTAACTTCTCCGTTGAACATCTCACTGTAGCTGCTGATAAAATCTACTGTAAAGGAACACAAAGACAATCTCATGAAAATAGAAAGAAATGATTCTATGTACCATAGAGCTGATAAGACAGAGGCATATATTACACTTTGTTCTGCCTTTGGCTTGCTAGTATAAGTCCAAACCTAAAAGTTGTAGCTGTTTGTGTAACTTGAGAATGTTCCTTGCATTGAGGAATCGTTTGACGGGGAGATAACAACCTGCATTAAGAATGTGGGAGCATCTCTTGGAAGGCTGGCAGGAATGGTAATGGAGCAATGTGTCGTGCCAAAGAAAATCAACACTTCACAGTGAGAGTGGACTTGAATTCTCTTTGGAGACAGGGTGGAATTTCTGAGTATTCCAAAAAGCAAATAGTTGTACTTTTTGTCGAAAAGCAAGACTATGTGATAGAAGGTACTAGACTATTGTAGATTCCATTGAAGCAGACTATTGTAGATTCCATTGAAGCAGGTCCTCTCTCTCCTTTCTGGCATTCCCAGCTCCTGGCCTTTAATGGTGCTGTTCCCTTCGCTGAATTTCTTTCCTCAACCATCTTCCCATGCAAATATCAAGCAGCCTTCATAATATAAGCTAATGGTAGTTATACAATATCTTCTGTGTCTGGTCACTAAATTAAACTTACATATAATATTCACTCTAATCCTGATCACAACTAACTCTATAAGGTAAGAACTATTATTATAAATTTACAAATAATTGGTGACATAAGAAACCAGCAACTTACCCATAGCCCTTCAGTTAGCAAATGGAGAAATCTAAATTTGAATCTAGGTACTTTGCTCCTGCCTGTGTTCTCTTAACCACTATGCCACATTTCTTTCTATCATAAGCCAAATATCCTTGCAAGTTCATAAAGCTTTCACTATAAATTCCTATCATAGCCATAAATGCTTTCTTTTAATTTCAACTGTACACATTGTTTACAACATTTCCAGAACTTGATCTTATACTATCCTAGAAAATTATCTAAGGTGTTTATTAAATGAATTTTTCCCCATAAGGTTATACCTTCTTTAAGAGCACTATATATTTTTCACTGGCTTGATAATAAATATTCAGTAATACCTGGTGATTGAACAAACTAGGTCAGTTAATTTAGATGCAATAATGTGACAAAACGTTAGAAGAAACATTATATTCATCATTCTGAAACCATTTTTGCTAAATATTACTAAATTATGACCAAGGAAACTTTCACCATACCTATAGGATCACCCTTTAAAGTGTCAGACTGATCAGAATACTGTAGAAATTCAGCTCTATTCTGCAGGCAAGACAAGTGAGTACATTCCTGAACAACAGTTCAGTAGTGAATAGGTCAGAGGGCTGTCAAATAAGACACTAAAGTGATGTGCTGAAAACAAGCCAGAAGCAATACAAAAATCAATAAAGACATCTGAGAAATAGCTGGGGTTGACCAGACCTCCTGGGCAGGATATGATCTAGTTTATCCAGAAACCAACCACTACTACAGAGACCAAATAGAAGAGACCTAAGTGGCATTAGGCTTCCTTTTTTGAGGCTTTGGGAGACATAACAAGATAAACACATATGTATAATTGACACTTCTGAGTGTGCTGGTCATCAGTGAGCCTGTAAGCTAATTCTGAGCCTCCTGGGGAGTATCCTTGGCATAGAACAAGAAGGCGTTAAATGTCTTTTACAGCAGATACCCCATTGTCTAGTGATTAAGAAGAGGGACTCTGAGCTGAGGCTGTCTGTCTGTCTCTCATAGATACAGAACTTGCACAAGCTATCCAACTCCTCTGTGCTTCAGTCCTTATTGCAAGTTATAGCACATAGTAAAAAGAAGTCCTATTGTATTAGCTATTTTAAATAAGGTGATAATATAAATGCTATTACATTTATTAGCACAGTGGTTGGCCAAAACAAATATGTGCTCAATAATGAAGATAATACAGTGATAGAGAAGGATGAATGTGGTAGATGTAGGCAGTTAGAAGGTATAAAACCACTCATTTATTCAATAAATGTTTATTGAGAATCTACTCTGCTGGGTGCTAGATACAGACTCTAAGCAAGAGCAGTCTGAGCCCTACTTACTTCAAGCTTAACATCTAGTGAAGGAGATAGACCATAAACAAGTAAACATAGAACTATATAGTTCTCAATTATGAAAAAGTGTTATGAAGGAAAATTATGAGGCAGAGAGTGAGAAGAATGGAAAAGGAGTTATTTTGGTATTTTTAAAAGTAAACTGTAGTTGACACCCAATGTTAGTTTCAGGTAGGCAATGGTGATTCAACAAAGCTATACGTTATGCTATGCTCACTACAAGAAGAGCTGCCCTCTGTCACCATACAACACTATTAATACCATTAACTCTGTTTCCTATGCTTTATCTTTATCCCCGTGACTTATTCATCCCATAACTGGAAGACTGTATGTCCCACTCTCCTTCACTCATTTTGCCCATTTCTACACCCTCTACTCCTCTGGCAACCTTACATTGTTCTCTGTATTTATGGGTCTATTTCTTGTTTTTGTTCATTTGTTTGTTGGTTTTGTTCTTTAGATTCTGCATATAAGTGATACCATGGGATAATTGTACTTCTCTGTCCGACTGACTTTGTATAATAACAAAGAAGACCCATTTTAAGTTGGATGGCAGGGATAACCTTCTTCAGGGCATAACATAAAAGCTGAAATTTTATAAACACCAGGAGAATGCAATGACGACAACAGGTAGAGTAGAAAAACCATCCAGTCAGAAGGAGTCCCATCACTTCAAGTCCAAAGGAAGGAAAAATACTGACTTGATCTACCAAATGAAAGACAGCTAAGATGATAAAGCAGAGATAGAGAAGGAAAGAATGACTCAGAGACAGGTTGGAGGTGGGAGAACATGTGTTAGTTGGTTCAGGGCTTCATAAGCTACAATGAGGAGCTTAAATTTAATTGTAAGGGTGATAGAAGGTTACTGAAATAATTCAATTTAGGTTGTCTGCTTTATGGTGTTGCTGGGGCAAGAATGGAAGAATGAAAACCAATGAGGAAGCCATCCTCATAGCCCAAGCCAGAGATGACATTGGATCCTGACTTAGGCATGGCTGAAAGCAGTTGGTAGAAAGACAGATAGAATTGAGATGTATTTTAAAGGAAGCATCTGTGGGTACACATGCAAAACCACATTTAATTTTTATATGGAAAAGGATATAGATTGGGGTGCCTGGTGGTTCAGTTAAGCCTCCAACTCAGCTTCAGCTCAGGTCATGATTTTGGGGTAGTGAGATCAAGCCCTACGTAGTGCTCCGTGCCCAGCTCTTGAGTCTGCTTGGGATTCTCTTTTGCCCTCTCCGTCTGCCCCTACCTGCTCCCCCAACCCTCACATGCACATAAACTCTCTCTCCCTAAATTAAGAAAATCTTTTTTTAAAAAAAGGATAAAGATTAATGATCCCAGTAAAATGTGTGTTACTTTTAAACAGTATAATATGAAGAGAGCTTTTAAGTAACTTTTGATCTGAGGCCCATTGTATTTAAAGGTCTTACCAATTCTAAGATGTGCATTTAAAGAAAATCTCTCTGAAATCAGCAGTATTATATAATTGAAGACAGATTAAAAGTAACTCCATATTCATCATTTATTTAAACAGCATGAAAATTCTCAGGTTTTAAATTTATAACATTTTGTCCCTGTGTTATTGTAAAATTATTCAGTGAAAGTATCTTTCAAAGAAATCTTCAGGTTCATGATAAACAGGACTGTAAAGTCTGTGAAATGCAGAGTTTCTGACATCAAAGTGCACCATAGACAGGACACAACAAGAAATGCTGTATACCAAGTGTTCTTGCTATAAATTAATTCCCATCAGCTGAGAGAGTAGGATAGGGCTGCCAAAGAAAATGTACTGGAGCCCATAAACTCAAGGTTGTTATTTATTTCCTGTTAGAAAATTATTCAGCATGGAGTGCATTTTTAAAGCATTTGTAGAAACTGGGCAGCCAAATCCCTTTGTGATGTTTTAAAATTTCACCCCAAAGGTTTAAATATGTTCATAAAAATACCATAATTATTTTCTGACTACACCCTGATTTTTTAAATTTTCACATTAATATACTTTGTACTAATGATAACATTGCCCATGCACTAGTTATGGGACAACTTACTAGTTTAGTTGCTGTAAATCTTGTTCTTTGCTAGATCATCAGGTGGCATAGCCTTTCTAAGTTCATGTGAGGTTTTCTAGAACTGTGGACCAGGAGCTTCCATTCGTGAATCCCGCTAAGGACTGACTATCCTATGCCAGCAGAGCATTAGGTTGTCACTACAGCTGACAGATCCATCTGGCCTGTAGCCATGAGAGATAAAGAGCTCATTTTGAACAAATGGACCATGTGATCCAGGTGGCAATGAGCTGTAGTGGCAGTGCAGAGCCAGCTATACGCATAGGCTGAATGAGCAGCTGTCTCTTTACTGGTATTCAAAACAACCTTAGAACCACTCCCCAGACTTGCCTTTCCAGCAGCTTCCTCACTTGATTCTACCATATTGGCTTACATGACAACATCACTAACTCCCTAGAGTGATGTTACTGAAGGCTCTACTAAAATGAATGTTTCTTACAGAGAATTGTCGTTAGGTTTCTAGGCTATCCCTACAGAATACAACCAGCCTCACAGAAAAATGTTTCCAGTATCCTTGGGTTATCTGCAGCACTCTTCTGAATTCATCTAAAATGATTTGCTCACTCCTCTGTATTTCTTTGTGAATCTCCTGATTTCAATTTCCTTCCTTCTAGATCTGGGATTTTCATAACAGCTATGAAGAAGACCTTAACACTTAGAAACAATTATACTGAGTTATTTTATCATATAATAAATACTTTGGCCATAGTCTGGCCTTGAAGGGATAAGATGGTGTTCAAGTATAAGTTGGTGAATGTGGTTGAGAAAGGAAAGTTGCTTAAAATTAGATGGTAGGGGGCTCAGAATCAGGGAGTAAATAAAGTAATGGATGATAATATTGGATCAGGAGAGTTAGGAGTTTAACTATAGGCATAGAATGATTGACGGCAAGAAGGATTTAACTTAGGAAGTAGAAGAGCTATGTGAGTTAGTTTTACCTTTATCACAATTGAGCCAATCATTAAAGCTACAGGATTATTTACTAGAGTTCTAAAGTAGTAGATAAAATCAAAGAATGTTTTCCAGTGTATTCCAAAATGTCTTAATCAAAGCATTGATTCCATGAGAGGTTTTATGAAAATAGGGTTCCATGGACTGAAACTGAGAAATGCTGCATATCTAATCTCCTCTTAAGAGACTGACTTGACAAATTAGATGATTGAATGCTTTGAGATGTCTAGATTAAAAAAAAAAAAATTGACTTGCTTAACCTCTATTTTTCCAAGTAAAAGATTAGCTCCAAGGAACATAGTTTAATAAATTTTATATGATTTAAGGAAGGAAAAAACAGCCTTTATGAATACTCCAGTCACAGGCAAGAATATAATCCAGGGCTTCCAAAATGTTGAGGACTTAACTCTAACAAATCCATTCCATTTATTTATAGATTATATTATCATGTTCTGATATATTAAATATGTTATAGCATACATAAAATAGACATCCAGAAGTTGGGAAAAATTAAAACACTTAAAATACATATATTTAATTTTTTAGAAGTTAACATTTTTCTCTTGCCATAGGATTTTAATTAATAATGCTTTTTAGTGAAGAATTTGATTAATTTTTTTTTATTCTTGTAATTCTTGGTTTAAATCCTTGTTTAAAATTTGTGCTAAAATTTGTGCTACAGTGAGTCAAAAGAGTCTTTCTAAGTTGATTTTATTTCCATATTTGTTTTAAATGACTGTTACATATAAAAAGGTTAACTCAGGGTGCCTGGGTGGCTCAGTGATTAAGTGTCTGCCTTCAGCTCAGGTCATGATCTCAGGGTCCTGGGATCGAGCCCCGCATAGGGTTCCCTGCTCAGCAGGAAGCCTGCTTCTCCCTCTCTCCCTCCCCATGTTTGTGTTCCCTCTCTTGCTGTGTCTCTCTCTGTCAAATAAATAAATAAAATCTTTTTTTTTAAAGTTACCTCAAAGATAAATAAGAAACAAATGGAATATGGCATTGAATTACATTAACTAATACCTGAAGGGATAATATACGTACATGGAACTCAGTATGTCATTAACAATGGTGGTCATGAATTCATATTTTAAGTAACCTTTTTGATTCTTGTAAGATCTGATAATGCCTCCAAATCCTTTTTCTGTGGTGTTTGGAGATCCTATCTCAAGAATAGAAGTGTCTTTTTTTTTTTTTTAATGATCTTTTTAGCTTCAGAGGTGGAATTTAGTAATTCATCAGTTACATATAACACCCAGTGCTCATTACAGCAAATGCCCCCTTTAATGCCCATCACTCATTATCCCTTCCCCCATTCCTCCCCTCCAACAACCCTTTTATTTCCCTAGAGTTCAGCATCTCTTATGGTTTGCCTCCTTCTTGATTATATATCGTTCCTTAATGGGAACATTTTAAGGCTTCCCGGACATTTCAACAGGGTTAGTTTAGTTAGAATTATATAATATCTCTACTTAACCAGATGAAGGAAGTGTAAAACATCACAGTATGCTAAAAGCAAGTGAATGATTGAGGTCTCAGTTGTCAGTCTTCACCTCTCACTATAGCATATACCCTCCCCAGTGCCCATCACCCAGGCACCCCATCCCTCCCACCCCTCTCTACTCCAGCAGCCCTCAGTTTTTTTCCTGAGATTAAGAGTCTCTTATGGTTTGTCTCCCTCTCTGGTTTCATCTTGTTTCATTTTGCCCTGCCTTCCCACATGATCCTCTGTTTTGTTTCCCAAATTCTTCATATCAGTGACATCATATGATAATTGTCTTTCTCTGATTGACTTACTTCACTTAGCTTATTTGTATCTTTGGCATAAAAAACTCAGTAGTACAATTGCTGGATAATAAGGTAGCTCTATTTTCAACTTTTTGAGGAACCTCCATACTGTTTTCCAGAATGGCTGCACCAGCTTGCATTCCCAACAGTGTAGGAGGGTTCCCCTTTCTCCACATCCTCACCAACATCTGTCATTTCCTGACTGGTTAATTTTAATCATTCTGACTGGTGTGATGTGGTATCTCATTGTGGCTTTGATTTGTACTTCCCAAATGGTGAGTGATGTTGAGCACTTTTTCATGTGTCTGTTGGCCATTTGGATGTCTTCTTTGTAGAAATGTCTGTTCATGTCTTCTACCCATTTCTTGACTGGATTATTTGTTCTTTGGGTGTTGAGTTCCATAAGTTAATTATAGATTTTGGATACTAGTCCTTTATCTGATATATCATTTCCAAATATCTTCTCCCATTCTGTCGGTTGTCTTTTGATTTTATTGACTGTTTCCTTTGCTGTGCAAAACATTTTTACCTTAACGAAGTCCCAATAGTTCATTTTTGTCCTTGCTTCCCTTGCCTTTGGCGATGTTCCTAGGAAGAAGTTGCTGTCGCTGAGGTCGAGGATGTTGCTGCCTGTGTTCTCCTCAAGGATTTTGAAGGATTCCTATCTCACATTCAGGTCTTTTATCCATTTTGCATCTAATTTTGTGTGTGGTGTAAGGAAATTCTCCAGTTTCATTCTTCTGCATGTGGCTGTTCGATTTTCCCAACACCATTTGTTGAAGAAACCATCTTTTTTCCATTGAACATTATTTCCTGCTTTGTCAAAGATTAGTTGACCTTAGAGTTGAGGGTCCATTTCTGGGTTCTCTGTTCTGTTCCATTGATTTATGTATCTGTTTTTGTACCAGTGCTATATTGACTTGATGATGAGAGCTTTGTACTAGAACTTGAAGTCTGGAATTGCAATACCACCACCAACTTTGGCTTTCTTTTTCAACATTCCTCTGGCTATTGGGGGGTCTTTTCTGGTTCCATATAAATTTTAGGATTATTTGTTCCATTTCTTTGAAAAAAATTGATGGTATTTTGATAAGAATTGCATTAAATGTGTACATTGCTTTAGGTAGCATAGACATTTTTACAATATTTGTTCTTTCAATCCATGAACCTGGAACACTTTTCCATTTCTTTGTGTCTTCCTCAGTTTCTTTCATGAGTAATTTATAGTTTTCTGAGTACAGGTTCTTTGCCTCTTTGGTTAGATTTATTCCTAGGTATCTTAGGGTTTGGGGTGCAATTATAAATGGGATCAACTCCTTAATTTTTCTTTCTTATGTCTTGTTATTGGTTTATAGAGATGCAACTGATTTCTGTGCATTGATTTTATATCCTGACACTTAATTGAATTCCTGTATGAGCTGTAGCGGTTTTGGAGTGGAATCTCTTGGGTTTTCCACATAAATTATCCTATCATCTGCAAAGAGTGAGAGTTTGATTTTTTCTCTGCCTATTCAGGTTCCTTTTATTTATTTTTTTGTTGTTGTTGTCTGATTGCTGAGGCTAGGACTTCTAGTACTACCTTGAATAGCAGTGGTGATGGTGGACATCCCTAACATGTTCCTGACCTTAGGGGAAAACTCGCAGTTTTTCCCCATTGAGGATGATATTTGCTCTGAGTTTTTCATAGATGAGTTTTATGGTATTAAGGTATGTACTCTCTATCCCTACACTGTGAATAGTTTTGATCAAGAAAGTATGCTGTACTTTGTCAAATACGTTTTTGGCATCTATTGAGAGGATCATATGATTCTTGTTCTTTCTTTTATTAATGTATTATATATAATTAATTGATTTGTGAATTTGAACCAACCTTACAGTCCAGGAATAAATCCCAATTGGTTGTGGTGAATAATCCTTTTCATGTACTGTTGGATGCTATTGGCTAGTAATTTGGTGAGAATTTTGCATCCATGTTCATCAGGGATATTGGTCTGTAATTTTCCTTTTGATGGGTCTTTGTCTGGTTTTGGAAATCAAGGTAATGCTGGCCTCATAAAATGAGTTTGGAAGTTTTCCTTCCATTTCTATTTTTTGGAACAGTTTCAGGAGAATAGGTATTAATTTTTCTTTAAATGTTTGGTAGAATTCCCCTGGGAAGCCATCTGGCCCTGGGCTTTTGTTTGTTAGGAGATTTTTGATTATTGCTTCAATATCCTTATTGGGTCTGTTCAGGTTTTCTACTTCTTCCTGGTTCATTTTTAATAGTTTATACATCTCTAGGAATATATCCATTTCTTCCAGATAGTCTAATTTGGTGGCACATAGTTACTCATAATAAGTTTTTGTAATTTTTTTTTTTATTTCTTTGGTGTTGGTTGTGATCTCTCCTCTTTCATTCATGATTTTATTAGTTTGGGTTCTTTCTCTTTTCTTTTAATAAGTCTGGCTAGGGGTTTATCAATCTTCCTTTCAAAGAACTAGCTCCTAGTTTCATTGTTCTGTTCTACTGTTCTTTTGGTTTCTATTTCATTGATTTCTACTCTGATTTTTATTATTTCTCTCTCCTTCTAGGTTTAGGCTTTCTTTGCTGTTCTTTCTCCAACTTGTTTAGGTGTAGGGTTAGGTTGTATATTTGAGACCTTTCTTATTTCTTGAGAAAGGCTTGTGTTGCTATATGCTTTCCTCTCAGGACCACCTTTCCTTCATCCCAAAGATTTTGAACAGTTGGGTTTTCATTTTCATTTGTTTCGACAAAATTTTTTTTTGAATCTTCTTTAATTTCCTGGTTGACCCATTAATTCTTTAGTAGAATGTCCTTTAACCTTTTTGTATTTGAATTTTTTTCTACTATTCTCTTATGATTGAGTTTGAGTTTCAGAGCATTGTTGTCTAAAAATATGCAGGGAATGATCCCAATCTTTTGGTACCTATTGAGACCTGAATTGTGACCCAGGATGTGATCTATTCTGGAGAATGTTCCATGTGCACTAGAGAAGAATGTGTATTCTGTTGCTTTGGAATGGAATGTTCTGAATATATCTGTGATATCCTTCTGGTCCAGTGTGTCATTTAAGGCCTTTATTTCCTTTTTGGTGTTTTGTTCAGATGATCTGTCCATTTCAGTGAGGGTGGTATTAAAGTCCCCTATGACTACTGTATTATTGTCGATGTATTTCTTTGATTTTTTTAGTTAATAGGCTTATATAATTGCTCCCATGTTAGGGGCATAGTTATTTAAATTTGTTAGATCTTATTGGACAGACCATTTAATTATGCTATAGTGTCCTTCCTCATCTCTTATTATAGTCTTTGGCTTAAAATCTAATTTGTCTGATATAAGGATTGACACTCCAGCTTTCTTTTGATGTCTGTTAGCATGGTAAATGGTTTTCCACCCTCTCACTTTAAATCTGGAGGTATCTTTGGGTCTAAAACGAGTCTCTTGAAGACAGAATATCGATGGGTCTTATTTTTTATCCTTTCGGATACCCTGTGTCTTTTGATTGGGGCATTTAGCTGATTTATATTCAGGGTAACTATTGAAAGATAAGAATTTAGTGCCATTGTATTGCCTATAAGGTGACTGTTACTGTATATTGTCTCTGTTCCTTTTTGGCCTGTTACTTTTAGACTCTCTCTTTGCTTAGAGGACTGGTGTTTACAAATTCTTTTAGTTTTTGTTTGTCCTGGAAGCTTTTTATTTCTTCTTATATTTTCAATGATAGCTTAGCTGGATATAGTATTCTTGGCTGCATATTTTTCTTTTTCAGTGCCCTCAATATATCATGCCAGTCCTTTCTGGCCTGCCAAGTCTCTGTGGATAGGTCTTCTCCCAGTCTAATATTTCTACCATTTTAGGTTACCGACCTCTTGTCCTGACCTACTTTCAGGATTTTCAATTTGTCTCCAAGATTTGTAAGTTTTACTATTAGATGACGGGGTATTGACCTATTTTATTGATTCAGAGGTCGATTCTCTCTGCCTTCTGGACTTTGATGCCTGTTTCCTTCCCCAAATTAGGGAAGTTTGCCACTATAATTTGCTACCTATACCTTCTGCCCCCCTTTTTCTTCTTCTGGGACCCCAATTATTCTAATATTGTTTCATCTTATGGTAACACTTATCTATTGAATTCTCCGCTCGTGATCCAGTAGTTGTTTATCTCTCTTTTTCTCAGCTTCTTTATTCTGCATGATTTGGTCTTCTATATCACTATTTCTCTCTTTTGTGTCATTTACCCTGGCAGTTAAAGCCTCCATTTTTTTATTGTACCTCATTAATTTCCTTTTTGATTTCAACTTGGTTAGATTTTAGTTCTTTTATTTCTCCAGAGAGGGATTCTCTAGTATCTTCTGTATTCTTTTCAAACCCAGCTACTATCTTTATAATTGGCATTCTGAACTCTAGTTCTGCCATCTTGCTAATATCCATATTAATTAGGTCCCTAGCCATTGGTACTGCCTCTTGTTCTTTTTTTGAGATGAGTTTTTCCATTTTGTCATTTTGTCCAGAGAAGAGTAGATGAATGAGAGAACAAAATGCTAAAAGGGTAAAAATGATCCCAGAAAAAAAATACACTAACTGAATCAGAACAGACCCAAAACGGGGGGAAAGAAAGAAGGGAACAACAACAAAAAAAGAATAGGAAAAAGTATGATCAGGCTGGTGAATAGAACAGAGCCACACACTAGATTTTAAGTGTATTTTCGTCTGTTAGAGGAAACTGCTTCCCAAAATTTTGGAGAAAGAAAACATATATATATACAAAAATAAGGGTAAATATGATGAAGGGATAGACTATGACTGTAAAGATGAAAATGTAAGTGATTTTAAAAAAATGAATCAATAAGAAGTTGGTTGGAAAAAGAAAGAAAAAAGTTAAAAAAATAAGTAGAAATGTGGGGCGCCTGGGTGGCTCAGTGGGTTAAGCCACTGCCTTCAGCTCAGGTCATGATCTCGGGGTCCTGGGATCGAGTCCTGCATCAAGCTCTCTGCTCAGCGGGGAGCCTGCTTCCTCCCCTCTCTCTCTCTCTGCCTGCCTCTCTGCCTACTTGTGATCTCTCTCTGTCAAAAAAAAAAAAAAAAAATCTAAAAAAAAAAACAAAGTAGAAATGTGATCAGGTGAAAGACTAGAACAAAGCCATACACTAGATTTAGGGTACATTTGTCTGTTATAAGAAATTGTATCCCAAATTTTTTTAAAAAATGAAAAAACTTATATATATACAAAAAATGAGGTTGAATACAATGAAGGGATAGGATATGACTGCAATAATGAAAATTAAAAATGATTTAAAAGTGAATTTATACAACAGTTAAAATAGAAAAGAAGAAAAATTCAAACAAATAGAAAAAGAAAAAAATAAAGAAAATTTTAAAAATTAAGTTGGAAAGACTAAAGAGTCACGGAAAAAAGTTCATGAATTCTATGTGCTGTATTCTAGCAGTGGAGTATTCCAGTTCTCATTGATCAGTAAACTTGGTCTTGGCTGGATATCTTCTTAGGGAAGGTCCTATTGCAGTGATTCTAAAATGTCTTTGCCTGAAATGGAATTGCACCGCACTTGCCAGGGGCCAGGCTATGTAATCTGCTGGAGTTCACTTTCAGTAGCTTTTGTTCACTGAAACCTTGCCATACAACTTTGGAGTATGAGAATGAAAATGGCAGCCTCCCAATCTCTGGCCCCAGTGGAGCTGAGAGCTCAAGGCCTCACTCCTAAGTGAGCACTCCGAGAAGAGCAGTCAATCACTTCTCTCTCCTTGGTCTCTGGCCACACTCTGCACTCACCTGGCCTGTCACAGAGCACTTCTGTCTCTGGCACATGACCATTGGAGCTTCCAAACCCATCAGATTCCTGAACTGCATTCCTGTGCTGATCCTCCCAGAGGAAGAGGGGGGTGTCCCTGAATCTCCTGCTTTTTGGGTCCCTGCTCAAAGAGTAGTGGCCCTACTGTGCTGCAGGTCATGGTTTATGGCACCCCTGAGCTGAGAGCCCACTCCTTGGCTTTGCCTTTGCAGCTGGCTTCCCCATTCTAATACCTGGGAGCTTTGCTGCACTCAGGCTCCCCTGGTCCTTCTGTGATCCAGAGGGTCCTGAGACCACAATGTCCCAGTGAGAATTCCACCCCCTGCTTAGCCATTGGAGCAACATCCCTTCATGGAGCAGACTTCTAAAAGTTCTGATTTTATGCTCTGCTGATGTACCTTTGCCATGAGTCAGATGGCAGAGGCTCCCTCGCCTCCCCCCACAGTCTGTCTTCCCATATATTGCCTTGGATTCACTTCTTCACACATCCTACCTTACAGAAAGTGATCGCTTTTCTGTTCATAGAAATTGTTGCTATACTTTTCTTTGATCTCCTGTTGAGTTTGTAGGTGTTTGGAATAGTTTGATAACTATCTAGCTGAATTCCTGGGACCAGATGAAATTTAGTTCTCCTACTCCTCTGCCATCTTGCTCCTCCCCACCTCAGTCTTATTCTTAAAAGTAACTCCAGAATACAGATATCTTCACATTATGAAGATATATATCTATCTATATCCCATATCTGTATATATCTGTGTTTTTTTATACCCCACAGTAGTGCAAGAGTAGCTTATGCCCATCCAGTTCTGTATTTTTTCAGCACATTGACTTTCTTTTTTTTTTAATTTTACTTTATTTTTTTAATTCTTTCAATTTATTTATTTTCAGAAAAACAGTATTCATTATTTTTTCACCACACCCAGTGCTCCATGCAATCCATGCCCTCTATAACACCCACCACCTGGTACCCCAACCTCCCAACCCCCGCCACTTCAAACCCCTCAGATTGTTTTTCAGAGTCCATAGTCTCTCGTGATTCACCTCCCCTTCCAATTTACCCCAACTCCCTTCTCCTCTCTAACACCCCTTGTTCTCCATGATATTTGTTATGCTCCACAAATAAGTGAAACCATATGATAACTGACTCTCTCTGCTTGACTTATTTCACTCAGCATAATCTCTTCCAGTCCCATCCATGTTGCTACAAAAGTTGGGTATCATCCTTTCTGATGGAGGCATAATACTCCATAGTGTATATGGACCACATCTTCCTTATCCATTCATCCATTGAAGGGCATCTTGGTTCTTTCCATAGTTGGGCGACTGTGGCCATTGCTGCTATAAACATTGGGGTACAGATGGCCCTTCTTTTCACGACATCTGTATCCACATTACAAAAAGAATCCAGACCAATGCTATGTACATACTTAGTACATTCTGGATTAGACCAAGTAAAATTTAACAACAAGCTGAACAGCATTCTTTTTTTTTTTTTAAAGATTTTATTTATTTATTTGACAGAGAGAGATCACAAGTAGGCAGAGAGGCAGGCAGAGAGAGAGGAGGAAGCAGGCTCCCTGCTGAGCAGAGAGCCCGATGCGGGGCTCAATCCCAGGACCCTGAAATCATGACCCTAGCCGAAGGCAGCAGCTTAACCCACTGAGCCACCCAGGCGCCCCTGAACAGCATTCTTAAGAGAAGTTCTTTGGGTAACTTTTTGTTAATAAGGCCTTCATCATTATTTGAGAAAACCTTGAACCGGTCGCAGGCTTGGTGAGCTCGGAGTGCGGCCGGAGGTCAGGCAGACGGGAGTAACTGGGCGCAGTTCTCTGAGGGCACACCAAGGAGTGGGGCCCCGGGCTCTCGGCTCCTCCGGGCCGGAGACCAGGAGGCCGCCATCTGTATTCCCGTCCTCCGGAACTCTACGGAAAGCGCTCAGGGAACAAAAGCTCCTGAAAGCAAACCCGAGCCAGCACATTGACTTTCTATATGATGACATTCTTCCTCTTCACTTGGAAATTATCTCTTTCCTTTCCATTTGATGCTGCTCACCTCAGCCACCAGTGGTAACAACACAGTGGGAAGAGCTATGATTCTATTACCTACATGTGTGTCCCATAGTAGGTGTGCCTTTAGAAGATCTTGATTTTTCTCTAAATTCTTAAAATTATTTTTGGATATGATGGACACATCCCAAATGAACCCTCAGTGATACATATCCTTGTATAGTCCATTGTCTTTGGTGTGTGGGAGAGGGACCAGTGACTCACTTCTAATCAAGTCAATAAGGCAAAGGTGATGGAATATCACTTGCATTATTATGTTTCATTATAGAGGACTCTATTTTATCTGACTGGAGAGAGAGTTTTCTCCCTTGCTGGAATGATGAAATAAAATGCCATGCTCTGAGAAGGCCATATGACAAGGAGCTCTGTGTGGCCTCAGGAGACGCGAATAACTTCTGCCTAACAGGCAACAAGAAAACAGAGACATAAATCCTACAACACAAGGAGATGAATTTTGAAAACAATCTTGGAAATATGTCTTTCCCCAGTCAGGCCTTCATATGAGAATCAAGCCCTGGCTGATGTCTTGATGACAGTCTTACAGAGAACCCATTTAAGTTATACCCTATTCTGACCTAGATATACTGTGAGACAGTAAATGTGCCATGTTTCAAGTTTACAATGTAGTAATTTGTTACATAACAATAAAAACTAATAGAGTGAAAAAGTTCTTTTTAGTTTTTAGTGTCTGTAAGCTTCAGTATTTCACAGGTAAACTTATAGGCATGAATTGTCATTATTTCTTAAATTTTAAAAAAAGGAGGTTTGCCTCCATTTGAAAAATTATATCCTATTCTGGGGATTATGCTACTTCCTCCACCTCCGTAATAAGATAACCCCTTCTCTTCTGTGGAATCACCAACACAAAGAATATATAGTTTACTTTCACTTTCACTCCACCAAATTTGTAGTGCCAGATTGTATTACTTTACAAGCTTGAATGATAAAAATAATAATAGCTAAGAACTTAGGACCTTAAATGAGTTTTGGGTTTCGTTTTGTTTGTTTTGTTTTGTTTCCAACAATTGATGAATCCACCCTACCCTGATATGACACCTGTTTATTCAGAATCACTCAGTTAGTGGAACCCTAATATTACTTCCAACACTAATACTCTGTGATTTTTGTGATTTAAATTTATTCTAGCTTGTGAGGCACCTTAGAGCTCCATCAGTTAAGTGTCCACTCTTGATTTCAGCTTGGATCATGATCTTTGGGTCATGAGATCAAGCCCTACCTTGGATTCCTCATTCAGTGTGGCATCTGCTTGTCCCTCTCCCTCTGCTCCTTCCCCAGCTCATATTTTCTCTCACTTTCTAAAATAAATAAAATATTTAAAAATAAATAAGATGAAATTAATCAATTATTTATATATTTATTTATTCTAACCTATGTGATACCAAAACAAATAGACTCTAAGGTCCTCAGTTCTCCAGTCACACTCCTGGTTTTCATACCATGTGCTCTCCAGAAAGGATCAGACATTGTATGTATAAGAATAAGTGATTTTTATCATGATCATCTGTGTACCACATTTGTCAGAGGCTATTTAAATTTAAGTGTAAACTCTAGTTGTGATATAAAGGAATCCTTTCCTTTATTGAGGAATAAGATCAGATTTGTGGCTTCTCTGAAATCATGACTTGAAGGCATTCTACATATACAACTGGTTTTTAGGATTTTCTTACTAGAATCAGACAATTTTCCCAATACTTGAAGAATCTTCTGGCCTCTATTTACCCTTAAGAATCTACATCCATCATCTGATCATTTTTTAAAAAGATTTTATTTATGTATTTGACAGACAGAGATCACAAGCAGGCAGAGAGGCAGGCAGAGAGAGAGGAAGGGAAGCAGGCTCCCCACTGAGCAGAGAGCCCGACGTGGGGCTTGATCCCAGGACCCGGAGATCATGACCCAAGCCGAAGGCAGAGGCTTTAACCCACTGAGCCACCCTGGCGCCCTTCATCTGATCATTTAAACATGCAATGACAAGTCTGAATTTTTCTATATAACTGCCTACTAGTGAATGAACCATGTCTTTCATTCTTCAGGTGGTTTAGGAGTTACAGTTTGCCTTCTTTAATTGTATATGTTACTTAAAATGTACCATTTATGCAGAAGTTGGTCCACTGTGTTTCAGGATTGGAGAACTAGAAAAGTCAATCAGGAAACCATGTACCAAGTAAACTTCCTGCAGTTTTCAAAAACCATACTTAAAATTAAAAAAATAGGTTGGTAATTGTGGAGGTAGTTTATATCATGGCATCTTGGATTTGATTCCTTGTGCAACCATTGCCAGTTAAGTAGTCTAGAGAAACTGGTTTCATAGTTTACTCAGGGTAAAACTAGAGATTTCTGATTGTAACAAAATGGAGAAATTTTATTTTCTTAGTAGCTAGTGAGAAAAGGTATTCATAAATTATGTGGAGTACAAGAATGTCTAACAATGAGGCCCACATTTCCAGTGGAAAAAAGAACATCCCTTTGCATAATTAAGAGATTGGAAGAGAGAAGGGGCAGAAATGATGAATATACTGGATTAGGCAGATCAGGAATAGAAAGAAGGCTGTTTGAGAAGGAATCATACTCTACTCTGTCTCCTTGAAAACAACTTGGCTAAAATATGTATTGCTCAGTAATTCTTTCAATATAAATGGTTTTTTGTTTGTTTGTTTGTTTGTTGTTTTCCTGGAACACTAAAAGCAATGCTAGGCTCTGGAATGAAATTTATAAGAAAGGAAAACAGAGATATTCAGGAAAAATTAACCTCTGATTTATATATTATCTATATCTTAAGGTTGTCGTGAGAATTAATCCAGATAGGGTAAGTGAAGTACATAGTACAGTGCCAGACACGTGTGTCTGCAATGATTAGTGGCTTCCGTGCTTGCTACTTCATCACTTTGTACGGTGGGCAGATCAAAACACCTACGTAATGATAATTAAAATTTTTTTTCACAGATAGAGTGATGCAGAAGTGTTATTGATATATAATAATAATGAAAATTGCAAGCAGAAATAATATATTTAGCAACGCATATATAAGTGAAAAGTGTAGTGGCCCTTTGAGACTGAAATAGAAAATTTAAAGGATAGGAAGGTTTAATAAAGAAAGATCAGTCAATCCCCAAGAATATGTTGGAAGGGGGGAAAATCTCATTAACAATCAAAGGGACATTGTAGATTGTCATTGAATAAAATCTTAATAATTTGCATCATAATATATAAAGTTGAGTTACTGGTTTCCACGTTTTTCCTAGCTACTGAATGATTTACTATTTATCACATCAATACTTTCTAAAGAAAATTTCCCAATGATAAAATGTTACAGTTGGTTAAAAAAATGTCCCCATCTGGCATCATCGTTGGATCCCATTTTAGTGCCAAGCCATGGACATGATAAAGAAGAGATTGCTAAATTGCCTGAAAATGATAAAAACTGGTAGTTAAAGGGAATCACCACCAGGAAGGAAAAATTTTAAAATGCTCATATAGTGCTAGTAGGAGTAAAATGTATTCAAGTGCTTTGGAAAAATTTCTTGGGAGCATCTGTTCAAATTAACTGTACATGGATCCTATGACCTAGCAATTCTGCTCTTAGTTTTATGCCTGACAGAAATGCATACATATGCTCCAAGAGACAGATCTATGTAAGAATATTTTAACTTTATTAAGAAAAAAAACCTGGACACTAAATGTCTATTGACAGAATGGATAAGAAAATTGTAATATATTTATATAACAAGAATAGTATACTGTGATGAAAATATATGAACTATAGCTATGTGCAAGAATCTGAGTGATTATGAGTGCAATATGGAGTTAAAAAATAGATACTGTAATTCCATTTGTATGAACTTCCAAAACCTCAAATGTAATCTATGGTTTGAAATCAGAATAGTTTTTGAGAGAAAGACAGGTATTATATAGTAATTAGGAAAATATATTTGTGGCTTATGACTTAAGGTGGAGCGTCTATGGGTAGACTTACCTTTTGACTCATTGAGCTATTTATTTATGATTTGTGTTCTTTTCTGTATGTGTACTATACTTACATAAAAATGTTTTTGAAAGGCAGAAGGGGAGAAAAATTTAACAAGTAGTAGTAATTATAGAACATATTCATTTCAGACTCTGTGTTAGGCATTTTTCAAGCACTTTAAATATTATAAAAGTACATAATATTTAATTGCCAGAAGAACCCACTAACATAACCTCCATTTTAATTAACTAACTCAATTTAATTTATTAATTTATTGATTAATAATTATAAATATTATGAATATCATTTATTTATTATTACATACTAATTAATTTAATTAAAATCACCTCCATTTTACAAAGCGGAGACCAAAGATGTAAAGAAATCTAGCAATTCCCCCCATATCTCACAGCTAGTAAGAAGAATTTAACCTGAGATGTTTGGCACTTAGGTCCATGTCTCTAACCCTACACTGGAAGGCTTCTAGTAGTTGCTAAGTACATACTATGACCCAGAAACTCTGTGAAGTATTTCCACATAGATCACAGCTGCCTGGACACCAAGTATTTATACTGCTTTATATCTAGCAGAGCTAGGTCTTATGTCAGGGTCAGGCTCCAAGTCAAAGCACAAGACAAATGTTGCATAGAATTGAAATTATTCTCAAAAATTACTTGAAAAGTGCCTGCATCAACTTTGGGTTAAGTCCAGCACTGTCAGTTCTGTCTTCAGTGGGGATGGAGGACTGTTTCTTCAGTTGGGCATGAAAGTATTAGGCTTGTATTTAGGGTCTTTCTTGTATAAGGAGTGGTAATTTCATGAAGAATTACATTTCAATCAGCAGGAAGAGATACCACACTATGAAAAGCATGTAAGTAGAGACACTAGCTGAAGGAACAAGGGATTTAATCCTCTGTCTTATGTTCAATATGAGATATATGCGGAATCACTGACATGATTTACATTTTTATATCCTTCTCTCTCTCTTTTTTTTTTTTCTCCTCTGAGGTCATATGGATGAATTAGCATAACTTAAATGTGTGAGAGACCCTTTCAGTGTTCCAAAAAGGAGACTTCTAACACATGGAACCTGGGCTTTCAAAACCATTGGGAGAACTCTGGAGCAAAGATCAGGGAAGCCACTGCCAGAGGGTTAAGAAGTGGTATGCCCCTGAGAGCTGCTGTGAATCTGAGGCCTTGGGGGAGGTGGGGTGCATGGATGATCATCTTATTCACCTGATGTATCAAAGAGGGGGTGATTCTCGGGAGTCATTCTCCCTAAAAACACCCACGGATCTCAGTCTTATCTGCCTCATTCTTATTGCCTGCTGTTTTGGGCTGAATCATGCCCCTCCACCTCCCAGTTTATGTGGGTCACCAAATGGGCTGTAATCCAATATGATTGGTGTCCTATAAGAAGATGCTAAGACACCAGACACATGCGTTCAGAGACATACAACCATGTGAATGCATAGTGAGAAGACAGCCATTCGTAAGTCAAAGACAGTGGCCTCAGAAGAAATTAAACCTGCTGACACCTTGAGCTCATCCTTTAGCCTCCTGAACTGAAAGGAGGGAAACAAAACAAAACAAAACAAAAAACTCTTGCTTAAGCCACTCACTCTGCAGTATTTTGTGATAGCAGCCAGGCAAACTAGTAAGGCACCGAAGTGGGCAGTTGTGCAACTGCTGCCAGCAAACATTGGTTTCTCCTTTTCTTCTGACTTCTATAATAAGTGCCTCTCATTGGAATATTATTATCCATAATTATATGGGGAAGAGGATTCTGAGCAAGGGGGTTCCAGAATCCATGTTGCTGAGCTGATGTCAAAGAGTTCACTACAATGGATCCCCTAAAAATCTAGACTTCTAGAATACCTAAAAGTTGAATGTGTAGTAGTCTAAAAATCTAGAACTCTAGGCAAAATTTCTACATATCTGGATGTTTTCCTTCTTTTTCTAGAATAAAAATGTATACATAATAATACTGCTATTTCTGAAGATAAAATGTAAACACTGTAGAAAAGAAAGGAGGGCATGTAGAAGTGGTTGTGCTATGGACTGCAACCAGAAAGGAAGAGGCATTTTTAAGACAACATTCACTAAAGGGTCTTAAAGAAACTTTGGGGAGGGGTGCCTGGGTGGCTCAGTGGGTTGGGCTGCTGCCTTCGGCTCACGTCATGATCTCCAGGTCCTGGGATCGAGTCCCTCGTCAGGCTCTCTGCTCAGCAGGGGGCCTGCTTCCCTTCCTCTCTCTCTCTCTGCCTGCCTCTCTGCCTGCTTCTGATCTCTCTCTGTCAAATAAATAAATAAAATCTTAAAAAAAATAAAAAGAAAAAAAGAAACTCTAGGGAGTAGCATACTAGCTGCAGTTTGATCAAGAATCATTTGGATAAAGGGCATTAAACAATAAAGTTTAAATAGTCTTAAAAATAGAACAAATTATTTAGAAAAGACCATAAATTTGTATGTGTATGTTCATACACTATGTACAGTTCACTAAACTGCTAGTCAAAAGCAGATATATATGAGGTATGTGCACTGATCCCTGTAGTAGGGTTCTCCAGAGAAACAGAACCAACAGCATGTGTGTGCAAATACAGTAAGAGATTTCTTATTAGGCATTGACTCACATGATTATGGACACTGGCAAGGTCAAGATTTGCAATGACAGGATGGAGACACAGGAGAGCCAGTGGTTCACATGAAGTTGGGAGGCAGTGTGCTGAAAAAAATCCTTGCTTGTGGAAACAGTCTTTTGGTTCTAATCAGTTCTTTAATTAATTGAACGAGGCCTGCCCACATTGTGAATGCAATCTGCTTTACTCAGAGTTTACCAATTTAAATATTAATGCTATCCAAAAACACCTTCCAGGTTGACCCTTAAATTTAACCATCACAACCTCCCACATGTAACTGCAAATAGTCTACTATACATTTGGGGCATTAATTTTTATTTTCTACTCACAAAAGAACTGGTCTTTACTTGGACAGGTTTGACTAAAAAGAAGTGATTGTCTTATCCCTAGTTTTTCCATCCTAGTTTTATTTCACCTTGCTACATCTCTTGTGAACATTGACATCTCATGACCTTGTATGCTACAGTAGAGTAATTGCAAAGAATTTTCCAGGGTTATGAGGTTGACACATTCTTTATGATCTTCATCAACTATTTATTTTAAAATTTCTTGGCCAATCCCTTCTCCTATAATTATATCCCAGCCCTGACAGGCTAGAGAGTTAGCAAATGCTCGATCACTCTGTAAAAATGCCTCTTGGAGTTTTCTGTCATGGGGGCATGCCTTTACTCCTGCTTCTGTGTTGTGGGGATGAGAGGGATTAACTATTTTAGTCTGTCTTGCTTCTGGATGGAAACAGAAGACCTTCCCCAAGATACTTTGTGACTATGCAGTCAGCTTCCACTCTTTGTTTTTTTGTTTTTTTGGTTTTTTTTGTTTTGTCTTGTTTTTAGATTTTATTTATTTATTTATTTATTTATTTAAAGTTTATTTATTTTTTTCAGCGTAACAGTATTCATTCTTTTTGAACCATACCCAGTGCTTCATGCAATCTATGCCCTCTCTAATACCCACCTTGTTCTCCCAACCTCCCACCCCCTGATGACCCTTCAAAACCCTCAGATTGTTTTTCAGAGTCCATAGTCTCTCATGGTTCACCTCCCCTTCCAATTTCCCTCAACTCCCTTCTCCTCTCCATCTCCCCTTATCCTCCATGCTATTTGTTATGCTCCACAAATAAGTGAAACCATATGATAATTGACTCTCTCTGTTTGACTTCTTTCACTCAGCATAATCTCTTCCAGTCCTGTCCATGTTGCTACAAAAGTTGGGTCTTCATCCTTTATGATGGAGGCATAATACTCCATAGTGTATATGGACCACATCTTCCTCATCCATTAATCCGCTGGAGGGCATCTTGGTTCTTTCCACAGTTTGGCGACCGTGGCCATTGCTGCTATAAACATTGGAGTACATATGGCCCTTCTTTTCACTACATCTGTATCTTTAGGGTAAATACCCAGTAGTATGGCAGGGTCATAGGGAAGCTCTATTTTTAATTTCTTGAGGAATCTCCACACTGTTCTCAAAAGTGGCTGCACCAACTTGCATTCCCACCAACAGTGTAGGATGGTTCCCCTTTCTCCACATCCTCTCCAACACATCTTGTTTCCTGTCTTGCTAATTTTGGCCATTCTAACTGGTGTAAGGTGGTATCTCAATGTGGTTTTAATTTGAATCTCCCTGATGGCTAGTGATGATGAACACTTTTTCATGTGTCTGATAGCCATTTGTATGTCTTCATTGGAGAAGTGTCTGTTCATATCTTCTGCCCATTTTTTTAAATATGATTGTCTGTTTTGTGTGTGTTGAGTTTGAGGAGTTCTTTATAGATCCTGGATATCAACCTTTTGTTTGTACTGTCATTTGCAAATATCTTCTCCCATTCCGTGGGTTGCCTCTTTGTTTTGTTGACTGTTTCCTTTGCTGTGCAGAAGCTTTTGATCTTGATGAAGTCCCAAAAGTTCATCTTCACTTTTGTTTCCTTTGCCTTTGGAGACATATTTTGAAAGAAGTTGCTGTGGCTGATATCGAAGAGGTTACTGCCTATATTCTCCTCTAGGGTTCTGATGGATTCCTGTCTCATGTTGAGGTCTTTTATCCATTTTGAGTTTAGCTTTGTGTATGGTGTAAAGAATGAAACTCAACCATACTCTTTGTTTTTATACTCTCTGAGGTACCAGGGATTTTTCTATAGTGTAGAGAATTCAATTGTGTTTCTAATAAGGGCAGTCATGCCAACCTGAACTCATTTCCTTTATGGAGCTGATTTACTAGCTTAGCAAACCAGGGAGAGTATTACTGTGTTTATCATGATATCCTTGTGAACAAGAAGGAAAAAAGAGAACTAAACATGAACACAATTGCATTGATTGGAAAGCCATGATCAAAGAATATTAAGGAATTGATTTCATCCCAAAATGGTTGTGTATGTATGGCTTGTTATGAATCTCCTTTGTTTTCATTTTGTGATTGCTCTGCCCATGAATGGAAGAAAGCTCTTTAGGTCTCGTGGGAGATACCACATATAAAATATGATAATTTAACTGTGTTGTGGGATACAATGATAAAGCCATGTGTATGTAGGGGTATTCTGGTAGCACTGTGGAAGATACCTTCTCTACCCACTCCACAGCAGTGATTAGAGAGAAGTGAGGGGTAAGACTTACTGAAGTAGGCAAATCCCAGGTTGACTCAGTTTCTGGATTTCAGCAACTTCTTGTTGCTGTATCTCTTTGGGGGATATTATAGGAAGTATCCCTATGTAAAACAATCACAGCAATTAAAAAAACCCAAAAGATCAAACAATGTTGATTCCATCCTCGCCCCCAAATCTAGGCTGATATGAGCATGGGAATATTAGAATAAAGACAGCAGTAATTGTTACTGGTAACTTGTGGGAACAAGACTAGAGGTAGGTTTGTACTTTCTAAATCATTAGCCTTTTCTCTTCAGTAAGCATATGACTTCTATAACATAAAAAACTGATCCATTTCTCAATTTTAAAAAGAAGTAACCTAAAATCACATATTGGATTAAAGAGAGGGCTACTCCCCCCTCAATAAAAAAATGCCATAAGTTGGGGCATCTGAGTGGCTCAGTGGGTAAAGCCTCTGCCTTCGGCATGGATCATGATCTCGGGGTCCTGGGACTGAGCCCCACATCGGGCTCTCTGCTCAGTGGGGAGCCTGCTCCCCCCACCCCTGCCTGCCTTTCTGCCTACTTGTGCTCTCTCTCTGTCAAATAAATAATTTTTTTTAAAAAAATGCCATAAGTTGCTTGAGATCTCTTATTCATTTTTGTTTATACATCTCTATGGGAAAAATGAGGGTTTGCCAACAGATACATCTCATCAATTTATTCATGGACAGTTGGTCTGATTGTTCTAAATAATTTCAGAAACTGGTGAAATTTGTGATCCTTTAGAACTACAGCACTAGCTATGAAACTGCTGGTGACATCGTTGAACCAAATGTGTTTTTTAAGTGACCAGATACAAACCCCTCCCTCTTCCTGTTCCAAGTCAGGGTGCTATTGTGTGTCTTGAAAGGACACTTGATCAGCTTTGGAATTTGATTTGTTTCTTTATGCTACTAACACTAGCTTCACTGAAAACTATTATATAACAGAATGATGTAATGCAAAGAAATGTGTCATTTTCTTTTTTTTTTTTTAATTATGTTCAGTTAGCCAGCATATAGTATATCATTAGTTTTTGGTGTAGTACTAGTTCAACAATTCATTAATTGTATATAACATCCAGTGTTCATAACAACACACGCCCTCTTTAATACATATCATTCGGTCACCCCATTACCCAAAACACATAACCCTCAGTTTGTTTCCCAGAGTCCAGAAATACTAAGGGGAGTTCTGTAAGCAGAGAGAAACCTCAGAAGTTACATAGACCAGAAAGAAACAGAAAACCTACAGAAACAGCAAGCTTACAGGCCAATACAATGGCACTAAATTCATATCTTTTCATAGTTACTGTCATTTTCAATAGTATTCTGTAATGTCTTGTTTACATTTCTTCTTCTCTTCAATAATACTGATCGTTTTTGCTTGGTATCACTAGATTAATGCCAAGAATGAAAAAGATTTGTCAGACATATGGGTAATAATTGGTGACAATCAACATGCAATTGAATGTTTTGAGATCTAGAGATAGCAAGGTACTTCTAGGCACTATTATTGTTGACAGAACTTCTTTACTTGGCTTAAAAGAACAGGTACCAGCTCCTTATCCTCCCACCTCCCATTTCATTCCAGACATCCAGAATCCACTCTTTACACATTTGTGGAAGTCAAAGCCTTTCCAAAGTCTTGGAAGGCTGATTCTCCAGAAAGTCTAGATAGGATTTCCTACCCCAAACTCATGTTACTGTTATAATGAGTAATGAGATAATCTCTGTTAAATTTTTCAGAGAAAAACCAGAAACCCTAAAGTATTGGTAGATATTAAGGGTGAAAGTCGTAAGTTTCCATCTGTGATATGTTTAATATGTTTCTTAAAAAAGGTATGTCCAAGTCCTAACCCTTAATACCTATGAATATGACCTTACTTGGAAATAAGGTCTTTACACTAAGAACTGCAAAATGAAATCATCCTGGATTTGGAGCAGGCTTTAAACCTAGTGATTGATATTCTTTTAAGGAGTTAGGACACAGAAACACAGGAGAGAAGTTCATGAAAAGATGGAGGGTCATGCAGCCCCAAACCAGAAAACCATTCTAGACACTAGAAGCTGAAAGAAGTAAGGAGATGTTACCCCTAGAGCATCTGATGGGATTGTGGCATTGTCAACACCCTGATTTTCAAATTCTGGCCTCCAGAACTGTGAGAGATTCTGCTTATGTTGCTTTTAGCCACCAAATATGTGGTACTTTGTTACAACAGCCCTGGAAAACTAATAGAGGTCTTTGTGCCTGGAAGTAAGGTGCTGCTGTAATAAATAACTAAAAATGTAGAAGTTGATTTTGAACTGGGAAGTGGGAGCGGTTGGAAGAAGTTTGATATGCATGATAGAGAAAGCCCAGATGGCACTGAAAAGATGGTTGGTAGAAACATGGCCTTAAACGTGATTTTGGCGAGGGCTCAAAAGGGAGTGAAGAGTACAGTAGAGAAATCTTCCATTGTTTTAAAAAATACGTATATTGCCATGGGTAGAATACTAACAAATATGAATGTTAAGGGTACTTCTGGTAATGTCTCAACAAATTGAGGAACACTTCATTGGAAACCGGACAAAATGTGAGTGTTGTTATAGAGTGGCAGAGAACTTGGCTAAGTCATATTCTGCTATGTGGAAAGCAGGACTCTAAGTGATGAATTTTAATATTCAGCTGAGGCGATTTCCAAGCAAAGTATGGAAGATGTGGCCTGATTTTTCCTTGCTATTTATAGTAAGACACAAGAGGAAAGAGAATTGAAGTAGTAACTGCTGAGCAAGAAAGAAGCAACCCTTGGTGATTTGGGAGGTTCTCAGTGTAGCCAGATCGCAAAGGCTGCTACAATTATAAAAATGATTATGGAGAAAACATGTACTAGAGAAAAAGCCAGGGGTGTGGCTGGAAAATCTTCTTCTGAGGGGATGAAGTAGGGGACACATAGGTCCAACTGGCCATTTTAGAAAACACCAGCAATAGATAGGGGGTTACCCGGAAAAGTTCTGTGGGGGACCCTCTTGTCTAACATGGATGCTTATGACAGGCACTGTGGGCCTATAAGGTTTTGAGAACGTTTCATCTCTAGAAACACAGCAAGGCTGAACTGAAGGGAAGAGACAGGGATATAGAGAATGCTATGTAAAGATGAAGGCAGAGACTGGGGTTAAACCTACCACAAGCTAAGGAATCCCGGGAGCCACCTGAAGCTAGAAACAAGGGCAGACTCTCTCGAAGAGCCTCAGGGGGAAGATAGCCCTGCTGACACCTTGATTTTAGTCTTCTGGCCTCAGGACCTGGGAGAAAATAAATTTATGTTGTTTTAGGCTATCACCTTTGTGGTAATTTGTTAGGGTATCTCTAGGAAACTAATACATCATCTCTTTCTTTATTTCTGGATCTGCCAGTGCAAATAAAGGGACCTCTCTCACCTAAGCTCAGACTCTGAGTAGGTCAAATGTAGTCCCAAGTATACTGATTCTGGCCTTGGATATTCCAAGAGAATAAATCCCACTCTTGTCTCCTGTTAACTGTTTCTGCGAACAACCTGCAAAGCATTATACATTGTAACAAAGCCTCATAGGCATCTAAATCTTATCATCTTGGCAATAATTAATTAAAAGTCATTTTAAGTTTTTTGAAAGACTTCTAAAAATTTACAGTCATGGGGGTCTAGGAGATGGGTGAAATATGACAGGAATTAAGGAGGGTACTTGTCCTGATGAGCACTGGGTGATGAATGGAGTATTGAATCACTATATGGTACAGCTGAAACTAATAATACACTGTATATTAACTCACTGGAATTTAAATAAAGACTGGACTTTAAAAACTGAAAAAAAATTACAGTCAGGATGATAAATAAAAGATCACAGGTTCTTGTACATACCCTATCCAGCTCTAATTGTCAGACTTCTTGGCTGTGACAGTGAAACAATAAATGGCTCATTTGTTTCCAATTTCAGAACCTCTTAAACTTCAGTAGAGTAGGGAGAAAAACTCAGGGCAAATTTTTGAGAATATCTGAGAAGAGCAGTGAATCTTTGGAGTATATTGTATGGACGCTGTTAGATTTGGTCTCTTTTTAAAATAATGGAAACTCATGCATGAATAGTTATTTTTTTAGCTATTAGAGTGAGTGAATGGAAATAAAAAAATTAGTAATAATTTTTTAATAACTCATCTCCTGGTCCATCATGTATCTTAAGCACATAACAATAACAATTATAACAATATATAATTGATTATAATAACAATAATGATTTACATTAATGTTTAACTTCACATTTATAAAAGGTTTATTAATAAATTATGTATCTAGGTATATATAAAAATTGATTTTTATAACAGCTCTTTGCGCTCTGTAAAGGAAGTTATTTTCACAACTTACAAAGAAGGAAGTTGAGATACAGGCTTTCTCAGTTCACAAAGTAAGTATCAGAACATTGACCAGAACTCAGGACTCCTGATTTCAGCCAGTGATTCTTTGACCATTGACTGTGTAAATATTAACCAAATCATATTAATCTAATCAAGTTACAGATTTTATTACATTTCTAGATTATGATTTGAAATTGTATGCATATGAAAAGTAATGTGCAAACCTCTTTGTTTGATGGTTTGCTTCTCTGAACACATGCTTTGATATTTTTTGGCTTGATAATGAAGGGAAGCAAAAGGTGGAGATGAGCTACATATCAATTTGTTTCATTGTGAAAAATGGCATGCTAATATTAATATCAGTAGTTTAAGGAGAAAATGCTCACATTGTGTTGGACATATTATGGCGCTTTTTTTTTTATGATAAAAGAAGATGGAATAGATTTTTTTTTATGTTATCTAGGACCTATGGGTGGAATTAGGTTGACCCAAAAGGGCAATTCATTATCACTAGAAGGCCAAGGAAACTTCTAGGAAATACTTTTAAAACATTTATATACTAAGTTCCCCTAAATCCTTAAGCAAGGAAAATGATTCATGATTCAATGCAATGAAAGACCAATGTGTTTTATCCTAGTAATTTGGCAGGTTTACAAAGGTAACCATTAAGGTTTTTTTCCTTGAACAGAATGAATATGGACACATTTTGAGGGAACATTCAAAGACGTTCTTTAAAATTAATTATTCAGTTTTTTAAAAGAACCATTAAGGAACTAATGGTTTAGCTGAATTGATACCTGGGAAATAATCTCTCTCTAATAGAAATTTGCTTCAATACAAAATGCTTCCTAGAAAATTGCTAAAAATATAATAAATTAAGCATACCAGAGTCATAACTATTTTCTCCTTGCTGCTGTTGATGATGGTACAATAGCATATTTTCAGAATAATGGTTATTCAGGATATTTGCAACATTGGTGAGTTGAAAATACTTGTCTTTGGGAAATTTATACTTATGAGCCTGAAGGAAGTGGTTAGTCATGCAGTGTGATATGTTTCTATATACATATGTAAATGCACATAAAAACAAAATGAGAACCCCTACAGCATTTGAATGTTTAAATTGAAAATACAAACTTGAGAGTTAAGAAGTGCAAATGTTAATATTTTGTACCAACCTTGACATACATGGTGTTGCATAAGGAGCTTTTCTGAGATGACTATCATAAACATGGACACCTTGAGTGGGAGGTGGGAGCACATGCTGACGTTCTCAGAAGGGGCATAGTATGGACACTGTTGGGTCTGCTAGCTCAGGAGGTACTCTAGGAGAGACTGGGGATCTCAGGAAATGTAGAGTGATTGGCTCCCTTTTTCTGAATCCTAACGTGGGCTTTCCTTCCTGTCTATGATGAATAACTACTTCACATTTTCTCATTGAATTTATTTGCTCTGCAAAGTAAGTCAAAATTTGAATCTATTGGTTTGTCTGCTTAAGGCCTTGATAGTAAGAAAAAGAAACAGGCCATTTGGGTTCATGTTTTCTTTTTAAATTTTTTTTATTTTTTTAAAGATTTTATTTATTTGACAGAGATCACAAGTAGGCAGAGAGGCAAGCAGAGAGAGAGAGAGAGAAGAGGAAGCAGGCTTCCCGCCGAGCAGAGAGCCCAAATGCGGGGACTCGATCCCAGGATCCTGAGATCATGACCTGAGTGGAAGGCAGAGGCTTAACCCACTGGTCACCCAGGTGCCCCATGTTTTCTTTTTAAAAGACAGTATTTGGTCATCCAAACTGGTTTGATAGTCAATGCATGGTTTTACTTTGCAGATGGATTTGAAGTTCCCAAATCACAGACATGAGTAACCACTCCTTTATTATGGTTCTCATCTGAATATGCCAATAGAAAAGATAAAAGTCTTGTTAAATTCTCTAAGTGAGAGGATGCCAAAAAAGATTTAGAAATTCCTATTTCTAACTTGTTTGCTTTCCCCACCACTAGCAACTGAGGCATGCAGCTGTGGTGTCATTGACCTGCCACTGTTTATTTTTCTTACCTCTGACAACTACTAGTTCTCTAGTCTTTTAATCTTTCTGGAGAGACTAGAATCCTGCTTAGAGCCCATTCTCTTCTTTGTGTTTCTGCTTATAGATCCAAAAATTTCTCTCCAGGGCATAGCCTTCCCTTTCCCTTTGTTCAAGTTTGATGAGCTCACTCTATACACATAACTCCCAGGGAAGCTTTGCACAGTGGCTGAGGGGGAAAATTGATGGAAATATGTACGATAGAAAAAAATAATAGCTGGTAGAAGATACTGGGGTGGCTGTCCTAGGTTTTAAAGCTCTTTATGGGGAGGGAATACCAAAAGGTAGTATTAAGTGGCCCATGAGCTCCTGAGAAGATTGACCCTCATTATGAGGGAGCTGGCAGGGCACATTGAAAAGATCTTTGTGTGCTCCTGGTGTTCCTCTTAGACCTCAACTTGTGTTGATGCAACTAAGGAAATGACATGCTTAGCTATGGATACTCCTATCAAAATGCTGTCCTCTCCACTCAATGCCAAAAGCACTATCACCCCCTAGGAAAACACCAGTATCAACTCCGTTGTGCCCTCTGTCTGAATTTCTTTAAATCTCACAGGAGCCCAGGACCACAAGGATGCTCATTCTCAAAAAGCTTGGAATATTCTGTAATCAAGATTATCTTCCACCTTCCTCAACCCAAATCATACATCTTTACCCTCTGGAACACACTTCAGAAAAACCTCCCTTCACATGTAAGCTCTTCTCAGAGTATTCCCGTCTTTAACTAAAATCTGACTTTCCCTTGAGGACACCTAAAAAGTCTTCTCAAGTAGCAGTGGCACCTTATACTACTGTGTCTGGATAGGATAATTGTCTTTCATGATTTTTGTTGCTATCAGACTTTTATTCCTTCTTCTCTTCTTCTTTAAAACCTCTGATTCCTTTTGAAGTTGATACCAGAAGATCACCCACTATCCCACCTTATTGAAGTTTATCTAACTACCTTCCAGACTATTTTTCTTCATTTTTTGAAGATTTTATTATATAATTCATTCCATCACTACTTCTGTCACAATTTTTTATTTTAATATTCATGCACACAATCCTGCTAATATCCTGACTTTTTAGATATTTGTTCTCTTTTTTGGCTAGAGTTTTATCCTCTGCATACTTTACCCATTCTCATGGGGTTATCCTAGACTTTGTTATTAAGTAATAGCTCTCTATCCACAATTTCAATGTCAAATACCCCTCTCCCGTCCAGTCTTCAGATTTTTCTAACACATTCCTTCTATTTCTTTTTCCAAACAATTCACTGACCCATCTGAATTTTCAGTCCACTGGCCATACCACTTGTTCAACTCATACATTTCTCATCTACCTCAAATTCTCATCTTCCTTCCTTTAAACTTAGATTCTATAGTTTATGCTTATCTCTAGTTTATGCCTTCATTTCCTTGGCCCTTTTCATTGCAACTTCTTATATGCTTGGAAAATCCAGTGCTGGTCCTAACTCAGCTCTCAGTCTGCTTTGCATCTACACATGTCTGGAGAAAACACCAGGACTCCCTGATCTTATCTCAAATAAGTGAGCATTATCCACAAATCTGATCCTAGTTCTGTCCAACAACCCTATTGATTTTCTTTGCAAATTTTCTCTTACTCTGCTGGATAACTCTTTTAGACCTTCTTCAACATTATCACCCAACCATCTCTGCCACCACCTTCTCCCTAAGATAACAAACTTGCTTTCTATTTCACTGAAAACATAAAAACAATGAGAAGAGAACAGACACACACTGCCACAACAAAATCTATCCAACCACACGTTTCGTGACAATGGAGGAACTCTCAGTGACCCTTACCTAAGGCTAGGTCTGTGAAAGAGGCACTAGGCTCTATGCTTTCTGCCCACCTTATGGGTCATTCTATAAAAATGACCTCCTATAAGAGGTCATTCTCTCCTGCAGCACCCATTTATCCTTCTTATCTTGATTCCCATCAAGTGATAAAGAGGCTGTAATATCATCTCAAAATAATCTAGCTTCTTTATTTCTCTCAAAGTACGCCCTTACCTAAGAGCTATCCTTGTCTCCTCCCTATACCTTTGCTACACCCAATGAGTTATGCCTCTTTCATCTGTTGTTTTCCACTGCCATTTAGCTCAGTCCCTTCCTGCCATCTTACTGAAATATTTGAATAGACTCCTATTACCTTTCCCTTCTTTTGTTCTCCAGCCCAAACAAGAACATTGGGTTATATCAACACATGATAAATACATGTAGATTTCAAGAATTGAGTGTTATAAATTTGTGTTTTTTTTTTTTATGTTCAGTATCTGAAAGAACAATTTCTATTACATTTTTCAAAAACGTTGTAAAGCTACTTCTTATTGAAAAAAATCAGGATGTCTTACTCTGGTAATGAAAATGCACAGTAGCACTTTCTGATTTATAAATCTTGATGGTCTTGCTGAATTACTGACCATTTCCTCAATATGTACAGTGGACTTTTCCCATTCCCTTTCTGTATATCTATGGGAATTCTATCCATCCTTTTTCAAAAGAAAAAAGTAATTATAAATAACAATGTAATAAATACCCATCTTCTCCCCACTCAAAATGAAAAACATTTAATAATTTAGCATCTTTTTCTACAGACTTTTTGTTTGTCAAAAGAAATAAAATATCATTGTAAAGAGGGTGAAAGGGTCTTTAATCACCGGCTCTAGTCTCATTTCTCATTCTCCACATTATCCCCTACTATAGGTTACACCATCATCTTTATTGACTTATATTCTCCCATCTAATCTTTTTTTTTTTGGATCTATAAAAGATATGTGGTTGAACATAATAAAAAATCTTATCTAAAAATTATATATATAGTTGGATGCTTTCTCAATTTTCTCTACTCTGGAGCAGAATCAAGGCACGGGGAGTACTACGCATACTTCTGCATGAACTTGTTTGCCATATAGACATAGAATCTCTACCCATCCTTTAAGGCCCACATCTAGTACTACCTCTCCATGATGCAGCTTGATATGCAGAACTGCAAAAATGTTTTTGGCAAACTTTTTTATGCCATGTACTATGAAAATGTGTGTGTGCGTGAGTGTATGTGTGTGTGTGTGTGTGTGTGTAATTTAAATGTAAATGTGCTTCTTAAGACTGGCACTGTATTTTGCCATTTTGACACTATTTTTAGGCATCTGCACCAGCATATTGCCTAGCAGAATGCACACATACACACAACCCCCTTCACATACACTCACATAGATGTATATAATATATCTTTCTTTCTGTTCACTTCTCCTACTCCAAATATATAAAAATAAAGGAATGAGCAATAGAATGGTTGACTAAGGAACATGTAATGCTTCAAATTCAGTAGGTGCTCATTATCTAAGTGATGTGCTATACTGCTAATTCTTCATTCCTTTATTACACATAGCACTAGTAAAAAGTAATAAAGGGCTCTTAGCTACTTGAAGTGTTCCCATAACCTATAGGAGCATCATTTGTCTTGGTGGCAGCTAGGAAAGGAGCAAAGAACAATTTGTCTTTTTTCGACTCATATTTCCACTTAAATGTAGAGAGATAAAAAGCAAGAGACAGCTTGTACTAATTAGGAGGAGAAAATTTAAGAGAATATTGCTCTTGGCAGTGTTCAAAATACCAAGGTCAAACATGTACATTCTGTAACTCTTTGCTTCTCAACAGAATAGTGCATTGGTGAGAGAATTTCATGGAGGAATCCTTTTGGATTCTAAAACTAGGGCCTAGCAGCAGAGAGTCAAGAGGTTTCATGTCAATTTCTTAAATGGTCACTGGGAAACCATAAGATCCTGTTTATTCATTAAACATAGTTCTTAAGAACATTAATCTAAGCCAGAAAGATGAATACATCTGGGCCTACTGCTTCTTTGGGGTACCATTACATTACTTAAAAATGGCTTAGACAAAGGTTCAAGGGCCCCTTCTCCTTCCACTCCCTCCTTTTTATATATCTTATAATTTAACAATGTCATGGCCTTTTAACGGACTTATGGCTCATTTGTATGTGATAACCCATTACCAATTATCTAGTTACTTGCCTCCACAGAAAACCATACCTTTTAGAAAAAATCAGTCTGTTCAGTGTGTTTGGGTCATTTATAGACAGATTAAGAAATAAAATAGGTGTTTGTAAAGACTCAACAATTCTTATTTTGTTAATCTGAAAACCCAGTTTTGCCCATAAAAGTGCTCATCAATGCTATTAATTTCTTAGGAAAGAATAAATAAGCTAGCTTTCTGAAATGTTCTACAAGATCAGTAACACAATACTACCAAAATTATCTTAACTAACTGAAGCTAAATTGCACCTGCCAAAAATAAATAAATATATTTTGGAATGTGGTTACTATAATTTCTACTGTACACACTGATTAAATTTCTAATTTATACACTTTGATAGCCCACAATGGATCTCTTAGGGTCTCCCCTCTAATTGTCAAGTTTCCTGTGGAGATCATTAAACCTTAAGCAGAATTAAACACAAGTTTTCTTTCCATTTTAAACTGTTAATAAAAAGTGTTAGTCCTCTTTGTTCAAAGGAGGCTTGAGTTCAATTCCCTTTCTTGTTTTTTCTATTCAGCACTATAAAATAATTGCCATATGCTTAGGTGTGATTTTACCTCATCAGAACAAGTTCCTTCTATTATTAAAACCAGTAGGTAGGCATCTCAAAAAGGAAGCAGGCATATAAAAACTCTCACAAAGAGGGAGAAATCCTGTAACAGGTACATGTTATGTTTCCTAAGAACTACATTTTATTCTACCAAGTGTAAGCTCTTTGGGGGTGGTAGCTCTTTCTAGCTTGTTCAAGACTGTATATCATTTGTCCAGTGCTCGATATAATAAATGCTCAGTAAACATCAAATAAGTGATGTTTCTGACCTTATTGTATTCACACTAAGTATCCAAATTCTAAAGCAAGTGTTGTAAATGTCTGGCCTTTAGTGGTTTATACAAATTAACTATGCCCTTATTATTTTACTCACTAACCTAGAGCATTTCCCTTAAACTTCTACATGAAGCATGATTTAAAACTGTGTTTTAGGTTCTGTTATAACTACACCACCCAAGTCCCACATGTGAGAGTTTGGATTTTTTTATATAAATCAGAAATAAAAGAATACCCTTCTAGCTGAATGCCATTCCTTTCTCTTTCTTCAGTTAGAAAAGTAAGGTAAGTCCTATTTCAGTGGGCTAACAAGAAAAAAGACATTAGCTCATAACAGAACTATTGCTTTTCTTCACCTCTATATTATACTTGGATTCTCCCATTTGAGATACCTTGGAATTTTCCCATTTTTTAGGGCTTTTTATTCAGGTCTTCAAATCTCGGTATCTGGTGTGTTGTCTAACAGACTGTCATTTGGCTTTTCTTTAAGGAAGCAACTTTGGAGAACACCACAGACTCTAGCTTTTCATGCTATATTTAGAACATAATTTGCTGCACCTTCTTGGATCGATTTTGCCATCTCAGTTACTTTGTGAGAGATAATTGACATTCTTTGTGCTATGACAACTGTATGTGATGGATTAGTTCTAGTGGTTGACACTGGTTAGCTTTGTATCAGTCACAGAATTTCATGAGCAACCAGATTCAAATTCTATGCAAGACATAAGAGATTTCCAAGAATACAGCCAGACTCAACTTCAGTAAAAGAGCAAACACTTTCTTCTTTAAAGAAATCTTCAATTTTCCAAAGTCATGAAAAAGATGAAAACTCAGTAGACTATTAGTAAAACAGTAGCTACTGGTCAGCATATATTGTAATTGAGGATTTTCAGGGTATAACTATAGTTAAATACTATTATTCTTTTATATTAAAGCACTAGAGCCTTAAAAATACTATAGTTAAAATCACTTTTTACAAATTAAGAGTAAAATTTAGCAGGTGAAAAATTAAAAATCATTTCAAAATGATGAGGTAAGAAATACTTTATGTTTAGTTGTCTCTAAGGAATTACATGATGGGGATATATTCTGGAGGCAATTTCCACTTGCATTCTTGAAGATTAATGACATATTGATAGAAGTAGTTATGTCTATTAAAACATTGAATGGCAGAAGGCATATCCATAAGAGTTAATATCTTTTGAGGGACTTTTAAAGTTCTGTGAGTTGTATTTTCTTTTGTGATCATTGATCTAGTTGTTTACCTCCTCAAATCTTATACTCCCAAAGATTATTTTGCTTTAATATTCCAAGTTTAGATATAAAGACCTAGTCTCTATAACCTTAGAAATAAATGTCACTCACTCTTTCACTTAAGTGGTCTCATATCTTACAGCTACTCTACACTTATCTTATATTACTGTATTTAACCTTACATTGTTCTGACTGAGAAGTGACAGGACATTGTAATAATAATCTATACTCCTTGACAGGAGACGAATGACTTGAATTTGAACTAATGCCAACACAAGGCCAAAATACCCAATTACAAAGTATAATTTATATCACCCCAAATTATCTAAACAATATAGAGAATAATTTACTAATACATAGATTTATTATTAAAATGGATCTGTGGAACATAATTCATTGGTCAGATTCTTACTGTGTCTGTGTCTATTTCTGTTTCAGTTCTCAGTTGACCAGATGTTTCATATTTACAGACCTTCAGAACCATATCTCTCTACTCTCTTTCTGTAAAACTATTTACATTCAGACTTCATGGGTCTTGATTCCTGTGAGTGTATTTTTGGCTACCAACCATATTGTTCTTTATTGAATCTTGTCTGCCTAACTGAGCCAAATCACTTTAGAAGTTCCCCACTTTCAAATTTTTTTTAGAGTACCTCTAACTTTTTACTCCTTCTTAAGGTTAAACATTTTCCCTCCCTCTCCTCCTGTCTCCATCCTGTCTACCTCTTTCCCCTCCCAGCCTCCTCTTTCCTCCCTTCTTTCATTTGTTCTTTATTCACTTAACCCATCCTATCAGAGGCTTTTTTGTGCCAAGATGTTTTCATCAAAATTGAATTCTCACTTGCAACAGTATCAAGCTTTATATACATGGAGTACCTTTCCTGTGTTCCAGTAAATAGAGATAGCAACATCATTCACGCAAAATTACAGGGCCTGTAGTTTATCCCATGGTGGCTAAGTGATGCCAAACACTGGTAGAGCTCATTTGCTGAACATTCCTTCCTTGGGAAATGGTTGATTTGCTCAATTTTGTAAAATGGTAGCTATGGTGAATTGTCCCATTCTCAAAGGTATGTCTATTTTACTCATCTCCTATTTTCATAAATAGAGGAGCTATTGCTCTATTGCCTGTGTAAATATGGGTTTTATAAAAGTTATTTTCACAGTAGATAGTAATTAGCCAGTGGAGACTTTGTAAAAGGATACATGCTTCTGATATAACGTGAATACATTCTGGGCATCTAATGTACAACATGGTGATTATAGTTAACAATACTGTATTGCACACCTAAATTTGCTAAGAGAGTGGATATCAAGTGTTCTCACTACACACACAAAGGTAACTGTGAGGTAATGGATATGTTAGTTAGCCTGATTGCAGTCAACATTCCACCATATAAAGGTATAGCAAATTATTATGATGTACAAGGTAAAAATTTTTGTCAATTATAGCTTAATAAAGCTGAAAAATTTTACCAAACATTAAAGTAGTGGATATTATGGTTGTATATGTAGACATGTGCTCACGGGAGTTACTGGGTGAAAAATACTCTAGAATAGAGAAGGATAACTTTGAATTAAGTACCCATTGTTGAAGGTGAGTATTCTTTATTCAACAGCAAGAGCTGGAGAAATCATCTGAGTAATATGGTCTGGGGCACCCAAAGAGAGAACAATTTAAAGAGTATAGATAGCTGTACACACAGACATCATGCGCACGCACCTTATACTCATGTACACACATACTGTGTGTGTCTGTGTACATTAGGAAATCATAGAGGAAAAAGGGTGAGTTGTCAGTTGATAAGGAAAATAGTTTCAGCTTCAGTCTGGACTAAACAGCCAGAATAGCCAGGGTTTCCTTAAGAATCAAAGATTTATACAATTATAATTAGCTCAGGTGAGCTACCTGTGGTCATTTAGATGAGAATTTAGATTTCTCTAAGTTGCTTTCCCGCAGATTCCTACCTGGAAAACTAGGTAGACTATTATATCCCTAATACAAGAAGAATATGGGGTGAAATCATCATTTTACCCTAGAAAGGAGGGAATTAAAACTTCAGACCTCTTTACTCTATCTTGCCTACCCCAAAATACCTACCTGAAAAATAAATCAGATTTCTATATACTAAACACAAGCTGAATTTTCAGTGAAATCAGCAAATGCAAAGGAGAGGGGAAGGTGAAAATGGTCCCAGAGCCTCAGGGATGATGGTGACTATATATATTTCATTAATTACTGGGATGATGATATGAAGAAAGCTCATCAAGAGCTATGGTGAGCCTAGAAAGAAGGCTTATGCTGATGTGATTATAGATGGTTCATTAGAGAAATACAATTGTCAGATAACATAAAAACATTTCTGCACTATTTGCCAAAGAGTACTTAGATTTCCTGGATTTGTAAGAGTACTTAGATTTCCTCAGTTTCAATTTTGGACTCCCTTAAATTATTTCTTGATATAATTCAAGGTCAATTTACAGACAAAAAATAAAATTTTATGAGTTTATCCAATTTAAGATCCAGAATTTTTACTCCTCTTTGGTATTTTTATTTGAGGACAGCTATCTCAAGGACCAATTCTAAGCTGGCATGGGATGAGAAACGTTTGATATTACTTTTTTTTTTTAAGATTTTATTTATTTATTTGACAGAGAGAGTGAGCACAGGCAGACAGAGTGACAGGCAGAGGCAGAGGGAGAAGCAGGCTCCCTGCTGAGCAAGGAGCCCGATGTGGGACTCCATCCCAGGAGGCTGGGATCATGACTTGAGCCAAAGGCAGCTGCTTAACCAACTGAGCCACCCAGGCGTCTCTGATATTACTTTTTAATTAGGATTTTGAACTGCTACGTTACCATAAGTAAAAAGATTTTATTTATTTATGGGTTTTTTTTTGACACTTGCAAATCCTTTTATTTAAGAATAGCAAGAGTAGTCACATACCTGTTACTGCGATTTAAATCCTAGAACAAATAGAAAAAAAAAAAAGTCATTTGGAAAATTTAAAAGGGCAAAAATACACACTCAGTTCCAGAGAGGCTACATATATTAATATTTCCTGTCCTTTTCTAAATCTTCTATTCATTGTTGAAATAATGTATACTATTTTCATATGTAAAAATGAGGTTTGAATAGATTATTTTGCTGGATGCTTCTTGTCTGTTCAGTATTTATATTGGAGTTGGAACTTCTAAACCTAGCAATGCTGTCTGTCATAAGAAAACCCATGGTGGCTTGATGATTTGTTACTATGCTTTCTGCTTTATGCAGACATTATTCTCTCAGACATCCATCATCACTCTAGTGTAAATAAGCATCCTCTAAAAGCTAAAACTCCAATGGTTTTATTTGATCAGAAATCCCTCAGTAGCAATCTCACCTGGGTTGTAGAAGTTGACTCGGTCTGAAAGCCTATTTCTGCTCTTCGGCCCTTGTGACCTGCCTATGTTCTAAATGGAACATTCAATTACTATTACTCTTCCCGTTTTCTAACCTTTGCCCGTTGTGAGTCCTTCAATATGAATAAAATCTTCAGTGCTCCAAAGAGGAAATAATGAGTCCAAAATGTATCCATCAAGTACAATGTAGTTGCCTGGCCAGCTCTAGGCTTAGAAAAAGAAGAACTCCCTGCTGTGCCCTCCTGTCTGAAAAAAAAGAGTTCACTGACATCTTTTAGTCTTTTCTCCATGGGAGCTTATTTCCATTTTTCCATCCATGGCATTTCTAAGATCTACATCCTCAGAAAAAGAAAGGGAGAAGAAAAAAAAGACAAGTGTGAAATGCAACTGTAAACTGCATCTTGAAATCTAGAGTAGCAACAGGATAATATGACAGAGGCTCCATGGCCTCCTGTCAGGGTTTAGTTTCAAGGGCTGACAATACATGCCCAAGACTTTTGCTGTAACCAGGAGGATCCTACCCATCAGTTTTCAGGCATCAAACTGCTGCCCTTCCTTTGATGTCAGTAATAGATGACTGGGAAGCAGCTTAGGTGGAGGCTGAACACCGTACGTAGTTTGCAAATCTATGTAATCTTGAATATTATGAATGTTGGCCTGTATTGGGGAGCAGGAGGATATAGGCCACAATTAAGTGCTCTGATCAAGCGAGTAGGAATCATAATACCTTTTTCCAAATCTCATTCTTCTAGTATTACCCATCTTAGTGAATGGATACCCAATAGTAACCTGGAAACAGATTGTAATCCCCCTCCATCTCATGTTCTCTCAATTCAAATTTCAGATGCTACAATAATGATGAACTCATCTATTCACTTTTCTCCACTCCATTTTCTAACTCGCCATCACCAAATCTTGCCTGGATTCCTAAAACTGCCCTGAAAATGATCTTCCTAGCTTCAGTTTTTGTTCCCTCTAATGTACAGTCCACACTGCAGACAAGATGATCTTTCTGAAAGGAAGACATCCTTATAGTACTCAGTAATATTATTATCCTCAAAAGCCCAGATTCCTTAACATTGGTTTGTAATACTGTGTGGTATCTATTTCCTACTGATGTCCCCATCTTTATCTCTCACCCTCTATCTGTATCAAACTAAATGCTCCCCAGGGTCTCTCACCTCTAATCCTACATTTTGCCGTGTGGTTTCTTTTTCCTTTAACATAATCTTGCCTCATTGGCTTTCTCCCACTTTTCTTTTAGGTCTCAGACTTCCCTGGTCCTTAAACATGGTTAGGCTCTTCTATGATTCTCCCTTCAGTTCCTCTCTCATTACCCTAATTTCCATTGTTGTAATCACTGCAGGTATACCTTCCCTGTTAGGAATGGAAGCTCCATGATGGCTATGAGGACAGGGAAGGAACCTCAACTTTTGTTTACTGTCCTATGCCCATGACTCCATAATGTTTGTTGAATGAAAAGATGCATTACATTTTCTATACCCTCTGAGATCCATCCTTCCTTCATTCCCTCTCTTCCTCTTTCCTCTCTCCTTTTCTCACTTCCTTCCATGAGCATATAGGTATTATAAGCCTACAACATGCCAAGTACTGTCCTAGGTCTTGAGGATGCAGTGGTGACAATATGAAAAACAAAATCAACAGATTCACGGAGCTCATATTTCAGTGGAGAGACTAATAAACAAATGTATAACACAATGTCAGTTATTGATAAGTGGTACAAGGAAAATAAAACAGAGCAAGGCACAAAGAGTGTACTAGATTGAGGTGTGAGGAGGGTGGGTGATGGTCACCCAAAGATCAGAGCAGACTGTCTGAATAGATGTTAAAGAAAAATTGCTCTGGACGGAAGTAAACAGGCAAGAAAAATTGTATCCAGGACTACTGGAATGGGGTCAAGACTATTCTAATAGAAGAAAGAGACTGAGCTCAACTCTGCTCGAAACACTTGGGGGAGCCTAATGGAAAAGTACTAGAGGATGTTAGAGGTAGGTGGCCAAATGATTTGGCCATCTATATTTGCTAAATTTCCCTTATGGAATTTAGGCTCCTATCCTCCCAGAGACTGGAAAGTAGTGATGCTCTCTTCCTTGAGGATTACATGTCATAGGGATGGCTTTTTTTTTTTTTTTTAATTAAGAAACACACCCCTGTGTAGCAAAACTAACAAGACACTGGAAGAAGATTTATGTCTCAAATTGAACAGAGAACATTTTTTTAAAGAAAATGCTCTAAGAAAAGGGGGGACAGGGACCTGAAGTCAGGAAGAAGCCAACCTAAAGGAGACCATGTTGGTTAAAGGTGGCATTTGTGCAGAGACCTCAAAGAAGTGAGAAAGGGAGTCCTGAACAGATTCTGAGCATGAGCACTGTCAGCTAAGGCAAGAGCAAGTGCAAAGGCAGCCATGAAGCCTGAAGCTTGGATTTGGAAAAGGCCATGGGGTTCTAATGGAGCAAGCAAAGAGGGAGACAGGCAGGAAGTGAGACTGGGTAGCTGGGCCAAAGTCAGACCATGGAAGACTTCTAAAGGGAAAAGCTTGGAGTTTATTGTGAAACCCTGGGAAGCTACTGGAAGGTTTACATGAGAGTTTCATGATCTGTAAGGGGACCTTTCAGGCTTCTGTATAAGAAATGAGCTCAAAGGTTTGGGGGTAGAAGCAGGAAGGATGCTTAGGAGGCTGATAAAATAATTTGGTCATAAATCCTGGAAAGGGTGGTAATAGTGGAGGAAGGGAGGCTTGACATACATGAAGATGTGTATTTTTTGATGAAGAAATAAATATGAGATAAAAGTAAAATTAAAGGGAGGCTTGAATTTTTTTGTCCTGATTGATAAGGTGAATATTGGTACTACCATGAGATGGAGAAGATTTGAAGGTTTGTGGGGCGTATAAGATAAAGAGCTCAGTGTGAGTAAGCTAAATTTGAGGAGCTAAGTACGTTCGTCACTTGGGCAGTTATGTATCTTACCCTATATCTCAAGGGTGGTGTTAGAGATGGTTCCTTGGGAGTCATTAGAGTATAACTAATACTTAGAGATTGGTCAGATTTCTTCCAGGGTATGAGGTGAGAAGAAGCAGAGAACATTAATTTTTTAAATTTACCCCTAACTGACAAGGCTCTATTTTCTGACTCATCCTAACATTAAAAAAAAAAAATCCATTTGGATTAATAGTTACTCACTTTTTCTTCCAATAAGTCTTTCTTCTGATACATTCAGGGCTGAATTATAGAATAAGCAAATACTTTAAGACTTCAGTAAAACAAAGGTATTAGTCTGTTCAGGCTGTTAGAACACAGTATCATAGATTAGGTGGCTTACAAACAATAGAAATTAAATCTCTCATTTCTGGAAGCTGGAAGCCTGAGATCAGAGTGCCAACATGGTCACATTCTGGTGAGAGCCCTCTTTCCAGATGCAGACTGCCAGCTTCTCATTGGATCCTTATACAGTGGGGAGTGGAGAGAAGACACAAGCTCTCCTGTGACTCTTATGAGATCCCATTCATGAGTGTTTCTTAACTTCTACTAATAACATCCTGAAGATCCCACTTCCTAATACCATCACTATAGGGGACAGGGTTTCAACAGAGAATTTTGGGGGAACACATTCAGTCGACAACAGCAAGGATGCTGAATATGTTTTAAAGAAGACATTTGGTATTTTGAGAATTTATATGAAATACAAGTAACTGGAGAAATTTCCAACCCCATTTTACAATTTAGTATTTTTTTAGAATATGTGTAAACATGAGATAGAAGACACTATAATTTTTTCCCAATATCTCCAACTGCTTGCTTGCTTGCTTTGGTTAGTCACCATACAAAACATCATTAGTTTTTGATATAATGTTCCATGATTCATTGTTTGCATATAACATCCAGTGCTCCATGCAATATGTTCCTTCCTTAATACCCATCACCAGACTAATCCATCCCCCACCCCCCTAACATACAGTGCTCCATGCAATATGTTCCTTCCTTAATACCCATCACCAGACTAATCCATCCCCCACCCCCCTCCTCTCTAAAACCCTCAGTTTGTTTCCTAGAGTCCATAGTCTCTCATGGTTCCTTTCCCCACTCTGACCACACCCGACCCCTGCTTCATTTTTCCCTTCCTTCTCCTAATGTCCTCCATGCTATTCCTTATGTTCCACAAATAAGTGAAACCATATGATAATTGACTTTCTCTGCTTGCCTTATTTCACTCAGCATAATCTCCTCCAGTCCCATCCATGTTGATGCAAAAGCTGGGTATTCATCCTTTCTGATGGCTGAGTAATATTCCATCGTATATATGGACTACATCTTCTTCATCCATTTTTCTGCTGAAGAGCATCTCAGGTCTTTCTACAGTTTGGCTATTGTGAGCATTACTGCTTTGAACATTGGAGTGCATGTGGACTTTCTTTTCACTACATCTGTATCTTTGGGGTAAATATCCTGTAGTGCGATTTCTGGGTCATAGGTAGCTCTATTTTTAATTTTTTGAAGAAACTCCACACTGTTTTCCAAAGTGGTTGTACAAACCTGCATTCCCACTAACAGTGTAAGAGGGTTCCCTTTTCTCCACAACCTCTTCAACATTTGTTGTGTCTTGCCTTGTCAATTTTTGCCATTCTAACTGGTGTAAGGTAGTATCTCACTGTGGGTTTTGATTTGAATTTCCCTGATGGCTAATGATGATGAACATTTTTACATCTGTCTGTTAGCCATTCGTATGTAGAAGACACTATAATTTTCAGTCTTAATAATGCCTGGGACTGACTCTGAACTTGGTACTAGCCTCCCTAGGAAACAAATGTCCGCTCATCCTGTTCATTGTTTTTATTTGTGTTTTGTATTTTTTTAAGTTTTTATTTAAATTTCAGTCAACATACAATACAATATTAGCTTTAAGTGTACAATATAATGATTCGGCACTTCCATACACCACCTGGTGCTCATCACAACTAGGGTCCTCCTTAATCCCCATCATCTATTTAACCCAATGCCCACCTAACTCCCCCACAACCATCAGTTTGTCCTCTGTATTTGAGGCATTTTTCTTGATTTGACTCACTCTCTCTCTTTGCTGATTTATTTTGTTTCTTAAATTCCACATTCAAGTGAAATCATATGAAGAATGATTTCTCTGACTTATTTCACTTAGCATAATATATTTTAGCTCGATCCCTGTTGTCACTAGTGGCAAGATTTCATTCTTTTCAATGGCTGAGAAAAATTCCACTCTATGTGGGAACATATATGTGGTTTATACCATACACCGCATATATGTTCCATTGTAATATTCCATTGTATATATGTATGTGTGTATATATGTGTGCATGCGTATATGTATGAGTGTGCATATGTACACACATGCATACATACATACATGTATGTATGTATGTAAACACACACACACACACATGCACAACAATTTCTTCTTTATCCATTCAGTAGTCAGTGGACACTTGAGCTGTTTCCATAATCTGGCTATTGTAGATAATACTGCTATAAACATTGGGATGCGTGTATCACTCTGAATTGAGATTTTTGTATTCTTTGGGTAAGTATGTAGTAGTGCAATTTCTGAGCCATAGGGTATTTCTATTTTTAACTTTTTGAGGAAACTCAATATTTTTTAAAATGCATTTTTAAATTTCAGCATTAAATAAAGTAAACTTGACTATGCATAGTGATGTTCTGCATTTAACTAGTGGAGATTTTACTTCTTACTTTAACTTTAATCAGTGGTAGATGAAACTCAAGGGACTTTATAAAAAATAAAAAATTATATTAAAAAAAAATAAAAATAAAAATAAAAATCAGATAAATACATATGAGCTTCTCAAAAGCAAAAGTTTCACCATGACTCTAATATTTTGTCCTCAGATACTTGATTTTTGTGGGTTTTTTTCCTACATAGTTATTGAGAAGGTGTCAAATATAGGGTCAGACAGGGATATTAAGTGTCCACTATATGCTTGGCCTGATTCTAAGTACTGGGGTTATAATAGCTGTTTATGAAATGGATAAAAATATTTGCTCTTAATGCAGCAAATAGTCAATAAACCAAATGAACAAGTGAAAGTTGTGTGCTAAATTGTAATGGATGCTACAGATAAACACAAAAGAGTGTTGAGGAACTAGGGAGGGCTGGGTTCTGGGTAGGTTTCGAATTGGAAGTAGAATGATCAGGAGTGGTCTCATGAAAATATTTGAGTAAAAGCATGAAACACATGAAGGAACCAGTCATGTAGACATCTCTAAAAAGAACATTGCAGGTGGAGGAGATGGGGAAAGCAGAATGATGAGGCTGAATATGTCTGCATGTTTGAGAAATGGCAGAACAGCCTCTCTGGAGCCAAGTAAAGGAGAAAGAGAGCAGTAGGAAATGAGGCTGGAGAAACAGTGGGGACCAGATGATGAAATGCCTTTAAACTGTTGTGGTGATTTGGCACTAAATTGTTAGAAAACCACTAGAGGTTTTAATCAGAGGAGTGACATAAGCTCACAATATGAAAGGATCCCTTTGGTGGGCAGAACAGATAGCAGGAACAGGGACAAGAGGGAAAGCAAGGAGAACTCTAGAAGGTTATTGTAATAATACAGATGAGCTCATGGTTGACAATAACAGTGCACCATAGGTGCTACAGTGGAGGTAGTGAGTCTTGATCAGAAGAATTTTGGAAGCACAGCTACTAGGACTTGCTGAAGCAATATACAAGGATTGTTAAGAGAAGGAAGTTAAGAACAATGTGAGGGGTTTTGGCCAATAAAATTGGAAGAAAGTTACTACGATTTACTGAGATAGTGAAGACTGTAAGAGAGACAGGTTTGAGGATGAAGATCATTAATTTGTTTTAGAACATGGTAAGTTTGGTGTGCCTATGAGAGGTACAGGTAGAGTTACCAAGAAGGCAGTGGGACTGGTGTTCAAGGTTGAGGTCTAGGGATTCATCTACTTCTCTCTGGTATTTAAATGCATGAGTGTAGATAGACAATTATTCTGTGGACTGAAGCCAGGGGTGCCCCATCTATGTTTGGAAATAAGAAGAGAAACCGGCAATGCAGAGTGAAAGCAGTGATTGTAAAGAAGAAATTCAGCAGAGTGGTGCTACAGAACTCAAGTGAAGCAAGCATTACAAGAATTGATCAGCTGTGTTCAGTAAAGCTGACAGGCCTAATGAGATGAGGCCTGAGCATGAAGCATTGCATTTAGCAGTATGGAGGCCATTGGTGAATTTGAGCAACTTTAGAGGGATGGTGGGGCAGAGACCTCCGTTAAGAGAGAATCGGAGGAGTGGATGTTGGCATTAGTGAATCTAAGTAACTCCTTTAAAGAATTTTGTTACAAAGGTGAGAAAATGAAAGAGCTCTTTGACTGGAAAAACTGAAATCCGTGGCTTTTTTTAATTATTACTGTCAATAGATGAGAAACATGTATGTTAAGGGCTACAAAGAAGAGAGATGGATATATTGGTGTTGCAGGAGAAAGAGGAGTTGTTAGAGTCATGTACTTGAGTAGTGGAACAGGCATGAGATTCAGTGCTCAAGTGGAGAAGATGCCCTCGGCTAGGGCAGGAGACCAAGAGTCTCTCTCTCCTCTCTGCCCCTCTTTCTTCCTCTTCCCTACGCATGCACACATATATACACACATACATATATACAATGGAATATTACAATGGAACATATATGCGGTATATGGTATAAACCACATATATGTTCCCACATAGAGTGGAATTTTTCTCAGCCATCGAAAAGAATGAAATCTTGCCACTAGTGACAAGATATAAGAAGGGTGAACCCTACCAGAAGCTTAGCTTCTTCAGCACTAAAATGAGAGTAATGAACTTAGTATTTCAGGTCCCTAAAATCCTATCAGTTTGTAATATTTTAATGATTTTATCTCCTATGAACTATCTACTAATTCAGATATGACCATTCTTTTTGTTAAGTTTGACTCAGATATAAAATGCTTACCTCCACTTGTTTTTTATGTAGGGCATCTTATTCACTTTCAAAATGTTCAGGGTAAATACTTCTGATATTCCATCATAGTGTGGCTTACAAATGATTTTAAAAACATTTAGTAAGGATAGCTTTGCATAGGATTCCAAAACTTTTTCTTATCAAGCCATTAATTTTTCTAAATAAAATGAACTCTACAAAATGGTGATAACTACAAAATTGAACTATGCATAGAGAATAACTACACATAGAACTTAAAAAAAAAAAAAAAAACCTCTTAAATGTTTTTAACATTCTCTTTTTTAACTCCCCAGGAAAAATGAAACTAATGTGCATAACACTGGAATCTAAGTTCCTTTGCAAATCAGAGTAACTGTATGAATTGTTCATTATATGCTAAAATCTAAAATAGATGAATTTTTATCATCCTTATCATCCTTTTAACTGTTCTAAATGGTCCCTCTGGAGATCTATCTTTCTCTCTCTTTTTCTCTTTCTCTTTCCTCCCACCCCTTCTCCTTCACCTTTTTATTTTTTATTTTTTGATCCATAAAGAGCTGTGAATTCTATTGTCTCTTAAAAACAATTTCACTTCCTATCAATTTTCTTACCTGAAGACTTCCTTAATACTATAATCACTAGCAAAAACCTAAATCTCCTATTTTATGTGTAAGAGTTCAGCACTTTTTTTTTTTTTTTTTTTTTTTTTTTTTTTAGTTTCTCAAACACATTGTTTTAAACACTCCTGATGTATGTGTGACATTGATGGGTTCCCAGAAAAATGGCTGGACAGTCAGCAAGTCTTTGACTCTGCTCAGTGCTCAGTGCTCACAACACCCAATATGTTGAGGCTTATTGGCTCTTTCAAGCCTGAAGACAGAAGAACTTCAGTCTATTTTTTGGCAACCCAGCATATAAATGTCAAATAAGTAGTGAAGTCATTCTCAGACTGGACTAGACATTGGGAATGATTCTTAAAAGCGTGTTCTGTGGCATTTAATTATGCCCCCATGATCTTTTATCACAAACCAAATCAACATACACCAAACAAAAATTCTCAAAATTTGTGTTCAGCCCAACTGTCACTCTTTTTCTTCTTTAAAGCCAACCTCCCTCTCCACACAGTCTGCTGGAACTGTTTTCCTCACAGTTGATCTCTGAATTGCCAAATCCTAGGAGACTGCTTCTATCCTTATCTTTTTATAAATTTATTTTTTAAATTTTATTTTAAGGAGGCCCCACACCCAATGTGGGGCTTGAACTCATGACCTTGAGACTGAGTTGCATGCTCTACTGACTGAGCCAGCCAAGTACCCCTATCCTTTCCTTTTCTGTGACTTGGGCATTTAATTCTATGGGTCTAAACACATTTAACCAAACTCTTCTTCCCTTTGATCTCATGACATTATGCTCTCTTTGTTTTATTCCTTTGTTTACTCCTTTATTTTTAGGGTCCTCTAATTCTGCCTTTCCATAAATATTGATATTTAATTCTTCTTCCTGATTCAGAATTCTTCTTGACTTGTCAGAACAGTGACCTTAGAAGTGCTAACCACAGGTCAAAGACATAAGAGCTAAAACTTTAATCAAATGGCATTTTAATATATGTAGAACTTTGGTTATAATAGAACAAAAATGAAAATAATTGAGAAGAGAATAAAGCAATAAATAGATCAGAGGAAACAAAGCATGTGCTGTGGTCACAGTATGGGCTTATAGACTAACATGATGTGAAATTAATAAAACGCTTGACAGTCAGCAAATTGGAGTATTGAATCCCCATCCTCTTAAATTTTGTAATTCATGTATAGAAACTTAAATATTGGCAAAATTATGTCCTTGGTGAACTGAGATGATAAATGTCTCCCTAATAAGTAAGTCTTATTCAACTCTGCAAATATGTAGAATTAAGAATAGGAATGTTTAAAAAGATTAAAAGCAGTATGTAATGGTTTTTATGTTAAAAATCTGTAATATTTAGTATTTTATATTTCTTATACTATTTAATAAAAGTTTGTCATATAGGAGTTAATAGGCTGGCCTTAAAATTGCTATTTAAAATGTATAGGGGTGCTTGGGTGGCTTCAGTCGGTTAAGCATCTGCTTTCAGCTCAGGTCATGATCTCAGAGTCCTGGGGTCGAGCCCTGCACCAGGTTTCCTTGCTCAATGGGGAGTCTGCTTCTCCCTCTCCCTCTGCCCCTAACCCCCATGCTTTCTCCCTCTCCCTTTTTCTCAAATGAATAAGTAAAATCTTTAGAATAGATAAATAATTATTTTGACTTTTGATTTTAAGTTGAAATCCATGACAGAAATTGGGTTTGGGTCATTCACTGTTCATTCTGCATGAAAGCTAGAAAGCTGAAAGCTCCCTTTCCCAGATTCCCCTTGAAGCTATGGTTCTGCACACAAATGAGATGCAATCTTGAATAAGACCTGGGTTCATAACTGGATAACCTGAGGTTGAGGAGGATCCACTGTGTGGGGAAAGACTGCAGCAGAAGCAGCATGGCTCTGGAGCCAACAGCCCTAACAATGGCTTCCTGATTGAGCAGATGGCAGCTTCACTGTTTGGCATCTTCCTAATGGTATGGCTTCCTTCTAGAGTCAACACAACACCTTTCACATCAACCATCTACAGAAGCAGGAACAGCAGCTTTCCAGCTTTCCATTTTTTCCCCCAACTTTCTGTGTCTTTAGCAAGCCATCCTCCACATCTGAGAGGCCTTTCCTTTATCTGACTCAATCACATAAACTTGGCTTTCCAGACTCAGTGTATCAGTTTATCATAGAAGGTTTTCCCAACATCCTCCATCCATACACCCCATTGTCCTAGCTATGAGGTCACCTTCCCATGTGTTCTCTTTTATATCTTGTTTATTTGCAACTTCCTGAGTAGCACCTACCATTATACTCACCAGTTTATTTGTAGTTCCTAACCATATAGTAAAAGGCTTGTGAATAGAAAGTCTTTTCTTTTTTGTTTGTTTGTTTGTTTGGTTTTTTGTTTTTTGTTTTTTGTTTTGTTTTGTTTTGTTTTTGGCTTTTAACTATAAACCCTAGCCCCATGTATGATGGTTGGCACATAGTAGGCATTCATTACAGGAATTAATGAAATAATGAGTAAATGGACATCTGAGTGCCAGGGAAAGACCTCAAATGGCACTTTGGCCTTTCCATTAAATAATTATTTCTAAACACATATGTGAAAATATTCCCCAAAGGAGAAGCCTAATCACTCTGTAATTCAAATGAAGTAGCAATCTAATCCACTCTTGTACAGAGCTTTCATGAATATCAGTTTCATGAAGCATCATTGAATTCCCTAATTCTTTCTTTCCTGATAAGTGCCCATTAACTTAACTGAAAAAAAGGACTTGCTGCCAGGCTCTGTTTTGGTGTGAGGCAAACATTTTACTACCAAAAATTTTAAGAGGACATAGTGAAATTAAAATAACAAGTCTGATTGGTTTCTTTAGTAGCTTTTCCCTCATAATTGTCCTATCTTGTTTGTTCAGTTACTACCAAAGAAGAGACAGAATATGGACTCTGATGGTAGGAAGAATATTTTTTTACATGTTAGATTTACAATATAGGCATTTTAGAATTACAGTGCACTGATAGAAGAAATTTTCAATCACAGTTCTTTTATATATGACTTTGGCAATGGTTGTAGGTTTTTTTTTTTTTAATATCAACAGTATTGTCACAGGGAAGCATAAAATTGTAGTACAGAGGAGAATTTGGTAGTTGTGTCTGCTGGTGATAATACCTGGTAAATTAAGTATAACTATCTTTTAAAATCTGAATTAACTAAGAGTGTTTATGTCTTCCAAACATCAAACTGCATAGGTAAAGATATCTGGTAACATTTTCTTTTTCTGATAAAGTAAGAAGAATTTTTTATGTGCCAAATTATAGATCATTAACAATAGCATGAAATCATTGCTAGTATTATACTGCTATGCTATCCATATAGTAGGGATGAGGAAACTTTTTCTTTTTTTAAATAAGATCCGCACACTGAGCCTGGAGACCAATGCAGAGCTTGAACTCAGAACCGATCCTTCTTTCCTTCCGACCCTTTTCTTCCTTCCTTCTTTCTTTATTTTCTTATTATGTTCAGTTAGCCGGGTACACCATTAGTTTTTGATGCAGTGTTCAATGATTCATTAGTTTTTGATATAGTGTTCAACGACTTGTTAGTTGTGTATAACACGCAGTGCTCATCACAACACTTGCCTTCCTTAATACCCATCACCTGGTTAACCCGTCCTCCTACCCACCCCCCTTCTGTAACCCTCAGTTTGTTTCCCAGAGTCCAGAGTCTCTCATGGTTCATCTCCTTGTCTGATTTCTTCCCACTCAGTTTTTTTTTTTTAACTTTTTATTTTTTATAAACATATATTTTTATCCCCAGGGGTACAGGTCTGTGAATCACCAGGTTTACACACTTCACAGCACTCACCAAAGCACATACCCTCCCCAATGTCCATAATCCCACCCCCTTCTCCCAAACCCCCTCCCCCCAGCAACCCTCAGTTTGTTTTGTGAGATTAAGAGTCACTTATGGTTTGTCTCCCTCCCAATCCCATCTTGTTTCATTTATTCTTCTCCTACCCACTTAAGCCTCCATGTTGCATCACCACTTCCTCATATCAGGGAGATCATATGATAATTGTCTTTCTCTGCTTGACTTATTTCGCTAAGCATGATACGCTCTAGTTCCATCCATGTTGTCACAAATGGCAAGATTTCATTTCTTTTGATGGCTGCATAGTATTCCATTGTGTATATATACCACATCTTCTTGATCCATTCATCTGTGGATGGACATCTAGATTCTTTCCATAGTTTGGCTATTGTGGACATTGCTGCTATAAACATTCGGGTGCATGTGCCCCTTTGGATCACTACATTTGTATCTTTAGGGTAAATACCCAATAGTGCAATTACTGGGTCATAGGGCAGTTCTATTTTCAACATTCTGAGGAACCTCCATGCTGTTTTCCAGAGTGGCTGCACCAGCTTGCATTCCCACCAACAGTGTAGGAGGGTTCCCCTTTCTCCACATCCTCGCCAGCATCTGTCATTTCCTGACTTGTTGATTTTAGCCATTCTGACTGGTGTGAGGTGATATCTCATTGTGGTTTTGATTTGTATTTCCCTGATGCCGAGTGATATGGAGCACTTTTTCATGTGTCTGTTGGCCATCTGGATGTCTTCTTTGCAGAAATGTCTGTTCATGTCCTCTGCCCATTTCTTGATTGGATTATTTGTTCTTTGGGTGTTGAGTTTGATAAGTTCTTTATAGATTCTGGACACTAGTCCTTTATCTGATATGTCGTTTGCAAATATCTTCTCCCATTCTGTCAGTTGTCTTTTGATTTTGTTAACTGTTTCCTTTGCTGTGCAAAAGCTTTTGATCTTGATGAAATCCCAATAGTTCATTTTTTCCCTTGCTTCCCTTGCCTTTTGCGTTGTTCCTAGGAAGATGTTGCTGCAGCAGAGGTCGAAGAGGTTGCTGCCTGTGTTCTCCTCAAGGATTTTGATGGATTCCTTTCTCACACTGAGGTCCTTGATCCATTTTGAGTCTATTTTTGTGTGTGGTGTAAGGAAATGGTCCAATTTCATTTTTCTGCATGTGGCTGTCCAATTTTCCCAACACCATTTATTGAAGAGGCTGTCTTTTTTCCATTGGACATTCTTTCCTGCTTTGTCGAAGATGAGTTGACCATAGATTTGAGGGTCTATTTCTGGGCTCTCTATTCTGTTCCATTGATCTATGTGTCTGTTTTTGTGCCAGTACCATGCTGTCTTGATGATGACAGCTTTGTAATAGAGCTTGAAGTCCGGAATTGTGATGCCACCAACGTTGGCTTTCTTTTTCAATATCCCTTTGGCTATTCGAGGTCTTTTCTGGTTCCATATAAATTTTAGCATTATTTGTTCCATTTCTTTGAAAAAGATGGATGGTACTTTGATAGGAATTGCATTAAATGTGTAGATTGCTTTAGGTAGCATAGACATTTTCACAATATTTATTCTTCCAATCCAGGAGCATGGAACATTTTTCCATTTCTTTGTGTCTTCCTCAATTTCTTTCATGAGTACTTTATAGTTTTCTGAGTATAGATTCTGTGTCTCTTTGGTTAGGTTTATTACTAGGTATCTTATGGTTTTGGATGCAATTGTAAATGGGATTGACTCCTTAATATCTCTTTCTTCTGTCTTGCTGTTGGTGTAGAGAAATGCAACTGATTTCTGTGCATTGATTTTATATCCTGACACTTTACTGAATTCCTGTATAAGATCTAGCAGTTTTGGAGTGGAGTCTTTTGGGTTTTCCACATATAGTATCATATCATCTGCGAAGAGTGATAATTTGACTTCTTCTTTGCCGATTTGGATGCCTTTAATTTCCTTTTGTTGTCTGATTGCTGAGGCTAGGACCTCTAGTACTATGTTGAATAGCAGTGGTGATAATGGACATCCCTGCCGTGTTCCTGACCTTAGCGGAAAAGCTTTCAGTTTTTCTCCATTGAGAATTATATTTGCGGTGGGTTTTTCATAGATGGCTTTGATGATATTGAGGTATGTGCCCTCTATCCCTACACTTTGAAGAGTTTTGATCAGGAAGGGATGCTGTACTTTGTCAAATGCTTTTTCAGCATCTATTGAGAGTATCATATGGTTCTTGTTCTTTCTTTTATTGATGTGTTGTATCACATTGACTGATTTGCGGATGTTGAACCAACCTTGCAGCCCTGGAATAAATCCCACTTGGTCGTGGTGAATAATCTTTTTAATGTACTGTTGAATCCTATTGGCTAGTATTTTGTTGAGTATTTTCGCATCTGTGTTCATCAAGGATATCGGTCTATAGCTCTCTTTTTTGGTGGGATCCTTGTCTGGTTTTGGGATCAAGGTGATGCTGGCCTCATAAAATGAGTTTGGAAGTTTTCCTTCCATTTCTATTTTTTGGAACAGTTTCAGGAGAATAGGAATTAGTTCTTCTTTACATGTTTGGTAGAATTCCCCCGGGAAGCCATCTGGCCCTGGGCTTTTGTTTGTTTGGAGATTTTTAATGACTGTTTCAATCTCCTTACTGGTTATGGGTCTGTTCAGGCTTTCTATTTCTTCCTGGTTCAGTTGTGGTAGTTTATATGTTTCTAGGAATGCATCCATTTCTTCCAGATGGTGAAATTTATTGCCGTAGAGTTGCTCATAGTATGTTCTTATAATAGTTTGTATTTCTTTGGTGTTAGTTGTGATCTCTCCTCTTTCATTCATGATTTTATTTATTTGGGTCCTTTCTCTTTTCTTTTTGATAAGTCGGGCCAGGGGTTTATCAATTTTATTAATTCTTTCAAAGAACCAGCTCCTACTTTCGTTGATTTTTTCTATTGTTTTTTTGGTTTCTATTTCATTGATTTCTGCTCTGATCTTTATGATTTCTCTTCTCCTGCTGGGCTTACGGTTTCTTTCTTGTTCTTTCTCCAGCTCCTTTAGGTGTAGGGTTAGGTTGTGTACCTGAGACCTTTCTTGTTTCTTGAGAAAGGCTTGTACCGCTATATATTTTCCTCTCAGGACTGCCTTTATTGTGTCCCACAGATTTTGAACCGTTGTATTTTCATTATCATTTGTTTCCATGATTTTTTTTCAATTCTTTTTTAATTTCCCGGTTGACCCATTCATTCTTTAGAAGGATACTGTTTAGTCTCCATGTATTTGGGTTCTTTCCAAACTTCCTTTTGTGGTTGAGTTCTAGCTTTAGAGCATTGTGGTCTGAAAATATGCAGGGAATGATCCCAATCTTTTGATACCGGTTGAGTCCTGATTTAGGATCGAGGATGTGACCTATTCTGGAGAATGTTCCATGTGCACTAGAGAAGAATGTGTATTCTGTTGCTTTGGGATGAAATGTTCTGAATATATCTGTGATGTCCATCTGGTCCAGTGTGTCGTTTAAGTCCTTTATTTCCTTGCTGATCTTTTGCTTGGATGACCTGTCCATTTCAGTGAGGGGAGTGTTAAAGTCCCCTACTATTATTGTATTGTTGTTGATGTGTTTCTTTGATTTTGTTATTAATTGGTTTATATAGTTGGCTGCTCCCATGTTGGGGGCATAGATATTTAAAATTGTTAAATCTTCTTGTTGGACAGACCCTTTGAGTATGATATAGTGTCCTTCCTCATCTCTTATTATAGTCTTTGGCTTAAAATCTAATTGATCTGATATAAGGATTGCCACTCCTGCTTTCTTCTGATGTCCATTAGCATGGTAAATTCTTTTCCACCCCCTCACTTTAAATCTGGAGGTGTCTTCGGGCTTAAAATGAGTTTCTTGGAGGCAACATATAGATGGGTTTTGTTTTTTTATCCATTCTGATACCCTGTGTCTTTTGACAGGGGCATTTAGCCCATTCACATTCAGGGTAACTATTGAGAGATATGAATTTAGTGCCATTGTATTGCCTGTAAGGTGACTGTTATTGTATATGGTCTCTGTTCCTTTCTGATCTACCACTTGTAGGCTCTCTCTTTGCTTAGAGGACCCCTTTCAATATTTCCTGTAGAGCTGGTTTGGTATTTGCAAATTCTTTCAGTTGTTGTTTGTCCTGGAAGCTTTTAATCTCTCCTTCTATTTTCAATGATAGCCTAGCTGGATACAGTATTCTGAGCTGCATGTTTTTCTCGTTTAGTGCTCTAAAAATATCATGCCAGCTCTTTCTGGCCTGCCAGGTCTCTGTGGATAAGTCAGCTGCCAATCTAATATTTTTACCATTGTATGTTACAGACTTCTTTTCCCGGGCTGCTTTCAGGATTTTCTCTTTGTCACTGAGACTTGTAAATTTTACTATTAGGTGACGGGGTGTGGGCCTATTCTTATTGATTTTGAGGGGCGTTCTCTGAACCTCCTGAATTTTGATGCTCATTCCCTTTGCCATATTGGGGAAATTTTCCCCAATAATTCTCTCCAGTATACCTTCTGCTCCCCTCTCTCTTTCTTCTTCTTCTGGAATCCCAATTATTCTAATGTTGTTTCGTCTTATGGTGTCACTTAATTCTCGAATTCTCCCCTTGTGGTCCAGTAGCTGTTTGTCCCTCTTTTGCTCAGCTTCTTTATTCTCTGTCATTTGGTCTTCTATATCACTAATTCTTTCTTCTGCCTCATTTATCCTAGCAGTGAGAGCCTCCATTTTTGATTGCACCTCATTAATAGCTTTTTTGATTTCAACTTGGTTAGATTTTAGTTCTTTTATTTCTCCAGAAAGGGCTTTTATATCTCTCGAGAGGGTTTCTCTAATATCTTCCATGCCTTTTTCGAGCCCGGCTAGAACCTTGAGAATTGTCATTCTGAACTCTAGATCTGACATATTACCGATGTCTGTATTGATTAGGTCCCTAGCCTTCGGTACTGCCTCTTGTTCTTTTTTTTGCGTTGAATTTTTACGTCTTGTCATTTTGGCCAGATAAGAGTAAATGAAGGGGCAAGTAAAATACTAAAGGGGTGGCAACAACCCCAGAAAAATATGCTTTAACTAAATTAGAAGAGATCCAAAATCGTGAGTGGTGAGAAAGGGGATAAAAAGAGGTTCAAAAAGAAAGAAAGAAAAAAAAAAAAGAAAAGAAAAAAAAATTTTTTAAAAAAAAGAAAACACCTGAGAAAAATGTAAAAAAGAAAAAATATATGTATTAGATAAACTAGTAAAAAATCGTTAAAAAAGAAAAAGGTAACAGTTAAAAAAAAAATTTTACCCGAAGGCGAGAAGAAAAAGAAAAAAAAAAAAAAGAAAAAGAAAAAATTAAATTAACTGCAAGACTAAAAAAAAAATCACAGGTAAAAAGCCATGAGTTCCGTGCTTGGCTTTCTCCTCCTCTGGAATTCTGCTGCTCTCTTTGGTATTGAAACCGCACTCCTTGGTAGGTGAACTTGGTCTCGGCTGGATTTCTTGTTGATCTTCTGGGGGAGGGGCCTGTTGTAGTGATTCTCAAGTGTCTTTGCCCCGGCGGAATTACACCTCCCTTACCCGGGGCCGGGGTGAGTAATCCGCTCGGGTTTGCTTTCAGGAGCTTTTGTTCCCTGAGCGCTTTGCGTAGAGTTCCGGAGGACGGGAACACAAATGGCGGCCTCCTGGTCTCCGGCCCGGAGGAGCCGAGAGCCCAGGGCCCCACTCCTCAGTGCGCCCTCAGAGAACAGCGCCCAGTTATTCCCGTCTGCCTGACCTCCGGCCCCGCTCCGAGCTCACCGAGCCTTTGATCGGTTCAAGGTAACACCGAGCTGTGAGCTTACTGTCGGCTCTGTTTCTGTAGCCGGCTTTCCCGTTCCAATACCCGCAAGCTCTGCGACACTCAGACACCCCCGATCCTTCTGTGACCCTGCGGGACCTGAGGCCACGCTGACCCCGCGTGGGCTTCGCCCCGGTTTAGCCTCTGGAGCGATGTCCCTCAGCGGAACAGACTTTTAAAAGTCCTGATTTTGTGCGCGGTTGCTCCGCCGCTTGCCGGGAGCCGGCCCCTCCCCCCGGGGTCTATCTTCCCGTCGCTTTGGATTCACTTCTCCGCCGGTCCTACCTTTCAGAAAGTGGTTGTTTTTCTGTTTCCAGAATTGCTGTTCTTCTTCTCTTCGATCTGCCGATGGATTTTCAGGTGTTTGCAATCTTTAGATAAGCTACCTAGCTGATCTCCGGCTAGCTGAAGCAGTCTCAGCTTGCTACTTCTCCGCCATCTTGACTCCTCCCCTCCCCCACTCAGTTTTGATTAAAAGATTTTTTAAAAATTTTCTACGTTTGTCAGCTGGCTTTCACTGGATATATGTATTCCCCGAACAAAATACAAGAGCACAGCCCGTCATTCAGCATCCCTTACTTAGAGCCGCAAACCCTCCAGCAGTTCTCTTGTTCTGACCATTGCATGTTGTTTCTAACATTGCTCTGAGCACCAATTATTCACTCAGTAAGGATGGATTCTGTACTTAGCCCCATTGTAGATACTAAGGAGCCAGTGGTAATAAAACTACGGACGTGGTGCTGGCATTGGCCTTGTTCACATTTATAGGTGGTGGCTAGAAAAGGGATATACAAGTAATGTTAAACAAAGAAAAGATAGTAATAAGAGCTGTGAGGGAAATTAACAGGAGACATGGCTCTTCATCAGCTCTCAGCTCACAGTGTCTTTGCACATTGTGGGGTGTCTCTGGACTGCTCCCCAATTTCCCCATGATGTTGACAGTGCCCCCTGCACAGCTGTTAGTACGCTAAATAACCCTCGTGCCATGCTGGGCAGGCTCTTCTGGGAAGAGGAGCATCTGGCCCATCTTGCACCCGGCTTTCCAGGGCTTAGTGGTCTTCCAGTTTTTCTCTCTTGCAGAACTTTACATTTATTACAGAATACTTAACACCCTCGTCAGGAGTATTTCCATTTGAATGACTTCAGTGGTCTGGGCTTTCCTGACAGCACGTGTGAATGTTTGTTGAACTATTATGAGACAGAAAGAATCACTTGTGGTGGTGTCACTTAGGTAGAGAAAGTAGTTCTGCACCAAAACAGTGAATATGCCACTTATTTTATGTGGACAAAAATTGGGAATTAGGGAAATGATTTAGATCTGGGATAATTTGAAGAACCTCGTTAGTAGCACTGTATGGCCATTTAGCTAGGACTCAGGCATGGCAGTGTTCTGGGTTTATCTCAGGAAAATGGGTTCAAGTCCCAGTGCCACTAGTCACCATTTCCTGTATGACATTGTGCAAATTATGTTTTGGATTTATTCCTGATAAACCTGAGTAGAAATAACTGCTTTCTTTGCTTGATTTCTAGTAGACTAGGAGGTTTAAATGGGAGTGTGTCACAGAATTATATATTGCTATTGTTTTTCCCTAAGTTTAGAATAAAAAAAGAGACTAAATAATATTATGAGAATAAAAAGAGAATAAAGTAATACTTTTTAGGACCAGTAGGACCAGTTATATGCTAGTAGTTAGTCAATGTAGACAAAATTGTCCTTAAGTTACATATGAGGAAACTAATAGAAGGTAAGTAATTTACTCAAAGACACGCTGGTAAAAGGTAGTACTGAAATGAGAAGTCATCTAATACAGTGTCCTGTTCTCTTTCTTAAGCAGAAACATTTACAATGTAACTTACATTTCATGTCCTTAGAAGATGAGTGTTCAAATGTGGTATTTAAACTCCACATTTCAGAGTGGAGTCCTTCAGAATGGTTTGGTTCTTGTTCTTATCCACCAAAATGGGCCTATTTTCACCTGATTTACAGACTATCTTCTTTAAAAATCTAGAGTTCTTGGATTAACATGAATAAGTGAATGATGAATGAATGAATGCCCCTCATATAGGCTGTTGTAAATTGGCAAAACTACTTAAGAGCCAGCTAATGTTTTGTTCTCAAAAGGAAGGTTGCATAGATTCCCATGACAAGTTTCTAAAACAATTGGAAAACATCCAAACAAAGGCTTAGGAATGTTGGTTGGTTTATTCAGTATTGTCTCCAAGGAAACTCGCTCTCTCTCTCTCTCTCTGTCTCTGTCTCTCTCTTTCTTTCTCTCTCTCTCTCTTTTTTTTTCTTTTTTCTTTTTTTTTTTTTTTTTTTCTGTAGCTTGAGAATTAGTGTGTAGGAAGGATCCTGTGGAAGGACCTGTTAAATTATGTTAAATATTCATTTGCTCATTTTAACATCTGGATAAAGACTTTTTTACACTTTGGAAGATGCACATCCAAAGGAAATTTTAATTGACTTGGTGAACTATCTTTCTCCCAAAAAAGAAAGATAAATAAACTGGAACCATATATTTTCTCATATTGTAAAAACATAAAAATACCATAAAGGGAAATCAAAGTAGTAATGGGTTAGTAGAACTGCTGAGATAGTTGTAATATTTTTTCAAACACTTTAGCATAGTAGTATTGATTTTCTCTACATATGTATGCAGAAATATACAAGTGTTTACAATCTTGGTATAGTTTGTAATGAATTTTAAAGGTGTTACAAACAACAGCAGCAACACATGAATGATTAGCATTTCAAATCCAAGGTGGATAGAAGGTATGATGAAACAGCAAATTATACTTTTTAATAAGTACATTGTTCTACTGAAAGAGATTATTGTATTCACTGACAGCCAATTCTGTAGTGATGAATTATTGTTTAAAAGCCTTTCCTGATATTTTTGGAAGTAGTTAACAAATAACTGCTCAGCTAATTTTTATGTGTGCATTTATAAATCTTTGCTTCAGTTAAATTTCATACCAGCTTAATGGATAGATGTTTTTGATAGTATATGTACCTTCCTTACCTTCTCTTTTGCTTAAATTTTCCAAAACAGAACAATTTTCCCAACCATTAAAATAGAGCATAATATGGAAAAATGACATGGTTGAGGGTATAATTTTGGGTTTTATACCTGTTGTCCTTTCTAACAAGAGGCACTAATCACCACCTAGAATTTCATTGTTACATTGTCTTCAAATAATGAAACACTTGTTACAGTCCCACAAATTGTGATTAACCTAAGGCCAAATTTCTATCTTATTTAGAACTTCTCTCTTTAGGTCTTTAAAAATAAAGGAAATTCTTCAATTCCTATACATTTTTTGGACTCCAAAGTAGATTAAACATAAAGGAAAACTAGCTTGATTATTTTTAAATCAGAACAAATTAAACATTTACATGGCATTGAAGTTTTGTTTTAAAATTTTTTTCTCTAATTTTAGTTGTCCTAACCATCGCAGCATTCTGGAGTAGACAACCAATAATCATTATGGTTTTCTGAATGATGAGTGCTTTTCAGAATAGTCATTAGATAAGCTGTTTATTTCTACATAAAGCATCCAATGACAAATAGGTGACATCAGAGATGATCTAGTTATTGAAATTGAAGGTGCACACAAAATATGCCCTCCAAACAAAATGGTCTCCTGCAAAGACCTGAAAGATAAATATTGGGTATTTTATTTTTTGCTTTTGAGGGCTTTTTGGTCAGTAAGAAGCTCCAAATGAAGAGCAGATACCCAACCAGTGGTCTCAGGCTGTGTTCTCAGAAACAGCAAGAGGAAACATGACCAGTAGAAAGGGAGGAGGGTTAGTTAGAAACTAAACTGATTTACCTTAAAATTTTGCCTCCAGTTGCACTGAAAATTCATGGCTAAATCATGTCATCTTCTCCTTCACATCAAGCTGTTTAAACTTAATTTTTTGGAATATTTCTCTTATAATGAATTTCTTTTTTAAAAGATTTTATTTATTTTAGAGAGTGAATGAGAGAGAGTGAGAGGATGAGTGAGGGGTGGGACAGAGGGAGACGGAAAAGCAGACTCCATGCTGAGCAGAGAGCCCAACATAGGACTTGATCCCAGGACCCTGATGTCACGGCCAGAACTGAAGGCAGACATTCAATTGACTGAGCCACCCGGGTTCCCCCTCTTGTAATGAATTTCTATTATTTGCCTTTGGGTGATTTCATCTAACAGTAATTATGCATTTTATAAGGGTTTTTGTTAAATCATGTAGTATAAAAAATAATGATTAATGTAAGGCATGGGTACTTGGAAAAGTTTACAATTTTCTGTCCAATTTATCTCACCAGTATCTTTATATTCATATATACTTAGAAATTTCCTCCACTTGCAGAGGGAGTCTATAGAAAAAGAACTATTCTGTAGGATTAGTAAATTAATAGTCTATTGAGGAATCAGAAAAAAATGAAAGGCAGAATCCTCTTTTATTATCTATACTCTGTCCAATTTTCTCTTAATATTCTTTTGTCCATTTTATTCTTTAAACTTTAGTAAATTATCATCGACCTAAAAAGGAATGAATAACTACAAAAAGAGTTTTGCTTACAAACATATATAAAGTTCTTTATAATTATGCTGACCTTTGAAGTTTCAGGTCTTGTAGATGAAGATTATTTTTTCCTTGGTTTGTAAGGATTTCTTACTTTTGGTCCTACAAAAAGTAGTTTATACTGATCATTGTGTGGATTGTTGTTCACCTGAAAATAGGTTGGACTAAAGTGTAAAATTATGTTCTGTGGTTGACTGAGCTTCTCTTTTTTCTAGGCTGTCCCATTCAGGAGAGCTGCTTCCCTTTCTCCCCTATAAAACCCTTACTGAAATTTAGAACTGGCATGGAGATTGCATATTCCTTCTTTCAATTCAGTCGAGCCTCTTACTTTTTGGAAGCCTGGATGAGGTGGTTCTATTTAAATAAACTTTCACTGACAGAATTGTCCCTGAGGCCCACTGGTTAGCCTAGGTAGGCTACAGCTGGTCACTGTAGACAACAAAAACAGCAGTTCAGATAATGATTTTTTTGAGGGATGGGGAGTTCTTTGGGGGAGCATATCTTTCTTTGAGTGAATGCAATAATTGCATTGGACAAAATTAAGCAAGGAAAACTTTCTTCTGGCTATTGCAGTAGGGGAAAGAAACAACTCATCTCCTCTAAACAAAGAATATGAGGGTGTGTGTGTGTGTGTGTGTGAGTGTATGTGTGTAGACACATACATACATACACCACATCTTCTTTATCATCTGTCGGTGGGCATCTGGGCTCTTTCCACAGTCTGTCTATTTTGAAAATTGCTGCTAAAAGCATTAGGGAGCAGGTACCCCTTTGGATCGCTACATTTTTATCTTTGGGATAAATACCTAGTAGTGCAATTGCTGGGTTATAGGGTAGTTCTATTTTTAATTTTTTTAGGAACCTCTGTACTATTTTCCAGAGTTGCTATACCAGCTTGCATTCCTACCAGCTGGAGAGGAGGTGGGTAGGATGATGGGGTTACTGGGTGATGGGCATTAAGGAGGGCATATGATGTGATGAGCACTGGGTGTTATATGCAACTAATAAATTCCTGACCTCTATATCTGGAACTAAGGATGTACTATATGTTGGCTAATTGAATTTAAATTAAAAAAAAAAGTATATGAGTGATTTTAAGCATTGGAGTTAAGTTTGAAGGCTGTAAGGGAAGGAGACCAATCTATGGGTTATGTCTAGCACATTGAGTTATTCTTGAATTAGGAAATGTTTTTTCTTCATGATTAGATCATCTGTGTTGGCTAATTGGTACCCATCTAGTTAGGCCCCTGCTCTCCCATAGAAACTCAGGGATAGGGTAGCTATCTTCCTTAATTATATTTCAAAGAGTTAGCTGTCAGATCTTGGAGAAAGACATTCCTGGGTTATAAAACTAGCAAGAGGATTTTTAAATTATTTCTGTCTCAAAGGGGCAGAGAAAGAATGTACAAGTTTTCTAAAGCAAATGCTCTAAGAAAGGGATTGCCAGGGGCCTGATGTTAGAAGGAAGCTTGTTTAAAGTTTTGTTAAGCTGAGGGGGATGTTAAGGCTTTCTTGATCAATAGTAAACATGAGTCTATTTTTGTGTGTGATGTAAGGAAATGGTCCAATTTCATTTTTCTGCATGTGGCTGTCCAATTTTCCCAGCACCATTTATTGAAGAGGCTGTCTTTTTTCCATTGGACATTCTTTCCTGCTTTGTCGAAGATTAGTTGACCATAGATTTGAGGGTCTATTTCTGGGCTCTCTATTCTGTTCCATTGATCTATGTGTCTGTTTTTGTGCCAGTACCATGCTGTCTTGATGATGACAGCTTTGTAATAGAGCTTGAAGTCCGGAATTGTGATGCCACCAACGTTGGCTTTCTTTTTCAATATCCCTTTGGCTATTCGAGGTCTTTTCTGGTTCCATATAAATTTTAGCATTATTTGTTCCATTTCTTTGAAAAAGATGGATGGTACTTTGATAGGAATTGCATTAAATGTGTAGATTGCTTTAGGTAGCATAGACATTTTCACAATATTTATTCTTCCAATCCAGGAGCATGGAACATTTTTCCATTTCTTTGTGTCTTCCTCAATTTCTTTCATGAGTACTTTATAGTTTTCTGAGTATAGATTCTGTGTCTCTTTGGTTAGGTTTATTCCTAGGTATCTTATGGTTTTGGATGCAATTGTAAATGGGATTGACTCCTTAATATCTCTTTCTTCTGTCTTGCTGTTGGTGTAGAGAAATGCAACTGATTTCTGTGCATTGATTTTATATCCTGACACTTTACTGAATTCCTGTATAAGTTCTAGCAGTTTTGGAGTGGAGTCTTTTGGGTTTTCCACATATAATATCATATCATCTGCGATGAGTGATAATTTGACTTCTTCTTTGCCGATTTGGATGCCTTTAATTTCCTTTTGTTGTCTGATTGCTGAGGCTAGGACCTCTAGTACTATGTTGAATAGCAGTGGTGATAATGGACATCCCTGCCGTGTTCCTGACCTTAGTGGAAAAGCTTTCAGTTTTTCTCCATTGAGAATTATATTTGCGGTGGGTTTTTCATAGATGGCTTTGATGATATTGAGGTATGTGCCCTCTATCCCTACACTTTGAAGAGTTTTGAACAGGAAGGGATGCTGTACTTTGTCAAATGCTTTTTCAGCATCTATTGAGAGTATCATATGGTTCTTGTTCTTTCTTTTATTGATGTGTTGTATCACATTGACTGATTTGCGGATGTTGAACCAACCTTGCAGCCCTGGAATAAATCCCACTTGGTCGTGGTGAATAATCTTTTTAATGTACTGTTGAATCCTATTGGCTAGTATTTTGTTGAGTATTTTCGCATCTGTGTTCATCAAGGATACCACACACAAAAATAGACTCAAAATGGATGAAGGACCTCAATGTGCAAAAGGAATCCATCACAATACTTGAGGAGAACACGGGCAGCAACCTCTTCGACCTCTGCCGCAGCAACATCTTCCTAGGAACAACGCAAAAGGCAAGGGAAGCAAGGGAAAAAATGAACTATTGGGATTTCATCAAGATCAAAAGCTTTTGCACAGCAAAGGAAACAGTTAACAAAATCAAAAGACAACTGACAGAATGGGAGAAGATATTTGCAAACGACATATCAGATAAAGGACTAGTGTCCAGAATCTATAATAGCTTAGCAAACTCAACACCCAAAGAACAAATAATCCAATCAAGAAATGGGCAGAGTTCCACTCTGTCTGCCTGTGCTCGCTTTCGCTCGCGCTCTCTGACAAATAAATAAATAAAATCTTTAAAAAAAAAAAAAAAAAGAAATGGGCAGAGGACATGAACAGACATTTCTGCAAAGAAGACATCCAGATGGCCAACAGACACATGAAAAAGTGCTCCATATCACTCGGCATCAGGGAAATACAAATCAAAACCACAATGAGATATCACCTCACACCAGTCAGAATGGCTAAAATCAACAAGTCAGGAAATGACAGATGCTGGCGAGGATGTGGAGAAAGGGGAACCCTCCTACACTGTTGGTGGGAATGCAAGCTGGTGCAGCCACTCTGGAAAACAGCATGGAGGTTCCTCAGAATGTTGAAAATAGAACTGCCCTATGACCCAGCAATTGCACTATTGGGTATTTACCCTAAAGATACAAATGTAGTGATCCAAAGGGGCACATGCACCCGAATGTTTATAGCAGCAATGTCCACAATAGCCAAACTATGGAAAGAACCTAGATGTCCATCCACAGATGAATGGATCAAGAAGATGTGGTATATATACACAATGGAATACTATGCAGCCATCAAAAGAAATGAAGTCTTGCCATTTGCGACAACATGGATGGAACTAGAGCGTATCATGCTTAGCGAAATAAGTCAAGCAGAGAAAGACAACTATCATATGATCTCCCTGATATGAGGAAGTGGTGATGCAACATGGAGGCTTAAGTGGGTAGGAGAAGAATAAATGAAACAAGATGGGATTGGGAGGGAGACAAACCATAAGTGACTCTTAATCTCACAAAACAAACTGAGGGTTGCTGGGGGGAGGGGGTTTGGGAGAAGGGGGTGGGATTATGGACATTGGGGAGGGTATGTGCTTTGGTGAGTGCTGTGAAGTGTGTAAACCTGGTGATTCACAGACCTGTACCCCTGGGGATAAAAATATATGTTTATAAAAAAAAAAAAGTTATAAATAAATACATTACAATCGTAAAAAAAAAAAAAATAGTAAACATGATTCTGTTCATACTAAACCAGCCACAAAGTCTCCTTGAGTTTCAAGAATATATATTATATTGGACTAATTTATATTATTTTGGACTAAGCTTGAACTGATGTGCATCTCTATAACTGATCTATAAAATATTTTAAACATTTGAATAATTGAAGCTAAATGATTGAGAGCATTTTAAAATTTCTTGAAAAATGTTCTAAGGTACACTTAAAATTCTTAAATTGCACCCAATATTACATTGCCCTTGGTTTAAAAATTACAAATCTTTTCTGTCCATTAACACAAATCATTTAACACCTCTACCAGTCATTTTCACTAAATTAGTAAAAGAACTGATGAGTACTATATGTTGGCTAGCTGAATTTAAATTAAAAAAAAAAAAACCCTAATGGTTATTTGAGTAATCACATAATCTCTGATTTTAGCTATTCACTAATTCCTCTAAATTAGAAATATATTATGGGCTCCATTTGTGATCACAGTATACCTGTAATATAATATATGTATTTATAATATAACCCAGATAATTTAAACTTGAAATATTAAGTATTTATGATTTGATGAGAGAATAAGTGAGCAGCTAGTCTATTAGAAAGTTTAAGTTTGTGGATAGAGGCCAGAATGGAGGGTTATTTTAATTATTGTTTTAATATTCTACTAGCTAATATGACATTGTTCCTGAATATTTAATGATAAATACTACTGGTCACCTGCTGGGTTTGATGTTCCTCTTTGAGTGAAATGAAGATCTTAGCACATTTTAATTTGCTCTCATAGTCTTTTAGTCCTTGGAAGATGCTCCTAGTATGATACTCTGCCTAACATTCAATACAGTGGCATTTCGAGTACCTTGCCATAAAGAAAAGTGATTTGCACATTTCATTTTATTACAGTGAAATTCAGGTCCCTATGGGTTTTTTTTCCCCTAGTTTTTTAACCGTATTATTATCTGTGTTCTTAGGGTTACTTATATTTATTTTTTTTCCAATTCCTTTTTATTGTGCTAACATACACATAACAAAAAATTTACCATCTTAGCCACTTTTTAATGTACAGTTCAATGATATTAAGTACATTAATAATGTTGTATTTCTGTAGCCACCATCCGTCTTCTGACCCTCTTTCATCTTGTAAAACTGAACTCTATAAATAGTAACTCCCCATTTTCCTTTCCTTCCAGTCCCTAGATACCACCACTGTGTTTTTGTCTCTATGATTTTGACCCTTCTTAAGTACCTCATATAAATGGAATACAGTATTTGTCTTTTGGTGACTGGATTTTTTCATTTAGCATATGATGTCTTCAAGTCTCACTTAAGTCTCACTCATGTTGTAGCTTATGTCAGAATTTCTTCAAGTTGAATAATATTCCACTGTGTGTATATATACAAGTGTATACACATGCACACACACACACACTGTATTTTACTTATCCATTCATTTCCAGAGGAATGTTTGGTTTGTTTGCACATTTTAGCTATTGTGAATAATGCTGCTATCAGCACAGGGTGTTCAATGTCCATTATTTTTTTGAGACATTACTTTGAATTCTTTTATGCATATAATCAGAAGTGGAATTGATAGATCATAATGGCAATTCTAATTTTAATTTTCTGAGGAACAACCATGTTTATTCTTCCCACAGTGGCTGTATCATTCATTTTATATTCCCACCAACAATGCACAAGGGTTCTATGTTTTCCACATTTTTTTAAAAGATTTTATTTATTTATTTAACAGACAGAAATCACAAGTAGGCAGAGAGGCAGGCAGAGAGAGAGGAGGAAGCAGGCTCTCCACTGAGCAGAGAGCCCAATGCCGGGCTCAATCCCAGGACCCTGAGATCATGACCTGAGCCAAAGGCAGAGGCTTTAACCCAATGAGCCACCCAGGCACCCCAGTTTTCCACATTTTTGCCAACATTTGTTATTTTCATACATATAACTTGCAAATATTTTCCCCCGTTCCAGCGGTTACCTTTTCACTCTGTTGAATAGTGTCTTTTGATGTACAAAATATTAAAATTGTCATTAAGTCCAATTTATTTTTTTCTTTTGTAGCCTATACTTTTAACATCCTATCCAATGGCCAAATCCAATGTTGCGAAGATTGTGCCTTAGGTTTTTTTCTAAAAGTCTTATTATTTTAATTCTTGTATGTTAAGTCTTTGACCCATTTTGACTTAATTTTTGTATACAGTGTTAGCTATAGCCTTCATTCTTTTTCATGTGGATATCCACTTTTCCCACCACCCTTTGTTGCAGAGCCTCTCCTTTCCCCATTGAATGGTCTTAGCAACTTAAATGATAATGTATATGAGGGTTTATTTCTGGGATTTCTATTTTATTCTATTGGTCTATCCATCTACTATCTTGATACCAGTACTTATGGTTTGTCTCCCTCCCAATCCCATCTTATTTCATTTATTCTTCTCCTACCCCCTTAACCCCCCATGTTGCATCTCCACTTCCTCATATCAGGGAGATCATATGATAGTTGTCTTTCTCTGATTGAATCATTTCGCTAAGCATGATACCCTCTAGTTCCATCCACATCGTCGCAAATGGCAAGATTTCATTTCTTTTGATGGCTGCATAGTATTCCATTGTGTATATGTACCACATCTTCTTTATCCATTCATCTGTTGATGGACATCTAGGTTCTTTCCATAGTTTGGCTATTGTGGACATTGCTGCTATAAACATTCGGGTGCAAGTGCCCCTTCGTATCACTATGTTTGTATCTTTAGGGTAAATACCCAGTAGTGCAATTGCTGGGTCATAGGGTAGTTCTATTTTCAACATTTTGAGGAATCTCCAAGCTGTTTTCCAGAGTGGTTGCACCAGCTTGCATTCCCACCAACAGTGTAGGAGGGTTCCCCTTTCTCCACATCCTTGCCAGCATCTGTCATTTTTATATTTCTTCCAAAACATTCATTGGGATTTTGATAGAGATGGCATGGAACCTGTAGATCATTTTGGGTAGATTGACATCTTAACAATATTAAATCTTCAATGAGCATGGGATTTCTATTTACTTATATCTTCTTTAATTTCTTTTAGCAGTATCTTACAGTTTTCATTATGCAAGTCTTTCACCTCCTTGGTTACTTTATAAGTATTTTATTCTTTTTGATTCCACTGTAAATGGAATTGTTTCCTTAATTTCCTTTTCAGTTGTTCATTGTTAGTATATAGAAATGTAACTGTTTTTTGTGTGTTATATTTGTCACCTGATACTTTGCTGAAATCATTGATTAGTTTTAACTTTTTTTGTGGAATCTTTAGATATTTCTATATTAATAATAGTATTATATGTGAACAGAGATAACATTACTTCTTCCTTTCTGATGTGAACAATTTTTATTTATTTTTCTTGCCTCTGACTAAAACTTCGAGTACTTTGTTGAATGGAAATAGTGAGAGTGGGCATTCTTGCTTTGTTCCTGATCTTAGAGGAAAAACTTTGTCTTATGTCATTAAGTGTGATGCTCACTGCATATTTTTCATTCATGATCTTTATTATGTTGAGGTAGTTTGTACTCCTAGTTTTTTTTCTTTTTTTACACAAAAGAAAGTTAAATTTTGTCAGATTCTTTGTTGGCATCAATTTGAGATGATCATAAGGTTTATTTCCCCTTCATTATGTTAATGTGGTATATTACATTGCTCAGTTTTTGTAAGTTAAATCATATTTGCATAACAGGTATAATAAGCCCCACTTGATCTTGACATAAAATCTTTTAATATGCTGCTGAATTCAATTTGTGAGTATTTTGTTGAGGATTTTTGTATCAATGTTTAAAAGGAATATTGGTCTATAGTTTTCTTCTAGTGTTTTTGGTATTGGTGTTAGGGTAATGCTGGCCTCAAAGAATGAGATAGGAACTATTCCTTGCTCTTCAGTTTTTTGGAAAAGTTTGAGACGTATTGGTGTTTAGTCTTCTTTAAATTTTTGGTAGAATTTACCAATGAAGCCATCAGGCCCAGAGATTTTCCTTACTAAGAGATATATGATAACTTATTCAATATCCTTACTAATTATAGGTTTTATATTTCTAGGAATTTGTCCATTTCTTCTTGGTTATCCCATTCATTGACATAAGATTGTTTAAAGTATTGTCTTACAATATTTTTTATTTTATTTCTATAAAACTGGTAGTAATGTCCTCACTTTAATTTGTGATTTTAGTTATTTGACTCTTATTTCTTTTTCAGTCTATCTAGCTAAAAGTCGTCAAATTTGTTCATTCAGATTCCTTTAGTTCCTATAAGCTATTTACAGCTTGATCACATTCAAATTTTGAGTGCCTAATATATGCCAACCAATATCAAGACATGGGATTTTATTTGTAAAACTATGAAGACTGTCTATATCACTTTGTTGTATCTTCTCAATGACCCAATGGGGAATAGTATTACTATTTCCATTATATGGATTAGAAAACTGAGATACAGAGAAGCCTGTCCAAGGTCACAAACTTGTAAGTAGCAAAACTACTATTTAAATCCAGCCAGTCTTCCTGCAGAATGACATACTTAACCACTATGTGAAACAAGTAAATATAATAATAAATCAATAAATAATTATTCTGTTTTTTATTTTAGCCACTAAAATTTTTTTCTAATTTATTTGACAGACAGAGATCACAAGTAGGCAGAGAGGCAGGCAGGGGGCGAGGGGTGGTCTCCCTGCTGAGCAGAGAGCCCGATGTGGGGCTTGATTCCAGGACCCTGGGATCATGACCTGAGCCAAAGGCAGAGGCTTTAACCCACTGAGCCACCCAGGCACCCCAGATTTTAGCCATTTTTGATTTAGCCATTCTGACAGGTGTGAGGTGATATCTCATTGTGGTTTTTATTTGCATTTCTTTGATGATTAATGAGCATCTCTATGTTAAACATCATCTCATGTGTCTTTTCATTATATGTATGTCTTCTTTGGAGAACTCTCTGCTCATGTTTACTGCCCATTTTTAAATTGGATTACCCTTTTTTTGGTATTAAATTGTATAAGTTATATATATATATATTAAATATTAACCCTTTATATATATCATTTTCAAATATCTTCTTCCATTTGATGGGTTGTCTTTTTGTTTTATTAGTGGTTATCTTTGCTGTGCAGAAGCTTTTCATTTTGGTATAGTCCCAATAGTTTATTTTTGCTTTTGATTCCCTTGCCTTAGGAGACATATCTAGAAAAATGCTTTTATAACTGGTATCAAGGAGATTACTACCTATGCTTTCTTCTAGGAATTTTATGGTTTCAGGTCTCACATATAGTTCCTTAATCCATTTTGAGTTTGTTTTTGCATATGGTGTAAGACAGTGGTCCAGTTTCATTCTTTTGTATGAAGCTGTCGAGATTTCCTAACACTCTTCTTTTCTCATTGCATATTCTCTTCTCCATTATCACAGATTAATTGCCCATACAATCATGGATAGGATTGAAACAGATAGAACAGAATAGAAAGCTGTTACATTGATATATGTGTCCTTTTTCGTGTGTGCCGCTACCATACTATTTTGATTACTGACATTTTATAGTATAACTTGAAACCTGGAATTGTGATACCTCCAGTTTTGTTGTTCTTTCTCAAGATTTCTCTGGTTATTTGGGATCTTTTGTGGTTCCATACAAATCAATATTTGGTAAATGCTACAAAAGAGAGAAAAAAGCTGGCATGTAAGAAGATACAAAGATGATTCTCTTTTAGAATGGGTGGTCAGACAAGGCCCCTCTGAGTGAGGATGTCACAGTCTAGTTGAGTTTTAACCTTGAATAAGATCCATTATATAAAAGATTGAGATCCCAGTAATCTTTTATAGTAATTAATCAACCCAGTCATACCTCTCTAACCACCCATGTTTGTCCTTCTCTTTCCTGCTTTCATGACTTGGCCTGTGCCCTCCTGCTCTTCCCTCTGTTGTCATCTTTTCCACTTAAGGATCATTTTTAGGGAGATGTCTGGATGGCTCAGTTGGTTAAGCAACTGCCTTCAGCTCAGGTCATGATCCCAGTGTCCTGGGATCGAGTCCTGCATCAGGCTCTTTGCTCAGCAAGGAGCCTGCTTCTTCCTCTGCCTGCCACTCTCCCTGCTTGTACTTTCTCTCCCTATCTCTCTGACAAATAAATAAAACCTTTAAAAAATCTTTTTTATGCTGAATATAAAATTTACCTTCTTATTGCTCCAAAATCTTATGACATATAATAATTCATGTGCAAGTTGCCTGATAGACCCATGTCTTCTATTATTGGTAATATGTTTATATTCAATGAGCCATACAAACACTTGTCAGTTACATGGCTTTATATACATCATACCTTTGTAGGTATGATGTATAATCATAATGATTATACATCATGACCTTTGTAGGTCATGATGTATAATACCATATGAACATTACCATGCTAGGTACCGGTGCTAAAACTAGGGCTGAACCTCTGAGCTGAGAGTGGTCAGTCTTGACTGTTGTATGACATGGCAACATGAGGAATCTTTCTCATCAGTCTCTCATTCAGTTCTAATTATTCGCTGCTTGAACCAACCTGACTCTTCCTTTTGGGGAATTTAAGCTGAGAACATAGAGACAGAAGGCCATTAGTTTTTGTTTTGTTTGTTTTGCCTATAGACTTTAAGGAAAGGCAAAAAGAACCTTTCTGAAAACATTTCTGACTATCAGAGTAAAGAGACACAGTGTAGGAAAAAAACAGACCTAAGAGAGGAGAAAGAATTCTCCTCTCTCAAATTCCCATTTGATATCCCATCAGTTAGTAAAGTCTGTAATTTATCCTAAGGAAGGAACATTACGGGAAGAGTTAAGAACATTGAGGGAAGAGTCCTTATGCTAAGAATCATCACATCAGTGCTAGGGACCTGAGAAAGGAGAACCTAAGGAAAGACAAATGTAGTCTCTTCCTAAATGTCAGTTGAGGGCCTGAAGTTTTGGAACTGGAGAATGGAAGGGAAAATATCTGCATGTTGTATAGATCATTGCTTTGAACAAAATCAAGATAAAATATATGAAAAAGTATATAAAAATTTTAATCTGTCTTACATACATAATAGTAAGTCTACTGAGATGAAAGAACTATAATCCACTAAGTTTAGGTACCCATCACCCAGGTAGACCAAGCTCTCTCCATCAGACTTTATGTCTCTCTAACTTAAATGGCTAGAGCAGTTTTATTTAAGCTTAAGTTCTATATTTAAGCACTTTTTGGTCTCTCACAGTGACTGTATATGAGATAGATCTGGGCTCTTGGAGGACAGTCCTCACAGAACTTGAATGGTGCTCTTAAAAAAAATTCCACAAAAATTATTAAGAGAGCCATGAGAGGAGGTAATTTTTCTTTCACTGAGTATTTTCAAACAGAAGCTGTTGCTTAAAGCAATTCTAAAGAGGTTATTAATCAAACATTAGCTAGATGTTGGATTAATTGACCTCTTAGACTCTTTCTCGCCTTTAACTCCATTTCTTTGAAATAAGTAACGTTAAAACAGAAAAGGAGGCAAATTGTTTTACTCTCCATCCTACGCTAAAACTCTAGGATATAAAAAATGAATAAAGACCCAGCTTTTTTCTGATACTTTATTTATAATGACTAGAGAAAATATAACTGCACATTTGGTTCAAATTTATTTCTGAAAATTAGTTAATTTTGCTCTTTTACAAAAATTTCTAGTTGATTCCATTAAATAAATAATTCAGAGGCTTAATGAAAAACATTGGTCTTTTGGAAGTCAAACATTACTTAAAGATCATTTGCTGAATTAAATGCACTAAAAATTGAAAAAAATAAAATTTATAATTTATAAAGCTCATTTTTTATATTTAATGTCTGCATTTAATGTTTTATAGGAATATTTGCGTAGAATATTTTCTTAAAGCATAACACCTATAATTAAGGTCTACTTTTCGAAAGTCTGTGAATCTACCTATCTGCTCTCTTTCATCTCTGTATTCTTGTAAGTGAAAAAAAAATCATTGGGAAAACTTAAAATATTCAAAATGCATATATACAGGAAGAATTAAGCTAAAAATTGTTGATGAAATTAAAAATACAAAGACTAACATGATGTATTCAACTTCTGCTGAGTAAAAATGACTAGTGCACTTAAGGATAACCTTTAAAGATAGTTAATTTGTTTTTTGACGGTGTAAAGAAAGAGATTGGTAGTGAAATTAGTTATTCACTTTGGCCATTAAGGTAGTAAATTCATGCATAACTATAATGCAGTGCTTTTCTAACATTCTATGGGTTAGGGTTAGATGATATATTGAACCCAGATTTTAGAGGTTGCTTTCTCTTATTCTCATTTCTTCTTAGTGTCACTCTCTCTCTTTTCTCTCATTATATTATATACATGCCTATAACACCTATAACACCAGAAACACATAGAGACAAAACCATATACTTTGAGCACAAACACACAGATGAAGAACACAAGTGTGTGTGTGTGTGAGAGAGAGAGAGAGAGAGAGAGAGAGTGTGTGTGTGTGTGTGTGTGTGTGTGTGTGTAAGAGAGAGATGGTTAGCTGTATGCTTTCTACACTCCCTCAATTTTGGCAGAAGAGGTTGAAGACTAGATAATCTATGATAAATAGGAAGGAATGTATGTAAGGGGCATCAGGAGCCCAGGTAATAGAAGTGCTAGGTTGCCTAGGGGTTGAAAGCAAACTCACTCTCAAGGAGAAACTGTTGTCTGATGTGAAATAGACATGATATATGGAGGAGAAGCTGATTATTGAATTTGGGCTTCTGGCAGGTATATACACATCCTGTGTCCTGTCATGCCAGAACAGCTAAAATAATGTGTTATCCACTCTTTAAGGAGAGTAACTAAGTTTACTTCCTTGAGGGAAAGCCTCCTGTTTACCCATAAAGATGCAAAATTATCCTACCAGCAATAAGTATTATAAATTTAATACATATCTATGGCAAACTCAAAATTAAAATAGAAATAACTTCATATAGGCTTATTTTAAAATACCTAGAATGACTACCAAAAGACCCAAATTGGTTTTTGTTATTGTGGAACTGAATTTATTAAATGGATCAAATTTGTGAGGCAAGATAGCTGGAACAGCTTCCCACTGTCTTAGAGGGAGGAATAGAATTAGAAACGAAAGAGATTATGAAATTTGTCTACCTGGAAATCTTTTAGGAAGTTACATCCACTGCCAGTCCCTTTAGGAGAGAAAGCTACCTGTAAGGCAGAGGGAGAGAAATACAAATTGGGGATTAATGCTCATCTTTATAAAGTACCTGGCCAGCAGGAATCACTTCCTTTCCGTTCCCTACCCCTGGCTTCACTGAGGTATGATTTAAACATTAAAATTAAAATTGTGTATTTAGAGCGTACAAGGTGATGTTTTGATGTACGTATACATTGTGAAATAATAACCACAATCAAGCTACTCAGCACACCTATCACTAACATAGTTAACCGTTTCCTCCCCTCCTTCTTTTTTTTCTTTCGGGGGTAAATACACTTAAGACCTACCTTTCAGCAAGTTTCCAGGATACTGTCCTGCGTTGTTAACTACCATCACATTGCTATCCATGTATCTCCAAAACAGTTTGATCTTACATAACTGAAACTTTGTCGACAGGCCAGAATGTCAAATGCCTAAAGGGAGTAGGTTTTCAGGCTGCCTTGAATGAGATATGAGCTAACACAGTCTCACTTGCACAGTGTCCGTCAGTCCACATGGGCATTGGCATGAAGTAGTCTGGTTTGGGGGGATGAGATCAGAGAATGCATGTGAAGCTCTTAAGTAGAGTGAATGTCAGGCACATAGTTAATGCCTTAGTACATGTTTGCTGTGGACTGGGGGTGCCAGTGGTGATAAAGATAATGATGATGGCGTCACACATGTAAGGGGAGTTTCTGCCAGCCACGGGCTAAGGGGCCGAAGAATTGCATCACTGACTTTTTGCCTGGCCCAGGGCAGAATTCTCCTGTGGACCGAAACACTATATATCTTGGTGTGGCCTAAATGATGATTGCTCATTTTTCGGGAAGTGACGTATTAGCGCATGCCCTAGAAGGGCAAAGTAAAATGTATTTAGGAGAACTAGAATGAGCTTTTCTGTTGGGTAATAATCCTCCTTCTAAGTTGGCTGGCTTTCCTCATTTCAAGCATTATACGCCATTACCACATTTAATATTTCTCACTTTAGGATGGTCCTTTAAACACCCATCAAATCCCTTTTTCTCACTTTTAAGTCACCTTCTTTGTTCTCTCTGAAGGATCCCCAAGAATTGCTGGACAACCTTCTTGATCAAATAGCCTTCCTGATACTTGCAGTCATTCATGAGGTGACCCCTTGCCAACCTATTCAGGATAAATAACTTGTTTCCTCCTAATGTTTCTGTATAGATTTTATTTTATATTAAAAAAAAAAACTTTGATCAATTTTTGTGGGTCTTCCCTTGATCTCCAAATAGTTTTCTTAAAAATGTTTTTCCCATTGTAAGATACCTTTTATCTAGAGCATCCAACACAATGCCATGCACGTAGTCGATGCTCCTTAAATAATAGTTGAAGGAAGGTAGGCAGAGAACAAAGGAAGAAGGAAGAAAGATGACAGCAGGGTGTATGTATTTGCTTGTGTTGTGTAGTTTAAAGGATTTTTGAGAGGGACCTCTTTTAAAATCCTCCTCTAAAATATCTGCAATTCCATCACTGAAATGGATTTCTGAATATTACTCATTTCTGTCTTCAAATATAGCTAGAATGAGTCCTTAACACCTTAGTGAGAATTAGTTCGTGGGGACACTTCGTTTTTCCTCTTCCAGAAAAGGCTATAAATAGTGTCAGAATATCTGTTTCTCTAACAATTACGGTCTTGATGTCTATTATAAATATGGGAAAGAGGTCAACATAAAGGTGAAGTCACACTGAGTGGTATGACTAATTCTAGGCAAAGAGAGCTGCTGTATTAATAATTAGAAACTTCTGCAGGAAAAGAAAAATCCATTCACTTCAATGCTACACAGATGAGAGTCCTCTTGGCTATATTTTAAGACAGTGGAAAATGAGCTCTTATACTTTGGGATGCATCTCCAGAAAGCTGAACCCTTACTTTACCCAGCTCTCCACTTCTGGCAGTTCATTCATCCTCCTGTGTTCCATCCTCAGTGTCTCTGCACCTGTAAGCCAGCATTCCTACTTCATTGTTGTTTGTAAATTTTTCATGTCCTCAGAGCAGCCTCTTGTCATGCTGAGTGCCTGCGTAGCTGTCCAAGTTATCTCTGGAAGTACCCATTACGGTTTGGGTTAGTGCCTCTGCTTACCAAGTAGCCTAGAATGTGAGCAGTCTTCCCAATTCTGCCCCCCCCCCCAACCCTGACCCTGTTGCTTTAGTACAGTTTTGAAAAACATGCATGTAGGGGAATACATAAATAGGGTTATAGTAGAAATTTTCTTAAACGCCACCAAGGTGTTAGTTGGGGAGCTTGGGATGATGCTCTTTAGAGAATGGTACACACAAAGCAGGGCTTCTCAAAATTGAAATGTGTTGGAATCAGCCCAGGATATTGTTACAATGCAGATTCTGATTCAGTAACTCTGGGTGGGATCCAAAATCTTGTCTTTCTAACAAGCTCCATGCGATGCTTGCTGCTGATCCGAGTTTGATACTTTAAGAAGCAAGAGCCTGGAGGACAGGTAACAATTTGAGAGGCATCATCTAGGAGTGGGCCAGGATGGAACATGTTTTTAGGGGACTGTGATGTGTTTTCCTGACTCACGAACCAGGATCATTACTAAAAGCCTCCGTTAAAACTTTATAAATAAATAAATAAATAAATTAGAAAAGATGTTCAGCCAGTGTTCATGTTCCTTTTATTTTTCTCACACATGCACTTAGAAAGCCAGCATTATCAACTGGTTGCTAAAATATTAATACTCAGAAAGAGAATCGTTCTTTTATCTTGTGTTAGAAACAGCTTAAGTTATAACCTCCAAATGTCTCCTGGGCTAATGAAAGAGGCAGGGAAGATAACCAGGTGCAATCACTTTTATTGACTAAACAAAGTGAGTTCCCTGCCTTACTTTTAGTACTTGACATTTCACTTTTACTTGTCTGGTTTCACAATAACTGTGTTGTGCTTTCAGTGACCTTGAGCACTTATGAAACGATGCCAAGATATATTATAAGTTTAGGTTAGCATTTTAAAACAAAATAGGGCCTATAGAAGCGTAAAAATAAATTCCTTCTGTGAACTACAAATTTTGAAGCCATTTAGCATATAGATATTTGTTGCATGGATATATATATGATTGCACCAAATGAGATCCACTCTCGATGACAGGCAAAGTAGTAATAATTTAAATAATTAATAATATTAATGATTAAATATAGTTTTGAATATTACTAACTTAAAAATAGTTATTTGTTGTATTGTTTTACATATTGTTTTACATATCTTACCCAGCTGTCATGAAAACTATGGAATATTTTTAGCTTCATTTCACAGAGAAAGGAACCAAGGTTTGGAGACGGGAATAACTCAATATCAGAGCTAGTGAGTGATGTGCCAAGATTCAAATCTAGATTTGTTTGAGTCCAAAATCTATGATCTTAATCACTAAGCTCTCAATCCATTTGGAGCCACTAAAATTTAGGTGGAAATTATGTCTGATTTATATGCTATGACAAACAAAAAGAGCATGAAATTCTCTTTGGCACATGGGCCTTCCTCTCTGGCAGTTACCTAAAGTCGTTTTGGAAGTACGTGATGTGTAAATTTCAAATAAATAAAATTTTAAAATGCCTTTTGCTCACCTCCAAAGACATCTTAAGTACATTCCTTTTTTTTTTTTTTTATTTTGGAGGAATGAGTGCCATTAGCCCACGACCCCCCTGCTCAAGGATCAATGTAGTATGTGTCCTTGAGGGTTTCTGTCCTGTGACTGTAGAAAAGGAGCTGAAGAAATAAGATGCCCAGGGTCTGAAATACCTGGTAATATACAGTCTGTTCTACTACAATCTATTTCTTTGAGTTGAACCGCCTCGTGTGCTATTGGTAAATTAGGTTAATGGTATGACTATAATGTGGAGTTATGTTGGTTCACACACAATTATGCCCAGCCTGATAGTGTTTTGAAGCAATCAGGGGCAAGCTTCTCAAACTTAAAAAGACCACCTTTGCAATATACGAATGCATTCATTTAGAAGAAGAAGTGTCTGTTTACTTGCTTCAAGAACTGTTAGGATTTCCATAGTGTTCAACTGTCTGGGGAAGTGCATGTGAAGCAGATGTGTAGACATTTCACCCTTAATTAAAATAATGTAGCAAAGGAGAATTCTGATTCTCTGTCACAAGTGAATGCCTTCCAGAATCTGAATCGGAAGCAGGAAGCACAGATAAAACATTACAAAGGATTTTTTGGCAATGATGCTAACAGAGATTTAATTTTACTAGGATCCTTTAAATTAGGATTGTTACTGTTTTTGTTAGAGCTCAAGTCACAAAGTTCTACCAATTCTGTTTTTCCATAGGTTCTGTTACTTTTAGTCCTCATTTTTTTCAGAATATGAGATTGTTTGTGACAAGCCTGTATTATATGTATCTAGGTTGAAAACAACAATGAACAATTTCAGAAGTGCATTACTTTTCTTTCTTTTGAAAGTACCTTATATTTGTTGTGTACATGACCTAAACTTGCTTTTCTATGTCGCAGTCAGTGGCTTAACCATTTCCTTGGATATCTTGTGGGTTAAGTCTAGGAAAATAAACTCTGAAACATGACTTTAAATATGGGGCATATTGAATTAATAGACATCTAATTGATTCACAAAGAATGTTCCTGTTGCAATTACTTTTGATCTAAAATAAAATATGTATATTTATATTGGATTACTCTAGAGGGCATTAATAAGACCATATATATATATATATATATATATATATTTATTTATTTATTTATATATGCAAAGGAGAATTCTGATTCTCTATCACAAGTGAATGCCTTCCAGAATCTGAATCCAGAACCAGAGATGAGCTTATATCTATATAAGATATATATATGTACATATATATATATATGTGTGTGTGTGTGTTATAAGAAGAACTATACACATAAGAAGGGATCTGCACAAGAAAAAAATTTTAAATTAGAATTGTCCATGAATGGATTGGCTAGTCTTGTAAGCCTAGTGAGTTCCGTGTCAATGGAAATGTTTTAATGAAGAATGGTTAGGTCTCAATCAGAAAGATTATAGCAGTGGCATCTACACTATGTAAGATGTTAGATGAGACTAACAGCAGAAGTTATTTTCTAAAATAATAGTAGCTATCATTTCTTGAATGTTAAACAGGTATCAGGCCCTGCACTAAATTTTTATACTCATGTTCTATACAAGGAGTAGATATTATCTTTAGTACAGATGATAAAAAGGTTAACTAGCTAACCCAGGGTGATAAGTATCAGAGCCAGGATTTGAATTAGTATCCGTAAGACTTGAACTATATTGTGGTGCTTATCAACTTAAAGAACATATGATTCTATGCCCTATGTAATTAAGATGTCCCTGGAATGCTACATCTCTTCATAAGCAACCACTCCAGATTCTAACATGGGACATGAAAGTTCTATATTTGTTTATCTGTTATAGGAAATGTTTGTCTCACACGTAGTATGGTTGATAATTTATTTCAAAAGATATGAAGGATAAGAAACAATGCCTGAACAAAGGAAATGAGAAAAACCAGGCAATGGCTTTAAAATTCCTCATAGCACAAATGAGAATAAATATTGCTGAGAGAATGAATGAATTTGATATTTTGTGCTAGCCCTTTAAAAGTATCCTCAAATCATTCTTATAATTTCATATTCCAAAGTTGTACTGACCTAAAATTTTTGCTCAGACCTCCATTCCTTAGTATATCATTATCTTTCCCTTTAGTTCAGTTTCTGACCAAGACAGAGATTACAAAGGCTCTTAGATTCCTACAGTCTCATATGCAATAACAGACCTTTCATTTTTAAACTCTGCTCTTGCTTGTGTGTTATTTAGTTTACCTGCTCATCTCTGGTACTGTGCTGTGACCAGTGTGGGACACATAAGGGCTCTGCTAACCTCAGGGAAAAATATTGAGCCATAAGATCAGCTTTGAATAAAAATGATCATTGATGTTGAGTTTATTGCCTGAGGACTGTAATTGATTTTACTACAGTTTGTTCAAAGAATGTGAAGTGTATAAACGATCCAGGAACTTCTTGGGGTATGTAAATATTGTGTCACATATACATCAATTTCGATACTGAACATCAATATTTATGATGAAAAAGGAGCTAAGTAGAGTTGGAATTTTTCCTAGAACATCTGAATCAAGCACATAGATTAATCAAATTTACTGCGTCATTTGGTATGGAGCAGTTACATTACCTATTCATATTAACAAAAAATGGAAAAGATAAATTTATAATTGATATGTAAAAATGAAGAGCCTTTACATTCAGGATTCTCAGAGGTTTTGCTCATAATCATTTACAAAATTAAGCTAGGATATTGTGTGGAGGTAGTGATGCTCATCAAACAGCCCATGTGTTCTCCTGTGTTCTCCAGCCTTCTTGCAGTTAGATGAAACCAAGTACATCTGATTCTAGTAAATGGATTTGAAAGGAAAGCAGTTTTGTCCCTTATGGGCGGAGGCAGTGAAATGTCCATGTAAAGTTTTCCATCTCCCTTCCCCTGGTGTAGGAACCCAAGCACATCTTCTAGTCCCAATCTTCTCAAACTTTAATATGCATATAGATCTTATTAAAATGCAGATTCTGACTTGGGTCTGAGACTGCATTCCTAACAAAACTCCTAATCATACCCATGATGCCAGTCCACAAACCATGCTTTGAGCAGCCAGTTTCTAAATGAGACACCTTCAAGACAATAAAAACTTTCCCAGCCAAGTTCCCTGAATGACTGGGTGGAATAGAGCCTTATACTGTGCATATAGTGTGAGTGTGAAATAAATGTTGTATTGGGCAGATTTCTCTAGAAACAGACTTTATGAGTAATTTAGAAGCCAATTATAGATAAGTAAATGGAAATTAAATGACTCTAATTCATGGGTTCATAAATTGCAACAAATGTACCACACTAATACAAGATGTTCATAATAGGGGAAACTGTAGCACAGGGCACAGGGTGAGGGGTATATGGGCAATCTACTTGCCTTGATTTTCCTATAGAGATGAAACTGCTCTTTTAAAAAGTCTATTTTTAAAAGTTTAAACAAATTAAAAACCCTTTTCCGGCTTTTTGTCCACTCCAATGAATGAATGAATGGATAAATGTCATATGCTAATTTGATATTGGAAGTGAAGAAAAAGAGACAAATTACAATATTGTGGTTTTCTTAGTAAGGCAATACATTCAATTTAAAGAGTAAAATTTTTAAAAAGTAAAATTCAAATTTTGTTGTGTATGAGATTCATTGTATCTCTTAGTTCAATACCTACTTCATACATGGAATAAGAGATTTGTACAACTGTCCTTTTATAAAGATAGTTTCCCTCAAAACATTATAAAAAATTAAGCACAAAAGATAAAATTGTAGTTGGAATTAAGGGGAGATTAATTTTTTTGTAAAAGAAGAAAGTATGATTCTAGGAGCAATTTGGAAATACTGTCAGAATTCTAAAAACATATCTTAAAAGGTAAGAGCTTCATACTTGCAGTTGCTGTAAAAATTCAGGGTATTATGAAATATGAAATAACTTATTTTTTAAAAATTATTATAGAAGTAGCATAGAAGAAAGTTATAAAAATGTAGAAAAATATACATGATAAAGTAAATCTTCCTCTATATTCGCACCAGTTCCTGTTCCCAATTTCAGTCCCATTTTGAGTATTATATTTCTTAACCCATTAAATAATATATCTGCATTGATTATCAAATTAGGATGAGGAATTTATTACATTTACATTACCTCTCTTTTCCTACTTCTTCATTTTGTCATTTATATTATCACTATTTTATTCCTGATTGAATATCGGGAATCTTGTATAGTTCATTCTGACCATGAGGGTTCAGGACTCATTAATATATGAACAGGTAAGTTTGGATGTATTACCTTTTTAAACTTTATTAGGAGTATAGACTAAATGCCATCTGCTTTATAGTCTAAACTTTGAAAATGTATCTTGGTTTTCCTTTATGTATAATTAGGAGATCTGTGTCCTTCATATGTTTCAGCTCTCTTGTCTATCCTACACGTCATAATTTTTTTAGCCATGATAATATTTTAACATGGTAGAGATGCATGACATTACTAATCTAATTCTATGACTCTACCTAAATTTGTGATATAACTAAATATAGTCTAGAGCTTAATAAAGCTTTTAAGAAAATTAATGCTACATTTACTCTACAACATTGTCATCCCTGTAAAATACATTCAATGTCAGCACGTTTTAAGTACCAAAGTGTGGGTATAGTAGTTATCTCAACATAGGAATGTAAGAAAGCTGAGATTTAGAAACATTGGGGAACCTCTGATGTTATGTAGTTCCATAAGTGGTGGAACAGGATAAGCATCAAAGTCTGTCTACCTCTGAACTGAATGCTCTAGGCTCTTAACCCTTTACTTCAAGAGTACACATTCTAATACTTTGGTTTGCTTCACTTCTCAACCAGTACCATTGGTAAAGGGTTCATAATCTCTGAATCTTCTTCCAGTTCTGAGTGTGTGGTTCTGACTCATTATTTACTGTGCTTAAGAGATAGTTACTGTTTGGTGACACCTGAGTGGCTCAGTCAGTTAAGCCTCTGCCTTCAGCTCAGGTCATGATCTCAGGGTCCTGGGAAGAAGCCTTGTATTGGGCTTCCTGCTCAGCGGGAAGCCTGTTTCTCCCTCTGCCTGCCACTTCCCCTACTTGTGCTCTTTCTCTCTCTCCCGGACAAACAAACAAACAAACAAACATAAAAATAAAATATCTTAAGAAGAAATAGTTATTGTTAAATACTATTGCAGACTAAGCTTGATGCCCCTTGAAAAACACATCACCACTGTAGGATTTCTTTTTCCTGATGAAACACACATAGTGTGTTATATTTATTTTACTAATATAGCTATAAAGTAATTTTTCTTATTTCTATTTAACTATCATTTATAAAATTATTATTTCCTCTCAAAACGAGGGATGAGCAACAGATCATATGTTAAGCTATATAAAAGGGACACATTAAATGCATGATCAAGTTTCAGACATACAGAATAGTGGAACTTTTTGATATTTTCCTATTTTAAAAAAATATCTCCCCTTGATACTTTTTCTGTATTATTGAAACATCAATGTGTATTTCCTTTTCAGGATAAAAGGTTGAATGAAATGACAGTAATTATATATGAAATAAAGTCCTGGCAATAGAAGATGGGGGCATGGCATTAGTAAATTAGGGACTTTGTCTGATTCCTATAAGACTGACAGCAAATAAAACCCCATCAAATTGTTTTTCACCTTGAAAATATATGTGGTTCTTTCTTTCTCTGCAAAATGCATTCTAGCTCTATCCGCGTCATGATGAATGGCAAGATTTCATCCTTTTGATGACTAAGTAATATTCCATTTTATATATAACGCATCTTTATCCTTTCATTAATCACTTGGTATTTTGGCTCTTTCCATAGTTAGGCTCTTGTTGATAATGCTTCTATAAACATTGGGGTGTACATGCCTCTTTGAATCAGTATTTTTGTATCCTTTCGATAAACAGCAGTACAGTTGCTAGGTTATAGGGTCGTTCTATTTTTAACTTTTTAAGGAACCTCCATACTGTTTTCCAGAGTGGCTGCAATATTTCAGTCATATGTGGAATTAAAGAAACAAAATAGATAAAGGGGAAGGGGGGAAAAGAGAGGAAAGCAAAACATAAGAGGCTCTTAACTATAGAGGATAAACTGAGAGTTGATGGAAGTCAGTGGGTGGGGGATGGGCTAGATGGGTGATGCATATTAAGGAGAGCACTTGTGATGAGCACTGGGTATTGTATGTAGACGATAAAATGCTAAATTCTGTACCTGAATCCAATTTTACCACATATGTTAACTAACTAGAATTTAAATAAAAACTTGAAACAAATAGGGATGCCTGGGTGGTTCAGTTGGTTAAGTGTCTGCTTCAGCTCATGTCATGATCCCAGGGTCCTGGGATTGAGTCTCACTTCGGGCTCCTTGCTCAGTGGGAACCCTGCTTCTTTCTCTGCCTGCTGTTCCCTCTGCTTCTGCTCTCTCTCTCTCTCTCTATCTGAAAAATAAATAAATAAATAAAATCTTTAAAAAGAAAAAAGTAAATAAATAAAATCTTTAAAAAAGAAAAAAAATAAAATCTTTAAAAAGAAAAAATAAAATATAATATATATTATATATAATATATATATATATATTATACATATATATATAAATTAGGCTGTGTAAAAGGGACACATTAAAGGAATGATCAAGTTTCTGATCTATATCATCCTATATATATATAGGATGTGGATTTTGTGTTCTACTTAGTAATATAGTTATGGTAGTTTTAACATTAATATATTGTAGTTTTAATATAAATATAAATATACTTTTTAAATTACTTACCCTCAGTTAAAACTGACACTCCAGAAGTTTCTCATCCTAGAACACTATAGGTGTGTTCCAGTTTGAGAAATAGAGAGCTAAGGTCAAGAAGAGTTATTTCACATACAGCTGATGTTTAATATCAGTTTGCTAATTAATTACTTTAAATAGTCCATTTATCTGCTCCCTTCTTAGGACTACATAGCCTGGCTTTCCTTTTCCTTTCACATTCCTCAGGGCTTCTTGGCAATAGGCTCCTCTTTCTCCATGCACTACTGTTAGTGTTGCTTTTATAACTTAATTGCCTGCCATCCCACTTTCAAGGGTCTGTTTCCTTTACTGTATGGGAGGGTGGGTAAGTTTTGGCCTACACCTGTTCCTTCTTTTGTCTCTGCTTTAGCTAGATTTTCTGTTCTTGTCCAGTTGCTATTGGTAACTCTTATCTTCACAGTTGTTGCTAGTCAGTCCCTGGAACTCTAGGCTAGTCATCTGTCATCCAGGAGCATCACGATGCCCTCTGTGAATGTTTTTTCCTTTATTGCCGTATCCCCACACTTCAGCTAGCACAGAGGAATAGAGAGTTTAACAGAATATCATGATGATGTAGAAATTCATGAAAGAGATTACAATGTAATCAAAAGAACACTCTTTAAACTGGAAACTAAATACAACTTTTCATCAAGTCTGAAGGGCATTAATGGAATCCACAAAGGGTTCCCTCATTGGAGCATTTGTGTTTCTCTCTGGTTCTACCTAGGGCTCTACCTACCTAGCTGTCTGTACCAAAACAAGGAAAAAATTGTGGGAAGAGTGGTGTTATTTTACTTTCTCCACCCCCCATCTATTCTTTTGTCTGGCCTAATTGAAGACAGCTAGATTCTCATATTTACTTCTACTTTCACCCCACTGCAATATCATACAATTATGTTGGCTCTGGACAACTCAGCTGTATACTCATGAGACAGTAAGGAGTGAAAATGTCAAATAATGTATTGCTATTATTATAGAAAAAGATTGGAACTTGGAGATCCATTAGGATTCCCTTGATCACACATTGAGGACAGCTGATAGAAAGTATTTAAAGCTACTTGACATAGAGTAAATCTAATTAAATTATTATTATTATTAACTTTATTTCTAAAGCTAATTGGACTATCTTAACTTAATATCAGTTCATATGTTTAGTACTTCTTGCCTGTATCAGTTTTCATATTTCCTTTACCTCCCTGGCTTCTCTGTTTTACTTTCTCTCTCTCGCTCTCTTTTTTTTAATCAATCTTTTCAAAATCATATATTTTCTTTCAAACTATTCTTGTTTGGACTTTTGTTTCCTTTGTACCCATAGCTGCTCTTGACTATGTAGGGGACCCTGACTTCCTACTTCATTAGCCTTTCCAGCTACAGATAAACCTACCTTAGACCTGGTCTTTCAGCGAGGGAAGGAAACCCTAACCATGAAGTTGGTCTAAACAGGCCACCAAAACGAAAGAACCAAGCACAGATTAGGAGCTACAGTGGACCCATATGGAGATGTCTATGAATGGGATCCGTGCAAAGACAGGGACTTGGCCCAGGACGGATACATTGCCTCTGTGGCCTGCTACATATGCTGAGATAAGAGCGGGTGATCATGAAAGGGAGGAGGGGAATGACCCCAAAAGTAAGAAGAAATGGAAATGCCAAATATATGATGGGTTAGGAGGACATCAATAACAAATAAAAATTATTTGTGACCTAGAATAAGGCAAAGATTTCTTAGATGTAATACCAGATGCATGATCCATAAAATTTTAAAAAAATGGATTAGACTTCATAAAAATTCAAACAACAAAGCACAATTGCTCTGCAAAAGATCCCGTTAAGAAGATGAAAAAAGAAAGAGGATATAAAGTTTTTCAGACACTAGAAAATATTTATAAATCACATATTAGGCAAATTGCTTGCATACATTATGTATAATGAGCCCTATAAACTGAATAGTAAGAAACCAAACAATCCAATTACAAAATGGACGTAATTAAACAGACACTTTACCAAAGATGAAATATGGATGGCAAATAAGCACATGGAAAGATGTTTATCATTGCTTGCCTTTAGGGAAATGAAAATGAAAATCCTTGTAAGTTATTATTCCACACCTATCAGAATGGCTAAAATAAAAGAACACTGAGAGTAGCAAATATTGGTAAAGATGCAGAAAAATTATCTTTCATACTTTGCTAATGTAAATGTAAACTACCACAGCTACTATGGAAAAGAGTGAAGGTAGTTTCTTAAAAAGTTAAACATATGGGGCGCCTGGGTGGCTCAGTGGGTCAAGCCTCTGCCTTCAGCTAGGGTCGTGATCCCAGGGTCCTGGGATCGAGTCCCCCATCAGGCTCTCTGCTCAGCAGGGAGCCTGCTTCCCCCCTCTCTCTGCCTGCCTCTCTGCCTACTTGTGATCTCTGTCAAGTAAATAAATAAAATCTTTAAAAATAAAAAAAAAAAAAGTTAAACATATACCGACTGTATGACCAGGCTCTTCCCTTCCATTCTCTTTCCCTCGCAACCTCTCTTTCATCCTTTCCTCCTCTCTCTTCTCCCTTCCATTCTAATCCAGATTTATCCACTGGTTTTTGTTTTCTCTTAGGCAGAGAATTTAAGTAACTGTAAAACATACTTATTTTATGTTTTATTTATTTTCTTAAGATTTTATTTACTTATTTGAGATAGAGAGTGAGAAACAGAGAGCACAAGCAGCGGGAGCAGCAGGCAGAGGGAGCAGCAGGCTCACCACTGAGCAGGGAGCCTGACGTGAGACTCCCGAGTTCCAGAACTCCGAGAACATGACCTGGGCTGAAGGTAGACACTCAACCAACTGAGCCACCCAGGTAGGTTCCCCTTAAATTATTTTAAATAGGCATCTATTCACCATGTATTTGCATAATGTTGGCTTCGAGTAACAGAATTATTTACTCACATAAATATAGGTTGAGAGGCCCCTAAATGGCTCAGATGGTTAAGTAGTTAAGCGTCTGCTTTGGGGTCAGGTCCTGACCTTAGGGTCCTGGGATCAAGTGGGGTGGGGGGAAGGAAGGGTTGATGTCCTGGCACCAAGGTTTTGGATCAGCAAAAATTCAATGACTTTAGCTCCATTTCTTTGTGGTCCTTTGGTTGTTCATTACCTGTTTCCCTGTGGCTTTGCAACCATAAACCACAGCGCTGAGAGGAAGGGAGAAAGTTGTTTAAATCAACTCTAACAAGAGTGAGAAAATATTCTTTCTAGAAGAACCCAGGAAGTCTTTTCTTGGGTCTCAGTGTTTTGGAATGAGTCACATATCAATTTCTCAACCAATGCCTATGTAGAGGAAAATTCCAAGTCTGTGCATCCTTCAACCAAATACTTTAGCAAGGCCCATGAGATTATCCTGACTATCTTGGGTTAATCAGAGCTTACCTCTGGAGGTGGGGGGTCAGCCCCCCAAGTTGCATATTACAAAAAGCACACAAACTTGAAATAGATGTACAGATGTAAATCATAATGTCAGCTGCACAATATGTAAATCTTCTCTTGTGCACATTTTTGGAGGAAGCAAAGCATTTTATACCAACAGTGTAAGCTGTATTTTAGAAGATGACAAAAATGCTTAAGCTTGTCCTGCAAGCTGATATAACATTAGTTCTATTAAAGTACTACATTTGCTTATATCAAGCCAAGAATCGTCACATTAGAGAATAAATGTGAAACATTCCCCTATTTGAGAATTCTGTAGTATCTATGCTATCCACCTAGGTAGCATTTAATGTTTTTGACAATTGAGATGTCATCTTTATGGTAATATATATAATATAATTTTCTGCAGTGAGAGCAATATTCTGGCTGAGATATCCATCTAGAGTCATTATTGAATGATGAGAAAAAAAAGATTGCTTTGTAATAATAAAAGTCATTGCCAATTCATTGGTTTCTCTTTTCCTCAAGTCGTAATAAATGTGCTTAGAGGAGTTTACACATGGGACCAAATTTTGCCTAGATTTCTGTTCTGGCATAAAGTTTGACTAAAGGCTTTTTCTATTTCATTGACTAACCTTATTTAGTGACCCCGGCCTTCCTCACTTTGTGATTCAATGTCAAGGCATAGATTTCCCATTGGGTAAGATAACAAATCAAACAAAAGTAGTCTTGAGACAGCAAGCTGGGTGAACAAGCCTGTCTTCTCTTGCAGTACCTTCCAGAAGATTAACTACCTGCCTTATCTTTTCAGTTTGTCTACTCTCCCCTGGATGTTGGCCAGTTTGAGTCTTTTAATATTCTCTTTGTCATGGTGCCTGGGAACTGGTGACAAAAGCCCAGCTCTCTAAAGATCCTTGCAGTAATTGTGCACACATACATGCACAGTAAATTTAGAGTGAGGCTTTCTATAAGAATACATTTAAAGCAGCAATCTTAGTGATCTTGGAGCTGCTCCAAGGGAATCATGGAAATGAAATGAGATCTTTCTCCTTGTGACTGTCAACATTTTCAGCATGGTTGCCCCACCTCCCTGTTACCATCTGTTTCTCACCTCATTTCCTGATTGTCTCATTTTCCACTTTGCCATTATTTCTTCCATCTCTCAAATATGGAAAAGGAAAGACCATAAATCTAAATGAATAACATTATTTACAAATTTTGGTATTATCTTCCCTATTAGTGATTCCTTTTATCAGTATTTATTGAGCACTTCTCTATGCAAGACTCTAGGAAGGTATTTTGAAAGATCCAGAAATGAGACCAAAAACTTCAAAAAGCTTTACTAGAGAAGGCTTATTTCAGGCTTAGAAATAAATGCCATGTGAAAGGAGTAGATAAAGCACTATGGCCACTCAAAGGAGAGAGAGTGAACGAGTAAATGGGGAGGTAATGGTATCAAAATTGATCCTATGTGTTCTAGGGTCAGTGTGGGGAGACAGCCTCTTGCTCCAAATATTTTTTCCATCTACTTTTTGATGCTTAATGTCTGCTATGCCGTGCAATGATTCTCTTTAATTATAGGTTTGACCTTTACTGAACTACTCATTAATGCTTAATCATTTCTACCTCTGGGCAAACAATTGGGTATTATTTAAGCCCACCTGTTTTATTCCTTCTCTCTGGCTATCAGCGAATAGAGGAAGCCTTGAAACTGCACTACTGTACTGTCACCCTCTGCCTTAGGAATACCTTCATGGATACAGTGGAAGAGTGGCTTCTTCCTATATTCTCTCCATAGCATTCTACATGTTTCTCTATTATAGATTGTAGGGCATTTTACTATAGTTACCTACTTCTACATGTATCTTCCTCACTAGATGGTGAGTCTTTGAGGACATGGAATGGATCCTGAGCATGACTGTTTTCTCAGCAATTTTATAGAACCTGAAAAACAATAGGTACTCAGTACATGTTAGCTAAATGAATGAATGAATGAATGAATGAATAAACAAGTTAATAAAGGAGCCTAACCTGCAGCCTATACGTACGTACTGGAATTCATGAGCTGGAAATTCATGATACAGAGATAAAGTAAATAATGCTTTTCAACTGTTTCTTGCCAGCTCTTTGGCACCAGCAGGGTGGGGCTTTCCAGTGCTGTCACTTGGAGGGGAGCCTAAGAAAAAAAGGAGCATCATCGACCCATCTCCGCAAAACTCCTTCCAGTTCGAGAGCACACACAGTTTTCATTTTCCTTGCAGAGTGTGCCGCCCACTCAACACTCCCCACTTATGTTAATTTATTGATGCTGCAGAACCTTTTGTCCTGAGACTTGCCTACACATAAATTTATTATGACAGAATCTCAAATATGCACAAAATAAAGAGAATATTATGATGAATCCCCATAAACTTATCACCTTGATTTAATAATTAGCAAGATTTTGCCAAAAAAAAAAAAAAATGGCGCAAATGATTCTCTTTCTGAAGCCTCACACCCCAAAAGTAGAAAGGTGTGAGAGGGACTTCACATTATTCCAACTTTCCATTTAGCACAATCTCCTTGTGTTTTGGTGATCAGGCCCTTTGGTGATTTCAGGCCCTTAATCTATTCAGAACTTTTTAAACTGGGATCTGGATACCTATAATTTGTATAGACTCACCTCAAAATCCCAAGATCCTCAGTCTAATGTAGAACGAAATAGGCTGAGAACCATTCGAAGGTTCTGGGCTTTTCCAAGGGCAGAAATGGTTCCTGAGCTCTAAAGTGTTGGGAAAGCACATTGTGACTCTGAACTTTCAATGCCATAGATCGAATCAGGAGACATTTGTATAATCAGAATTTCAGTTTAAGACAAACTTGGGGGCACCTGGGTGGCTCAGTGGGTTAAGCCGCTGCCTTCCTCTCAGGTCATGACCTCAGGGTCCTGGGATCGAGTCCCACATCGGGCTCTCTGCTCAGCAGGGAGCCTGCTTTCTCCTCTCTCTCTCTGCCTGCCTCTCTGCCTACTTGTGATCTCTCTCTGCCAAATAAATAAATAAAAAAAGACAAACTTGGGTGGAATTCCTAGCATTACCTTACAGGGTATGGATGTTTAGTTGTAGGACGTGACAGAGAACATCTGTTTATAAAATAAATCCAACATGCATTACCTAATAGTTACTGAAAGACCTCTTAAAAATGAACCAGTACCCTAAAGCGGCTTCACCCAAGGACAGCAGGGAAAAGGATCAGCTATGGCTGGAGTGTATCTACACTGTGTAGACAGCAAAGCATATCAGTTCTGCTTTGTAATTCTCTGGGCTTAGCATCTTATTTTTATCTCACCAATATGTTATAAAACTAGGATTCTGTTCTATTTATTATTCTAAATTCCAAATCAACCTCTTATTAGATGAAATAAAAGTACTAAAAGGATTTCAAAATAATGAAACAATCTCTCTTGGAACTATAAAACACAGTAGTGAGAGAGAAAGAAAAGATGGTAAATACTTATTTACTTACATATATACTTATTTACCTAATGTGAGGATTCTATTTACAAGCAGGTAAAAAGGAAATAATGTCATACTTGGTATAGAGTAGGAAACAGAAAAAAACAGCAATAGAAATACAATATATTATATTTAATGTACTGAAACTTAATTTATAATCAGGAATAAATGAATTTAATCTCAATTTTAAAAGAATTATATGAACTGGAATTCTATCACATGCCATAAAAACTTAGTCCCCCGCAATTCTTAAAAAGGTGATCACCGATAATAATTTGATGCATTTTCTTCCATACTCATTCTCTCGTCCTATGTGTGTGCACACACACACATACATGCTTACACACAGGTTTTGATTTGAAGTTTACATATATATTTTAGGGCACTCTGTTCAGGAAAAAGAGCACAAAATTATAGACACAAAATTAGGTACAATGTTAAAAAATATTTGGAGTTTGAGAACTTGAGAAAAGGAAATAAAGCAAATTAAAAAAAAATTTTAATCTAACAAATACCACAAAATTATAAGATCCAGGAAAAAATGCTTTCGTTGACTACCTGACATAGCCCTGTAATTCTTACTCCTACATATTTTTGGGAGATAAACAGTCAACTTTATTGTGAAGTGTAGTTGACACACAATGTTACATTAGTTTCTGGTGTAAAACATAGTGAATCAACAAGTCTCTATGTTATCCTGTGCTCACCATAAGTGTGCCTCCCGTCTGTCACTGTACAGTATTACAGTATCATTGACTATAGTCCATATGCTTTACCTTTCAACCCTGTGGCTTATTCATTCCGTAACTGGAAGCGCGTCTCTCCCGCTCCCTTTCACTCCTTTTTCCCGTAACCCCTACCCCCATAGTTATGTCGTCTTCACATTGTATTTCCTCTTGGTATGAATTATACTCTTCATATAAGCCTGATGTTATTTAGAAGGAATTTTTAAGTTCAGTCAGAAAACTTCCTTCTTTTTTCCTCTGAGGTGTTGCTAGGTTCTACCCCAAGGGTTTAGTTCAATAGTCAGAAATAGAAGCCCTTCCAAATGAGATAAAAGATGAAAGTAACTCGCTGCTTAAAAACACAAGGCAAGTTTGTCATTAAACCAAATTGGATTAGAAGACTACACCTTCTTTCCTCATTTTTTTTTTTTTTTTTTTTGGTCAGTATTGGGAGAGAAAGTTGGGAAGCTACACAGAGAGAACAAAGGTTACTTGAAAGCCTCTCCTTTAGGGAAGGCTTGAAAGACAACTTTCTTGATATTTTTCTCTCCTCCTTCCCATATTTTGAGTTACTTTGGGCTCTGAACTGGAACCAAGGCCTAGGGATTCAATCGTGGCTATGATCATGTTTGTCAGAGGTCTGTCTTAAGTCACTCTCTGCAAAGAACTAGTGTGTGAATGTATTCGTTCATAGTATGGCTTTAAAAATTTTTCTTATACATTAATTTAAGCCTACGCATTTGTTTTAATTCTGGTTTTGAGCAAAATGCTTAATAAATTTCCTCTACACATTTTCTTTTAAATATTATAAAAAGGGTTATAAAAAATTTCCATTAAGCACACTCTGGTTGCATTTATTAACTTTTATGTATACTGTTTTATTTCAATTATATTTTAAATTGTATTTGTCTAGTTCTTCACCTCTAAGTTTAAGGATTCTTTTTTTCTTTTTCTTAAGGTTAGAGTTTTAGGTTCCCAATTTGCCCAATATATATGTGTGTGTGTGTGAGCATACATCTATGTAATTCTGATAATAGCAAGCTTTATTAAATTCTTATCAGAAAATGTGTTTATAATAATTTCTGTTTGGGGAACTTGTCAGTGTTTTCTTTGTAACCTGTGGTGTGAGTAACTTTTAAAAATACTTCTTGGACATTTGAAAGTAATATATTCTTCTCTGGTAGGGAGTTAGCATTTGGCCTACAAATTATATTTTTTAAAGAAAAAAGTAATAGTTTTTGTTTTCTCTGTAGTCAGTATTCTACTTCTTGGCAAATAAAGATTTAGACTGTGAGATATGCATTAGGATGTGCCTTCTATTAAAATAAAACATCTGTGAGCCATTTAATGTTTGGGGGTCCTGACTTGCACCTTATATAAAGACAAGGATCTTGGGGAATTCAGTGCTCAGTTAATAGAGTGACTGAGTTAGTGTACTCGCAATGCCCCCGCGTGCTGGAGGAATTGGAAGGGCATGGGAAAGAGTGGAGAATCCTGCAAAAAATACTGTTTTGCTTTTCAGAAAGGTGTTAGATTCCAGAAGCGATTGGCCTCCCAAGGAAATGAGAGGATTTAGGCCAACAGTCCGCCCTCGAGGTATCTTTCGATGGAATTTTAACAGAGAATCTTAAAAAATTATTTTGTTAAAATTCTGCAGCAAGGAAGGAATTCAAACACGTTATCTCTTGAAATTCTCTGCCGCAACTATTTCAAGATTTTCACTATGAGGATGATATACATTTTTAGAAACTCCCATTCTCTTCCCTATAATATCCTCACGTATTTTTTCTATCTCACAACTACCTAAATCCTTTTTCTTTCTAGATTGCTAGGGCTTCTCTACTCGTACAATATCCCTCTTCCATGTTTTGACTGCCAGCTTCTCAAACCCCCCCCCCAAAAAAAAAACTTGATCAAACAAAGCCACACCTGTAGATGTACTGCAGTAAGGGAGAATAGAGCTTTCCCAAAATTTTACTAGTGACATTTCAAAATGGGGAGGTTATGAGAGGATATTTTCAAGGAGTTGGGACCTGGGGTGTATCACTTTAAGATGGATCTGACAAGAAGGAGGAACTTCTTGGGACTAGACAAGGTGACATAATATGACATAATAGCGTTGGATTAGTGGAAAAAGCAAAGTGACAGTCTTGAATGAGCCTTGATGAGTAAGCTGTCTGGTCAGTTCACCATCTTAATTTCCACAACAGATACTGCAACTAGGTTAATATTTGTTCCATCTCAATATTGTTTAAGCCAAGGTTGGAGAATTAGGCTGTTTTCAGTTCACACTGGTCAGTGTTTAAAATGCCTCTGCCAACTATTCTTTCCCTTTTTTCCCTACCAACCTCGAACCTTCTTTCCCTACTAACTCACTCTCAAGATTGTTTCAATTCCTCTTTCTGTTGGCAACTATTTCTACCCTTTTCCCTCAGAAACACAAAAACGGTTCGGGACAGAAATAATTCTTATGACTGAAGGGACAATATCTCGTCTCAGAAAGGAAGACTTCTTAATAGTCCTACAAAATCTAAAAATCAATAACTTTTCCGCGGACATACTTGTTATTTTGTCAGTCTTTTCCCATCCTTTTCCCCCCTCCTTCCCTGCTTCTACTCGCTTGCACATTCTCTTCACGTGATTTCCACTGTACTCCACTCCACCTGTACCAAACCACCCACAGAACAAATGAATGGAAACCAGGCAAGAGGGGAGAGTAAAACTAGATAGAAAACTGAGTCATGATTAGTAAGCTCTCCTGGAAGCTTTTTAAAAGAATATTTTGTTTTTGTTTTTGTTTTCGTGATGGATTCCCCTTTCCCGGTTTTCTATCCTGGTTTTTCTTGCAGATGATACATGAAAGTAATTAGGAAGACATTCTTGTTATGGAAGGGTAAGACAAAAAATATAAATTAGTCCCTGAAAAAGCAGCATAGAGACGGTACTGAAATAGATTGCAGTATCAGTGTCGTGGTGTTATTTATACTTTTCCCGGGAAGGTGTGGCGGGAGAGCCGCAAAGCAGAAAGGCTATTGTTTTATCCTTATTTCTTATATTCTTCTTCCCACTTCCATTTTTAAAATTTTGAGCTTTCGAACCTATACAAACATTGAAAGAATGATGTGATGAGCACCTATATGCCCCTCCCTCATATTCAACAATTTGAACATTTTTGTAGAATACCTAGCCATAACCCTAGTAGCATTTAGCCCTAACTACCTCCACATGTATTTCCTAAGAATAATCACATCTTCCTACAAAGCCATGATGCACCTATCACCATGGTCATTATGTTGATGGCTGGTGGGGGTTAGTATAGAATCACGCTCATTTCTCTATTGCACATGTAAGATACCCTACCAGAAAAGGGGTTGGTTCTTTACATTTAATTAAAAATTATAATGGAAATTTCAAATCTCCTCACTCAAACAGTATTTTGGAATGATCTTGTCTCTGGAAATAAGGTTTGAGAATATTTTCCAGGTGATCTTAATACTCATAGCTAGTTTTGAAAATTGAAAAACTTTTTTTTTTTTTTTTAACTATCCATTCTTCTTTTTTTTTTTTTTCCCCCAGCTTTATTGAGGTATGATTGGCAAATACAAATATGTGTTTTAGGTGTATAGTGTGATGATTTGATATAATAGACATTGTAAAGTAATTACCACCATCAAGCTAAAGAGTTTCTGCCTAGCAGAGGAAAAAATCAACAAAATTAAAAGGCAGCCAGTGAAATGGAAGAAAGTATTTGCAATGAATTATTTTTCTAGTTGTGATTCTCAGAGGGCTCCAGGGTCAAACTTCCTGAGCAGAAACCCTCCTCTCCCCCAGGCTCAGAGATCACTAATGGCATGACTCTACATGAAAAAAGAAGAAGTTGAAAAGATCCCTAGAGGTTGCTAACAGTAAGAAGTTGACAAGATAAGAAGGAGCTTACCAAGGCTACTGGGTAGGCCTTGTTAGTGAAGTATAAGGACACCAAGGAATACTTCCTAGGAGGCAAGTGAATAAAATATATAAGGGGAAGGAATGAAAAGTAGTATCAAAATGTTGAAAGGTCAAGGAAAATGAGAGATGAGAATTGACTTTGGCATAGTGGAGTTTTCGGTGACCTTGACATGCAAGATTATAGTTGAGTGGTGGGAGTGAAAGCTGAAATGACTGGTTTCAAAGAAAAATAGTGGGGAAGAAACTAGAGACCAGGTGTATGAGCAACTCTTTTGAGGTGTTTTATAAAGGGAGAAGATATCTACAACAGTGACTAGACCACAAGGGGGCATGTGTCAAGGGAAAGAGCTGTTAGGTGGGAGAAACTGTAGCATATTTACATGCTGATGGGAATGATTGGGAGAAAAGGAAAATTGATGTTATAGGGGAGAGTAGCCAGTTATTGGAGGAATTTCCTTGACTAGGTTAGATGGCTTAGATCTAGTATATATTGGACATAAGATAATTCTTATATGTACACTTTTTTTTTTCAAGTAATTTGTACTGGAGTCTGGATGTATGTTCAAATTTATCTTCCCAGTCATGAATTTAATGTTCTGAAATGGAAAATTACAGTCTAATTAGTTTATCCATAAGAACAGGAAGGAAGCAGAGTACATGGAATCTTCTTACTCCTTATATATTTTCATTAGATTGAAAGCAACATTACTGATTCAGGGTGAGCATTAGGAAAGGGTGTAAAATATTTGTGAGAGAAGGAATGAACTCATCTCCTAAGAAGGTAAATTAGATGAACTGGGTAAGTATCGTGGGAAAAGAATAGAGATATGCTGCGGTTTGGAGTCCGGACAGTATTTTTATTGATCACATCTCTCCAGAAAGAGTAATGCTCTGGATAAAGAAGGCAGAAACTGCAGGAATATGAGAAAATTGGTGAGAAGAATTTTGTTTTTGCAGAAAGGAGGAGTGGGTGGATATGATCTGAGGGGAAAATAGGTATGCTTAGTCCTTCCATTTTCTTCTGTGATCTTGGGGAATCATCAAGAATTCAGGATATAAGTTTTGTGAGAAGAATGAAGAGTGGAGCTGGAGACATGTGTTAGAGGATGTCAGAGTGGCCGTACTTATTTTCAGCCCTTGGTTACTGTGTTTGGAGATGAATTCTCTGGTTAGGGTCCTTAGATTCTTTGCATATACTTCAGCTCTGTAATGGGTAAATCTGAAATTTTTGCATCTGGGGATTAGATCCTACCCTCTTCTGATCTTAACAGGATGAATAAAGACTTGCTAATCTTATGATTAAATGTGCATAAAGCAATAATAAAATTGCTATTATTACTTCAACATAAATGTGAGGTCAAATTAATGTGGAAAATCAGTTAAATTCTCTGTGATCATGTAAACTATCCAACATAGACACTATTTCTCCCAAATCTGGTATATATTTTCCTCTGTGTTATTTGATACCCTTTGCATTTTGTCTGCCAAGTGAAAGTTCACATTCTATTATTTGTCCAATTGTGTGTATATCAAAATGGTTCAGAATAGTGTCTTGCATATTCAAAGATCAAAAATTGAGTAATGAGCTGATTTTCAGACTGAAAATGTATATACTGTTTGTTATCAAATTTGGCAAATAGAAACCGTAAACTCTTAAGGATGGTACTCAACTCAACTCAAAGCACAGTTGATCAAAAGACATTTCTTTTTAAAGCTACACTTTTTTTTTTTTTTTTTTTTTTTTGGTACAGAAACCTCTCTTAGTTAACCTACATTAATTAGAGTAGACTTGCTTGTGCTAACAGATTTCACTATTTCAGCAATTTTACACAATAGAAGTTTGTTTCTTGCTCACTCCCTGGTCCTGGGAGGAAGTTCAGGTTGGGTTTGTTCTACTTCAGATGATCATTCAGGGATCTGTACATTTTTCCATACTGTATTTCTGTTGCCATTAGGGTCTTATAATCATGGGTAGCCCACTAGAACAAATGGGAAAAGGCTGGAGGAGATCACGAGAAGTTTTATGTCCCAGATATATTACAGTCACTTTAAAAAAATTTTTTTAATTGTTTTATTAACATATAATGTATTATCAGCCACGGGGGTACAGGTCTGTGAATCACCAGGTTTACACACTTCACAGCACTTACCATAGCAAATACCCTCCCCAATGTCCATAACTCCACCACTCTCTCCCTACCACCGTCCCCCAAGCAACAATCAGTTTGTTTTGTGAGCTTAATAGTCTCTTATGGTTTGTCTCCCTCCCAATCCCATCTTGTTTCATTTATTCTTTTTCTACGCCCCAGACCTCTCATGTTGCATCTCAACTTCCTCATATCAGGGAGATCATATGATAATTGTCTTTCTCTGATTGACTTATTTCGCTAAGCATAATGCCCTCTAGTTCCATCCACGTCGTCGCAAATGGCTAGATTTCATTTCTTTTGATGGCTGCATAGTATTCCCTTGTATGTATATACCACATCTTCTTTATTCATTTATCTGTTGATGGACATCTAGGTTCTTTCCATAGTTTGGCTATTGTAGACAGTGCTGCCATAAACATTCGGGTGCACATGCCCCTTCGGATTACTACATTTGTAGGGTAAATACCCAGTTGTGCAATTGCTGGGTCATAGGGTACCTCTATTTTCAACTTTTTGAGGAACCTCCATGCTATTTTGCAGAGTGGTTGTACCAGATTGCATTCCCACAGTGTAGGAACGTTCCCCTTTCTCTGCATCCTCACCAACATCTGTTGTTTCCAGACTTGTTAATTTTAGCCATTCTGACTGGTATGAGATGGTATCTCTTTGTGGTTTTGATTTGTATTTCGCCGATGCCAAGTGATGTGGAGCACTTTCACGTGTGTCTGTTGGCCATCTGGGTGTCTTCTTTGCAGAAATGTCTGTTCATGTCCTCTGCCCATTTCTTGATTGGATTATTTGTTCTTTGGGTGTTGAGTTTGATAAGCTCTTTATAGATTTTGGATACTAGTCCTTTATCTGATATGTCGTTTACCAATATCTTTTCCATTCTGTCAGTTGTCTTTTGGTTTTATTAACTATTTCCTTTGCTGTGCAAAAAATTTGATCTTGATGAAGTCACAATAGTTCATTTTTTCCCTTGCTTCCCTTGCTTTTGGCAATGTTCCTAGGAAGACGTTGCTGTGGCTGAGGTTGAAGAGGTTGCTGCCTGTGTTCTCCTCAAGGATTTTGATGGATTCCTTTCTTACATTGAGGTCCTTCATCCATTTTTAGTCTATTTTCATGTGTGATGTAAGGAAATGGCCCAGTTTCATTTTTCTGCATGTAGCTGTACGATTTTCCCAACACCATTTGTTGAAGAGACTGTCTTTTTCCTTTGGACATTCTTTCCTGCTTTGTGGAAGATTAGCTGATATAGAGTTGGGGGTCTATTTCTGGGCTCTCTATTCTGTTCCACTGATCTATGTGTCTGTTTTGTGCCAGTACCATACTGTCTTGATGATGACAGTTTTGTAATAGAGCTTGAAGTCTAGAATTGTGATGCCACCAACTTTGGCTTCCTTTTTCAACATTCCTTTGACTATTCGAGGTCTTTTCTGCTTCCATATAAATTTTAGGATTATTTGTTCCATTTCTTTGAAAAAAAATGCATGGGATTTTGATAAGGATTGCATTAAACATGTAGATACTTTAGGTAGCATAGACATTTTCGTAATATTTGTTCTTCCAATCCAGGAGCATGGAACATTTTTCCATTTATTTGTGTCTTCCTCAATTTCTTTCATTAGTCCTTTATAGTTTTCTGAGCATAGATTCTTTGTCTCTTTGGTTAGGTTTATTCCTAGGTATCTTATGGTTTTGGATGCAATTGTAAATGGGATTGACTCCTTAATTTCTCTTTCTTCTGTCTTGTTGGTGTGAAGAAATGCAGCTGATTTCTGTGCATTGATTTTATATCCTGACACTTTACTGAATTCCTGTACAAGTTCTAGCAGTTTTGGAGTGGAGTCTTTTGGTTTTCCACATAGAGTATCATATCATCTGCAAAGACTGATAGTTTGACTTCTTCTTTGCCGATTTGGATGCCTTTAATTTCTTTTTGTTGTCTGATTGTTGAGGCTAGGACTTCTAGTACTATGTTGAATAGCAGTGATGATAATGGACATCCCTGCCGTGTTCCTGACCTTAGCGGAAAAGCTTTCAGTTTTTCTCCATTGAGAATGATATTTGCAGTGGGTTTTTCATAGATGGCTTTGATAATATTGAGGTATGTACCCTCTATCCCTACACTTCGAAGAGTTTTGATCAGGAAAGGATGCTGTACTTTGTCAGATGCTTTTTCAGCATCTATTGAGAGTATCATATGGTTCTTGTTATTTCTTTTAATAATATATTGTATATAATTGATTGATTTGTGGATGTTGAACCAAACTTGCAGCCCTGGAATAAATCCCACTTGGTGATGGTGAATAACCCTTTTAAGGTACTGTTGGATCTTATTGGCCGATTTTGGTGAGAATTTTCGCATCTCTGTTCATCAATGATACTGGTCTGTAATTCTCTTTTTTGATTGGATCCTTGTCTGGTTTTGGGATCAAGGTGATGCTGGCCTCATAAAAAGAGTTTGGAAGTTTTCCTTCCATTTCTATTTTTTGGAACAGTTTCAGGAGAATAGGAATTAGTTCTTCTTTAAATGTTTGGTAGAATTCCCCCGGGAAGCCGTCTAGACCTGGGCTTTTGTTTGTTTGGAGATTTTTAATGACTGTTTCAATCTCCTTACTGGTTATGGGTCTGTTCAGGTTTTCTATTTCTTCCTGGTTCAGTTGTGGTAGTTTATTTGTCTCTAGGAATGCATGCATCTCTTCCAGATTGTCAAATTTGTTGGCATAGAGTTGCTCACAATATGTTCTTATAATTGTATTTCTTTGGTGTTGGTTGTGATCTCTTCTCTTTTATTCCTGATTTTATTTATTTGGGTCCTTTCTCTTTTCTTTTTGATAAGCCTGGCCAGGGGTTTATCAATCTTACTAATTCTTTCAAAGAATCAGCTCCTAGGGGAGCCTGGGTGGCTCAGTGGGTTAGGCCTCTGCCTTCGACTCTGGTCATGATCTCAGGGTCCTGGGGTCAATCCCTGCATCGGGCTCTCTGCTCAGCAGGGAGCCTGTTCCCACTCTCTCTCTCTCTGACTGCCTCTCTGCCTACATGTGATCTCTGTCTGTCAAATAAACAAATAAAATCTTAAAAAAAAAAAAGCTCCTAGTTTTGTTGATTTGTTCTATTGTTATTTTGGTTTCTATTTTATTGATTTCTGCTCTAATCTTTATTATTTCTCTTCTCCTGCTGGGTTTAGGCTTTCTTTGTTGTTCTTTCTCCAGCTCCTTTAGGTGTAGGGTTAGGTTGTATACTTGAGAACTTTCTTGTTTCTTGAGAAAGGCTTGTATTGCTATATAGTTTCCTCTCAGGAATGCTTTTATTGTGTCCCACAGATTTTGAATCATTGTGTTTTCATTATCATTTGTTTCCATGAATTTTTTCAATTCTTCTTTAATTTCCTGGTTGACCCATTCATTCTTTATTAGGATGCTCTTTAGCCTCCATGTATTTGGGTTCTTTCAAAATTTCCTCTTGTGATTGAGTTCTAGCTTCACATCCTTGTGGTCTAAAAATAGACAGGGAATGATCCCAGTCTTTTGGTACCAGTTGAGACCTGCTTTATGACCCAGGATGTGATCTATTCTGGAGAATGTTCCATGTGCACTAGAGAAGAATGGGTATTCTGTTGCTTTGGGATGGAATGTTCTGAATAATCTATGATGTCCATCTGGTCCAGTGTGTCATTTAAGGCCTTTATTTTCTTGTTGATCTTTTGCTTGGATGATCTATCCATGTCAGTGAGGGGACTGTTAAAGTCCTCTACTATTATTGTATTATTGTTGATGTGTTTCTTTGATTTTTGTTATTAATTGGTTTATATAGTTGGCGGCTCCCATGTTAGGGGCATAGATATTTGAAATTGTTAGATCTTCTTGTTGGACAGACCTTTTGAGTATGATATAGTGTCCTTCCTCATCTCTAATTATAGTCTTTGGCTAAAAATCTAATTGATCTGATATAAGGATTGCCACCCCAGCTTTCTTTTGATGTCCACTAGCATGGTAAATTGTTTTCCACCCCCTCACTTTAAATCTGGAGGTGTCTTTGAGTCTGAAATGAGTTTCTTGTAGACAGCATATTGATGGGTTTTATTTTTTTTATCCATTCTGATACCCTGTGTCTTTTGATGGGGGCATTTAGCCCATTTACATTCAGGGTAACTACTGAAATATATGAATTTAGTGCCACTGTATTGCCTCTAAGGTGACTATTACTGTATATTGTCTCTGTTCCTTTCTGATCTACTACTTTTAGGTTCTCTGTTTGCTTAGAGGACCCCTTTCAATATTTCCTGTAGAGCCGGTTTGTTGTTTACAAATTCTTTTAGTTTTTGTTGTCTTGGAAGCTTTTTATCTCTCCTTCTATTTTCAATGATAGCCTAGCTGGATATAGTATTCTTGGCTGCATGTTTTTCTCGTTTATTGCTCTGAATATATCATGCCAGTTATTTCTGGCCTGCCAGGTCTGTGGATAAGTCTGCTGCAAATCTAATATTTTTACTGTTGTATGTTACAGACTTTTGTCCCAGGCTGCTTTCAGGATTTTCTGTTTGTTGTTAAGTCTTGTAAATTTTACTATTAGATGACAGGGTGTGGACCTATTCTTACTGATTTTGAGGGGAGTTCTCTGTGCCTCCTGGATTTTGATGCTCGTTCCCTTTGCCATATTAGGGAAATTCTCTACAATAATTCTCTCCAATATATCTTCTTCTCCCCTCTCTCTTTCTTCTTCTTCTGGAATCCCAATTCAATAATGTTGTTTTGTCTTATGGTATTTATCTCTTGAACTCTCCTCATGGTCTAGTAGTTGTTTGTCTCTCTTTTGCTCAGCTTCTTTATTCTCTGTCATTTGGTCTTCTGTACCACTAATTCTCTCTTCTGCCTCATTTATCCTAGCAGTAAGAGCCTCCATTTTTTATTGCACTTCATTAATAGCTTTTTTTATTTCAACTGGGTTAGATTTTAGTTCTTTTATTTCTCCAGTAAGGGATTTTATTTCTCCAGATGGGGTTTCTCTAATATCTTCCATGCCTTTTTCGAGCCTGGCTAGCACCTTGAGAATCTTTGTTCTGAACTCTAGATCTGACATATTACCAATGTCCGTATTGATTAGGTCCCTAGTTTTCGGTGCCTCTTGTTCTTTTTTTTTTTCTTTTTCTTTTTCTTTTTTTTTTTTTTTTTTTTGTGGTGAGTTTTTCCACCTTGTCATTTTATCTGGGTGTTGTGGCCATGAACAACGTCTTGTGTGCCGCCAGCTTACTGTCACTTTTAATCATAACTGAGTTGGCAAAAACGCAGAAACATGGTCATAACCTAGAAAACATAACTAAGTGATATTTAGGAAAAAGAGGAAGATGGTTTTGGTGAAGTGTTTGGTCTCTGCCATACCAAAGAAAGAGAGAGTGACTATGTGAAGATAAGGACATTAGAGAGGATTTTTTTTTTTAAATCAAAAACCATTTGTGGGGTGCCTGGGTGGCTCTCTTGTTTCAGTGTCTGCCTTCAGCTCAGGATATGATCCCAGGGTCCTGAGATTGAGTGCCGCATTGGGCTCCCAGCTCAGTGGGGAGTGTGCTTCTCCCTCTCCCACTGTTGCTCCCCCTGCTTGAACTCGATCTCTCAGTAAATTTAAAAAAAAAAATTTTCAAAAGCCATTGTGAGAGAGTTTCTCAAGAAATTTCTGACTTTTAAAATACACATTGTTAATAGAGGTTTACTCTTATGGCTTTAGGAATGATAATGGGTAGTGTGGAAAGGTGGCTCTTGCTGGAAAATCTGTAGTTTGGTTCACTTCTGCCTCTTGGTTTTAGTGGGAGAGGAGAGAGGATATCAAGGATATCGAGGAATGAAGACCCAAACTGCTGATACAGATATCTCCAAATGGCCTTTTAAAAAAAAAAAAAATTTGAGGTATAATTGACATATAATGATGTCTTAGTTCCAGATGAATAATGTAATTTAATATATACATTAGGAAGTGGTCACTACAGTAAATCTAGCTAAAGTCCATTGCTACAAAATTAAAATTCTTTTCCTGTGACAAGAACTTTTAAGATCTATTCTGTGAAGCAACTTTCAAACATGTCATATAGTGCTACTAACTATAGTCACCATGCTATATATTATATCCCCATAATTTATTTTTTCACTGGAAATTTGTACTTTGGACCTCCTTTCACCCATTTTGCCCATCCCCATGCCCTGCCAACCCATGAACCTTTTCTCTGTATCAGTGGGCGAATTTTGGTTTTGTTTTTAGATTGCACGTATAAGAGAGATACAGTATTTGTTGTTCTCGGACATATTTCACTTCGCATAATGCAGTCAAGGCCCATCCATGTGGTCAAAAACACTGAGATTTCCTTCTTTTTATGGTTGAATAATATTCCATTGGATATATACAACATATTTTCTTTACCCATTCGTCTATCATGGACATTTAGGTTGTATCCATGTCTTGGCTACTGCAAACAATGCTTTAATGAATATGGGTGGGCTTATATCTTTTCAAAGTAATGCTTTCATTTTCCTCCAACAAATTCTCAGAAGTGGAATTGCTAGATCATGTGGTAGTTCTCTATTTTTACTTTTTGGAGGAACCTCCATGCTGTCTTCCACAGTGGCTGCACCAGTTGACATTCCTACCATTAGTGCATAAGATTTCTTTTCTCTACATCCACATTAACACTTTTATTTCTTGTGTTTTTGATCCTAGGCACCCTAACAGCTATGAGGTAACATCTTGTTGTGGTTTTGATTTGCATTTCCCTGATAATTAGTGATGTTGAGCATCTTTTCATGTGCGTTTGCTATCTCTTTGTCTTCTTTAGAAAAATGTCTATTCAGATCCTCTGCCCATTTTTTAATTATTTTCAGGTTTTGCTTTGTTTTGCTGTTAAGGTATATAAATTCCTTATCTCTTTTGGATAATATATATATATATATACATATATATGTATATATATATATGTTTTTAGACCACAAGGATGTGAAGCTAGAACTCAATCACAAGAGGAAATTTTGAAAGAACCCAAATACATGGAGGCTAAAGAGCATCCTACTAAAGAATGAATGGGTCAACCAGGAAATTAAAGAAGAATTGAAAACCATATATATATATATATGGTTTTCAAATGTATGCTCTCATTCAACAGGTTGCCTTTTTACTGTGTTGATGGCTTTTTCTTTGCTGTGGTCCCACTTGTTTATTTTTACTTTTACTGCCTCTTCATTTGGTGCCAAATCCAAAATATCATCATCAGTACTAGACATCAGGAGCTTATTGCCTATGTTTTCTTCTAGTTTAATAATTTTAGATCTTATGTTTAAGACTTTAATCTATTTTGAGTTAACTTTTGTGCATGGTATAAGATAGTGGTTCAGTTTACTTTTCTTGCATGTGACTATCCACTTTTCCCAACACCATTTCTTTTTTTTTTTTTTTTTTAAAGAAGACTCTTTTTTTTTTTTTTTTAGATTTTTTTTTTAAATTTTTTTTATTTATTTACTTGAGAGAGAGACCGTGAGAGAGAGCATGAACGAGGAGAAGGTCAGAGAGAGAAGCAGACTCCCCATGGAGCTGGGAGTCCGATGCGGGACTCGATCCCGGGACTCCAGGATCATGACCTGAGCTGAAGGCAGTCGTCCAACCAACTGAGCCACCCAGGCGTCCCCCAACACCATTTCTTAAAGAGACTGGCCTTTCCTTGTTTTTATATTCTTGGATCCTTTGTTATAAAGTAATTGACTATCTATGTGTATGTTTAGTTCTGGGCTCTCTGTTCCTCTCTGTTCCATTCCATTGATCTTTGTGTCTGTTTTTGTATCAATACTATAGTATTGATACAAATCAATACTATTGATTTGATTACTAAAGCTCTGTAGTATAGTTTGAATCAGGGAACGTGATACCCCCAGCTATGTTCTCCTTCCTAAAGATTGTTTTTGGCTGGGTGGGGAAAGCAGGTATTTTGTGGTTCCATACAAATTTTAGGATTATTGGTTCTATTTCTGTGAAGAGTACCATTGGAATTTTATCAGAAACTCTAGAAAGTCTATAGATTATTTTGGGTAGCATGAACATTTTAACAATATTAATACTTCCCATCTATGAGCATGGGGTATCTTTCCATTTATTTCTGTCTTCATTTTCTCTCATCAGTGTCTTACAGTTTTTAGTGTTTAGAGCTTTCATAATTTTGAGTAAATTTATTCCTAGATACTTTATCCTTTTTGATACAACTGTAAATGAGATTAAACAAATTTATCTGATAGTTCATTATTAGTGTATAGAAACACAGTGAATTTCTGTATATTGATTTTTGTATCCTGCAACTTTACTGAACTTGTAGATTAATTCTAAAAGCTTTCTGGTGCAGTCCTTAGGATTCTATTCTATATATATATTTATTATATATAATATGTACATATTATATATAATAGCACATAATCTGTGAAGAGTTACAATTTCTTCCATTCTGATTTAGATGCCTTATATTTATTTTTCTTGACTAAATGCTCTGGCTAAAACTTCTAAAACTATATTGAAAAAAAAAATGGAACAAGCATTGGCATCCTTGTCTTGTTCCTGATCTTAGATGAAAAGCTTTATCTTTTCACCAAGGAGTATGATATTACCTGCGGGCTTCTCATATATGGCCTTTATTAGGCTGATACATGTTACCTTTATGCCCACTTTGTTGAGAGTTTTTATTATAAAAGGATATTGAATTTCATCCAGTATTTTTTCTGTGTCTGTTTAAATGATCACGATTTTAATCCTTCATTTCATTAATGTCATCTATTACATTGATTTGCACATGTTAAACCAGTTTTGCAACCCTGTGTGATCATTGTGTGTGATCATGGTGTTTGATCCTTTTAATGTATTTTTGAATTCCTATGTATAGGAACCCTGGCTTTCTCTTGATTTTCATATTCCTGAAATACATTTTTCCATCCCTTGACTTTGTGTGTGTCCCCTTAAATCTGAAGTGAATCTCTTCTTAGTGGCAAGCCCTTGATGACATTCTGTTTTCTGTATGTTTTATAATTCCTTTGTTCCTTTCTTCTCTTGTTCCCTTCTTTGTGATTTTATGACTTTCTTTAGTGGTATGCTTTATTTCCTTTCCCTTTATCTTTGGTATATGTACTATAGGTTTTGGCTTTGTGGTTATCGTGAGGCTTATATATAACAACTTATATTTGTAATAGTCTATTTTAAGTTGATAATAACTTAAGTGTAAACATATTCTAATGCCCTAGATTTTACTTTTCCCTCCCCAGGTTTTGATGTCATATTTTACATCACTTTACATTTTTATCTTTTGTATTCTTTAAATAATTAATAATAAAATAACTATAGCTAAAATATTGTCTTTTAATCTACATATAGCTTTATAAGTGAAAATCTCTCATGTTTTCTAATATTATTCTGGGTACACACACACACACACACACACACACACGTATATTATCTCCTTAAGTAACGTCTACACTGAATGGGGGCTCAAATTCATGACTTCAAGATTAAGAGTCGCATATTCTTCCTACTGAGCCAGGCCACCACCCCCTGAATTTTGCTGTATATTTACCTTTACCCATGGGATTTGTACTTTCACATTTTCCCATTATTGAGTAAACTTTTATTTCAGCTTGAAGGAATCCCTTTAGAATTTCTTGTAAGTCTGGTTTAGTCGTGATGAACTCCTTTAGTTGTTGCTTGACTGTCAAACTCTCTCCCCTTCAATTCTGTATGATAACTTTGCCAGGTAGAGTATTCTTGATTGAAGGATTTTTCTTTCATCACTTTGCAGGGCAGAGGGAGGGAGATGATATATTCAAAGTTTCTGCTGAAAAATCTGATGGTCTTATGGAGTTCCTTGTATGCAATAAGTTGCTTTTTCTTGCTGCCTGTAAGATGTTCTCCTCATCTTTGACATTTTAATTACACTGTGCTTTGGTGAGAGTCTCTTTGGAACTCTGAGATTCCTGGACCCAGAATTCTGTTTCCTTCCATGGCTTAGGAAATTTTCAGGCATTAATTTTTCCAATACGTTTTCTGCCCATCTCTCTCTTCTCCTTCTAGGAATCCTCTAGCATGAGTATTAGTTCACTGTATGTTGTCCCTTAAACTAGCTCTTTTTTTTTTTTCTTTGTTCTTTTTCCTCTTACTGGATGAGTTCTATGACCTTGGCTTTGATTTCATTAATTCTTTCTGCTGCTTTACCTAGTCAGCTGTTGCATCTCTCTAGTTTATTTTTTAGGTTACTTATTGGATTCTTTAGTTCTGTGATTCTATATGATACTTCATTTTATTTTCTTTTTATTGAATCTTCAGTTGTTCATGCATTCTCCTGAGTTCAGTGAGCATCTGTATGACTGTTACTTTGAACTTTGAACAGGTAAATCATTTCTATCTTTGTCTTTAAGGACTTTTTATGAGGTTTTATTTTGTTTTGTTTTTTTTTTCCATTGGGCACACATTCCTATTTCTTCATATTCATGACTCTCTGTTGGCTTCTATGCATTAGCTGTCATCACTCCCAGTCTTGAAGGAGTGACCTTGTTTAGGAGATGAACCTTACCATTCTATCCTTCTCTAGCTCTTGGTTGTCTCTCAAACCTTTGTGATTGTCCAAGCAAGCTACTTTATTTCTGGTGGTTCCCAATATTTGAAGGTATGCTAAGACCTGTCATGGCTCCTGGGGTGGGGGTGGGGGATTCTTAGCACCTAGATTCAGGCTTTTTGGAAGACAAACCCTTAGGTAGCAGCTTTTGAAGTATGCAAATGTGTACAGTTCCGTGGGACCACAAGTCTTGCTGGCCACAACAGCTAGATAATGTAGACCTGTCCCCTAGGTGTCACTAAAAAAAAAAGAAAAAAAAAGAAAAGGAGCAGAAGACAAGTACAGAAATTCCTTTCTGGGGTGGTGGAAACCTGGAGTGAGGGAAAGTGCTAAGACGGTGTGCACTGACTTCTATACCTGGCATCCCTACATCTTTAGGTCCCTAGGTCTGTATCAGACCATATGTGTGCCCCTCAGGGCAAAGCTCCAGACAAGCATATAGGCCTCTTTACCAGTCCGCTCTCTGTGTTGCATCCTGGGAGTGTAGCCAGATGAGAACTCTCTTTCAGATTGTTACTACAGCTAGTTGATCCAGAAGTGTCCTCTGGGCAGCAACTACAAAAATACAAAACAAAAAAAAAAACAAAGCACCAGACATGCATATAGGCTTCTGACTGGGAGATACTGGCACTTTGGAATGTGGCAAAGAGTACAAAGATAATGCCTGTGCTCTTGAGGTCTCTGAAGATTAGTCAGGCCTAAGATGTGTGTTTAATTTGAAGATAAGATAACAGGCCTTTTTCACAGAAAGACTGGGCTCCTTGGTCTGTTGACTCCTGCTGTATCCTGGGGGTGGCAGCTGGTGAAGAACTCTTTCTGCATTGGTTAATATTAGGTGACTGATGCTCTTATAAAAGTATAGACTGGATAACAGTGATTAAGTCTGCCTAGAGTTGCATTTTTGAGGAGGTAACTTAGAAGCTGAGTTGTTCGACATCATCAAGTATTAACTCTGCTGGTGATGTGTTAGATGGCTAGAGAATATGAAATTAAATAAAGAGCATTTATCTTCTCTCTGAAGATTTACAATCTTGAATTAATAGGAATCAGAGGTAGTGAGTGAGGCAGCAAGGATGATAACCAGTTTGCTGAACTGTTAAAATATCAAATTCCTCACCAGGTGGTAATAAATAGGAGCTATTCCCAGAACTGCTCTATTTGCTCTACCCTGCCTGTCCTCAGTATCACCTCCACACCCCTCTTCTGTGGGCCCCAGAATTCCCTATTTTTTAGCAACTAAAGGGTCATTGCCCTTATGCACTCAATATTTTACACATAATCCCAGGGGATGCCCTTTGCCAAGAGACAAAAGTTACAAGCCTTGAAATGGTACTGACTGTTTAGTAAATAGGAGTTAAAAGGCCAGAGCATGAAAGAGAAGTTGGGGAATAGAGAGAAATGGAATTGATAAGGGTCCAACAAAAGATTTTAAGCAGATCTCCTTTTAAAAACAACACTTTTCATTATACATAAGTACTCACTGGTATTTGTTGAATGTGCTACTATGATGCTGAAGAATTGTTAGTAACAGCTGCTGTTAATAGGCATATATATATCTTTTTTTACCCTTACTCTTTGCATTCCTGACCACTAAGGAAACTTGCATCCACATTTGCAAGAATATAGACTCGTATGAAGGAATTTACTGCCTTACCTCTGCAGTTAGAGGATCTATGATGCCATTATCATCCCACTTTGCAATTGGTGATTTCAGTATTTACAGAGGTAAACACTGAAAATCATTGGGAGGAAAAAAAGTTGATCAAACAGGAATATTTTTTTTCATTTCACTCGGAACATTTTACCAAATAGTGACCGAATACTGATGAATAGGTTTATTCATGGATGTGAACAGGCAAGAGATCACTCAGAAGTTTTTATTTAAAAGGGCTAATAAGAAAGCTTTAATTTTATGGAAATATTGATAGAATTGGTTCTCCTTACTTTAATTCCTTGCTTCCAAAAAAAAAAAAAAAATTCCTCATTAAGGGAGGTACAGGTTAAATGATTAATACCCAAAACAGTACCTGAGCAAATCAGTTTTATTTTTATATCACAGTTTACTGTTCTTCTTAGCCAGCAGTCACTGCCTCGTACATACTGTCAATTACAATATAATTTCCATCACTGTATGTTTCTTCATGTTCTAAAGAGTAAATGACATTACTGAATTACTTTCATCAAATATTAATTTTCATATTCTCTCAGCAGCAAGCACCAAAATTAAAACCCAACAATCAAGAGACTAAGTACACATAACAAATTCCCTGTAAGACATGGGAATAAAGTTTTCCTATTCCCAAAGGTCTGTATTTTTTGGCATTGAGCAATAGAGTATTACAATTAAACACAAAATCAGTTGCTATTTAATACTATATAATATTTTAACACTTTTTCTTTAATAATGCAGATCATTTCATTTGAAACAAACGTTGCCCTTCTGAAGGTTCCTCCTCTCCATCCCTTCTGTAATGGGTGGTTTTGGCCTGCCAATGCCAGCAGCTGAGGGAGTTTCATGCCATTATTCCTCTTCTCTCTGAACTAGCAAGCGCTCTGGAGGAAGAACAGATTCCAGTTTCTGCCAGCGCTCTGGAGGCCACAGGATATGTGTAGCATGGGCATGGAGAAGTCCGAGGGAAACCTGAACCCATGGAGACACAAAGAAAGCAAGAAATTATTTTATCAGAATTAGTATCTCAAAGACAGAATTTGATCCAGGTCTGAAATTCGTTGGAAAGATAATGATTAAAAATAGTAAACATATATATGGTACTTTTGTAAGTGATTTATATACCTGAATGCCTTTAAATCCTCATAACCATTGGAGGTAGTTATTAGACCCATTTTGCATTTGAGAAAACTAAAACAAGTTAAAGAACTTGCCAAAAGTCCTACAGCAACCAGTTAGTTGGTGGAGGCTGGCTTCAGAGCTGAGCTGTCCAACCCCAGGGTCTGCAACCTTAACCCCCCCATCCTCAGTTTGCATACAGCCAGGGAGCATAAATCTGGTTTGCATTCTCAGAATTTCCTATGGAGTTATCAGTATTTTAGGGGAACTTTACTATGTGGATAAGTCAGAGACATGAAAAAAATATTTTTTATGAAAAGTATTGTCCCATCTACTGGCTGAGCAGCACAAGTTAGATTAAAGTGAGACTAAAGGCCTTCCTTGGAAACTACATGGAGCAACATGGAACTAGTGATCACAGAGGGAGGTGGAAAACTAAGGGAAAGCCAGCATTGGAGGATAGGAATCAAGTATAAAGATGACAGATGGCAAAGACGCCCATCAACAGATATGTGCCTGGTTTAAGAGGAGGTCACTAGAGGGAAGCACTGAAGGCTGAACCCTGAGAAGGAAGGAGCCCTTAAGACGCAGTAGCGCTCCTAGGGCCATCAGCTGCAGTGGGCAGAAGAATGCAGGCAAACCTGTTTAAAAGGCAGATCCAGGAAGGCCCTATTCTCAGATCACCCTGCAGTGAAGCAAGGTCTGGAAACCTGTGTCTTTTGTTGTTGATGCTATTGTTGTTACTATCGGATAATATTTTAATAGTAGTTAAAAAAACTTAAAGTACACTTAGCACATATCTATGTAGTGCTAGCTATAAACCCGATACTATGGGTCCACTTTTTATTTTCAAATCTTTTCCAATCAATTGGAGCTCCATAGAGATTAACATACAAGACTGCTTTCATTGAAGTACTATTTACTAGCATATGCATTCGAGAAATCACATTGCATAGAGAGTCAAAGAACTGGATGGCAGGTGAGGGACTCTAAAAACATAACTAGAAACACTTTTTTTTTTTTTTTAAACAAACTTCACAACATGTTGGAACACAAATAAGCCCAATGGCTATCAAGAAGCCCAGGGGCCCAATAAAGGAATATTACTTTGAAAATCAAACTAGTTACTTATATTTTGTTGCATTTGTTACTTTCTCCTTGTAGGCCTATCTGTATACATATACTTTTTGTATTGAACAATTTGAAATTTGCTGATACTCTGAATTTACCCCTAATATTTCCATGTGTCTCCTCAGAACTCTTTCCTACATAAACATATTGCCAGTTCTTAACGATACAATATTAATGTATAGCCAATATTCAGAATTTTCCAATTGCCCCAATAATGTCTTTTATAGCTATTTTTTTTAATTCTTAAGGATCAACAATTGCATCATAATTGTCATTGTTTTTGTTCAGGCCTGTTGCCTTGTAAGATATCCTACATTTACAATTGCTTGATTTTTTTCCCCTCCTGAAAAGATTCAAGTTAAATGTTCTTGGCAAGAACACAATGTACTTGATAATGCATTCTTCCTATTCTGCCATGGCAGAAGGCTCAAAGTATCTGTTTGTCCCAGTCTTGGGATATGAAGTTTGATCACTTGATTAAGGTGATATTGACCAGATTTCTCCTCTGTAAACAAATCGTTCTCTTTTTATAATTAGTAACTAATCTGTGGGATGGTATCTTGAAATATGTAACTGTCCTGTGTCAAGATTTCATCTAGTCATTTTATTATTTCTCAAGGAAGCTAGTTTCTAAACCATCTCATGATTTTAACATCCATCGATGATCCTTCCTGAATTAGTTAGCACATCGATGATTACAACAGGAGTTTCCAAATTTATTTTTCCTTTTATATTTATTAGCCATCATTCTTCTCTAAATTGATTCCTCTTCCGATCCCAAATCCGTCTTTCAATCAATATCAAATATTTCTTCTTATGAATTCTTGGTTAACAGTGGACAGCTCTCTGTCAGTCCCCAACCACTTCCTTATTTCTTGGTACCACTCCATGTTGCAGGCCTCCTTGTACTTTATACCTGTGTAGCCATAATCAGACATCTTATAAAGAAGCCTTGGTTTTACCCAGGAATATTGTTTAGAAACCAAAGCCTGCTACTATATGTACTCATTGCTCTAAAGGTGTCAGAGAAGAAAAATAAAATACAAAACCTCAAGGTTTTCCCTCACCTTCCCCCATTCCATATTTCTCTCTCCCTTCTTCTAAAGTCAGCTCTCTGGTTCCCAACCACAAATTTACTGGGTAAAAAAATCAAGGTTTCTTTGCAACTATTTTAATCCTTAAAATACATCTCATTTTTTAAGGGTTATATTTATTGGAATTTGTCCTTTTTGTCCTCCACAGTGTAGCTGTATTAAGCACTGTTCGGTTTGTTTCCCTTTGTATTCGATTTTAGTGTGCTTTTGCTATCCTTTTTGATTAAATGTTATTTTTGAATACATAAACATTTGCATGGTTCAAAAGTCAAAATTATTCTTAAAAGGTAAGGTAGGCAGAATGCCCCATCTAACACACACTCCAAATGTATCCATATCTTAATCTCTGGAAGGTATGAATATGCAGTGCTACAGAGCAAAGAGCATTAAGGTTACTGATGGACTTAAGGTTGCTGATCAATCAGTTGATGCCAAGATAATGAGACTATCCTGTAACATTCCATGAACCCAAATATAATCACAAGAATCCACAAATGTAGATGAACTAAGCAGAAAAGTTAGAGTCAGACAGAGATGTTATACGGCTGGATTTTGAAGATGGAGAAAAGGGCCATGAGCCAAGGAATGCAGGTGGCCTCTAGAAACTAGCAAGGAAAGCAATTATCCCCTAGAGCTTTCAGAAAAAATGCAGCTTTGCTGATACTTTGATTTTAGCCCAAAGGATACATATTGGACTCATGACCTCCAGAACTATAAAATAAAGGTTGTTTTAAGCCACTATATTTGTGGCAATCTAGTGGGAAACTAATACAAGAAATACAAATTGCATTCCCATCCACTACCACACTCTCGAAGATGAACTGTTTTCATTAGAATATTTTTCTTATTTCCCATTTTTTTCCCTCATACCAAATGTAGAATCCTACATTCACTTTTGCACCTTGTTTTTATTCTCACCCGGATATCTTAGAAACCATTCCCTAACACTTCATTGAAAGGGAGCCTATGGTTTTTACAACCCCTCTCCCCTTAGTGATTCTAATTAGCCTCATTGGGAATTCAGGATCTGAATTTGCCACTTAGCACCACACCCAGAAGCAGCAAGCTTAACGGACTTTAAAGAATCCTTTGAATATATTCTGGAACATGCTAAGTAACCATTTCAACCAGGTTAACTGCCAGGAGCTTAGATCTAATGGTCTGTCATAGTGAACTTCTTATCTATTTTTGTTTTTGTTTGGGCTCAGTGAAACTGTAGGACAGCTGGTCTCCATCCTCTCCAGAATAACCCTTTTTAGATTTGATAGCTGCTACTTGGTTGTTCCTCAAGCCTTTATTTGCTGTTCCAACTTGTTTAACTTGTCTCATATGGTTGATTTGCCAGGACTCCTGCCAATATATTTGCTTGCTTGCTTGGTGATTCAATTTTTTTTTTTTAAATCAACTTTCATTTTACTAAAGCCTAGGATTTTCTTTATTCCAAACATTTATTAGGTATACAACGTGCTTCCTGGGTGGGGTCGGGAGGGGTTGGGGAGAACCTCACAGATGTAGAGTATTATTGTTTAAAAGTATGGTATGGAGTGCAAAATTTAAGAATTTCTTTAAGAAAGACTAATAAACAGTGCCTATGTATTCTAGCAGTCTGTCACAGATCCTTATTAGTATGTATACAGACATGCAAAGAACATAGTGAGTAAAGCACAGAAAATTCAGAAGTAAAAGAACTTAAAAACTAAAAGCTATACCTCAGCTATAGTTTTGTTTTCCACACATACTGGATTAAGCAGGGTCTTCCAGAGAAACAGAACCAGTAGGACATGTGTTCATACACAGAAACAACTTTATTTAAAGGATTTAGCTCATATAATTATGGAGGCTTGGTGAGTTTAAAATCTATCTAATGGGGAAGCCAGAAGACTCAGCAAAGAGTTGCAGTTTAATTTCAAAGGCAGTCTGCTGGCAAATCCTTTATTGCTTGTGGGAGGGCAGCCTTTTGTTCTATGCAGGCCTTCAACTGACTGGATGAAGTCCACCCACCTATTGGAGAACAAAATGCTTTACTCAAAGTCCTCTGATCTAAATGTAAATCTCAGCCCAAAATACCCTTAAAGTAACCTGCAAAGGGGTGGACCCCATAGCCCATCTAAACTGACACATAAAATTAACTATGACACCTGACAAATATAATCCTCCTCCTTACTCAGTGTCACACTCCATGCTTACTACACCTAGGGCAGTGTTCTGAGTGACTTGGGCATCCTGATGCATTTAATCCTCACAATAACTCTGTGATACAGGTTCTATTATGGTCTCCATGGTGGAGGAAACCTGGGCATAGAATAAGATTTTTTTTGAGCCAAGACTGAAGTGTATATTCTCTGCCCCTTGATCTTTATCAGGATCCATCATAATACTTATTTTCCAAATGAGACACTTTGACCATCAAAGATCAGGTCAGCTTAATCATATTGCTGTCCCACATACTTCCCTGAAACACCTAGATTAATCAGAAGGAAATTACTATTAGGACCTGCATTGTTTTCTGCAAAACTCATATGTTGAAGCCCTAACCCCCAGTACCTCAGAATAGGACTGTACTTGCAAATAGTTATCTCTTTAAAGGTTCTAAGTTAAATGAAGCCAGTAGGGTGGCCCTAATCCAATCAGGCTGGAATTTTGTTAGAGGAGGATATTAAGACACATAAACAACAGGGGTACGGTATGGACACAGCAAAACATCGGTCATTTGTAAGCCAATGAGCAAAGCTTCAGAAGAAACAAAACTTGCTGACACTTGACCTTGGACTGCTAGTCTTCAGCACTGTGAGAAATTTTCTATTGCTCAAGCCATACAGTCTATGATATTTGGTTATGGCAGCCCTAGCAAACTAAGAGATGAAAAAAAGGAGAATACTGGACTGGAAGTTAGTTCCCTAAGATGTGCCAATACTCATTCAAAATAGGGAAACGAAGAATCCAAACTATAAATCCTTAAAGTTAGTGAGGAAGCATGTCAAAAGCCAAGATAGGCCAAAAGCTAAGCTTCTTGCACCAAATAGCCAAGGTGTGAATGAAAAAAATTAAAAGAAATTTCAAAAACCTACTATGAACACACAAATGATACAAAAAGTGAAACAGCCTTACTGCTGATGTGGATAAAGTTCTAGTGGTCTGAATCCAAGCTCAAACCAGCCATAGCATTCTGCTAAGCCAAAGCCAGACCAAGGCCTTCACTCCCTTCAGTTCTATGAAGGCAGAAAGGTAAGGAAGCTGCAGAAGAAAAGTTTGAGTTAGCAGAGGCTGGTTCATGAGGTTTAAGGAAAGAAGCCATCTCCCTAAGGAAAAAAAACAAGGTAAAGCAACAAATTATCCAGAAAATGTATCTGAGATCATTAATGAAGGAGGCTACCCTAATGAACAGATTTTTCCGGTAGATGAAACAGTCTTCTATTGGAAGACTTGTTCATAGCTAGAGAGGAGAAGTCAGTGTCAGGCTTCAAACCTTGAAAATGCTATCAAACACCACTACATACTATAGAGAAATTGTTCATGAAAATAAGAGTATATTGATGTGACAACCTGCACTGTTGTCTTATTTTAAGTAACTCCAACAGCCAATCCAAATCTTCCACAACCACCAGCCAGCCATCAACACTGAGGCAAGACCCTCTACCAACAAAAAAAATATGACTTTTTGAAAGCTCAAGTTATCATTCATTAAAAAATATCTTCTAAAAAATGCTGAAGTATGTACATTGCAATAATGTTGTATTTCAAAAACCAAACTTAATACAGTTTAATGGAAACCTAACTTTTATATGCACTGAAAAACCAAAAAATTCATTTAACATCTTTATTGTAATATTCACGTTATTGCAGCAATCTAGAACAGAACCATGGTATCTCTAAAGTATGACTAAAATTTTCTCAATAGGTTAGATTACCCTGACCGAACAATGTAGTATTTTACTGGGACTTGACTCTTCCCTATGCTTTTTTGTGTCCCATGTTTAACTGTATCTCCTCTTCAATGCACTTAACATTTTTAGGCATAAGGAATCCACCTTTATGGTAAATTTTAGAATACAACAGAATCATATTAAATCATTATAATCCCTTAGCAGATCATTGTGTTTTTAGTGTCTGCTGAATGAGAAAATAGTTCCACATATATTAATAGGCCTCTTACAATAACTCTGTTGCAGATTGGGAATCAATGATCTAGAATAGTCTATTTTAATTGTGTATTCTAAGCAAAAATATTAGAGAACTGACTTCAATATTTAAGAATTTTATATATATATTAGTTATATAACTAGTTATGTATATATTATAATTATATATTGCTTATATATATAGACATATATATAAGCATTCCATAAAAAACAAATGTTAGTAAAGTTTAAACTCTTACTTGTTCAGTTCAAGAGTTCTAATTTTTTGTTTTTGCATCCAGGGGATCATTATACACACCCTTTGCCAATTCCTGATCCCCTCTGCTCTAGGAAACACCAAAATTACTAGCTGAAAATTGATCAGTGCTATTAGTCAACTAGTTTGTTTTATCGACACAATGCCAAGGAAGCACATGGACTAAATTTGCAGTGAATTGCCCGTTTTTGATTGACTTGGCTCCACTGAGAAGTTATGTTGGCATGTGGTAAACGCAGCCTTCATGAACACCGACTTTTCTTCAGGTGCCAGAGGCACAGATGTGTGTTGCTATGGTTCCCACCACCCCCTATTCATAGGCCTATAGTTTATGGAGCACCCTCCCAGTTCTTGGCTTCAGGACACCTTCTCTTGAAGGAAGAGCTTGCAAAAATAAGAATAAGCAAAGTACAAGAGTCTAAAGGTAGGATAGAGGGAAAAACACAGGAAAGAAGGAGGAAGATGACTGTAAATGGGAGCAAAGACTTTTCAAAAAAGATACTCAGAACTAGAGCCAGGGTCACAAGAGGATCAGGATGAGAAATGAGAAGAAGCACAAAAATTCCTTGGATTAAAATATTTTCCAAAAGAAAATACAAACACATTTTATATGCAGTATAAGCAAATAAAATCTGTCTGTAATGAATTTACTTAGCAGTGTAAGGAGAAAAATTTCCACATAAACAAGGCAGCAGTCAGATTTATTCTATAATATTAAATTACCTACAATTACTTTTGAAAGTCAAATCAAACTGCAACAATATTAGAACTGGGAAGAACACTGTTTAAAAAAAAAAGGGCTGGTTTGCCAGAGCTTAAAGAGGTCAGTCAGCTTTCACTCTGCCATCCAAAGCCCTTTTTACCCACATCTTTCCAAACTTACCTGCATTATATCTCAGTATGGAAGTTCTACTCTAAGGGCTTCTTCAAGGTACACCTAAGAGCACATGCCTTGTTCACCTTCCTGCTTCTGATGACTGCTGTACTGTTTGTAATCCCCTTCCTCATACCTCTGGGACCCCTCCTGTAAAACCCACTTTAGTCCAGATTTTCCACAGAGTCCTTCCCAGCCACCGCAGTTCTCCTCCATTTGTTCCTCTTTGCCCAAGGAACTGAGGCCTGGTGTTGGTCTACCCAGCATCAGGTACTTAAAAAGAAATGGCGGGGGGGCGGGGGCGGGGAGGACCAAGGGCCTCTGGAAAATATGGCAGAATAGAAGACCCTAAAGTCCCTGCCTCCCACTGATGCAACTAGATAATTCCCACATCAGTGTAAATTACACAGGAAACAATCTGAAACTGGCAGAGCTAGACTCTCCGCAGCTAAATGTAAAGAGGAGGCCACATCTAAGAGGAAAGAAAGAACAGAGACATGACTGGGAGCTAAAGAGACTTGCAGGGATTATCCACTGGATGGAGGCATTCTCCCTCAGGGAAAGGAAAGAAAGAGACTCTCATAACAAGTACCCCAGGCATGGAGAACCCTCATGGGGAAGATGAATTCCTGTAACTTGAAACTTTGAAAATGAGAGGGGCCAAATTTCAAGGGTTCTTAAAATAAGGGGTGGGGGGAGAGGGGGCTGAACACCTAAAACTTTCAAAATCAGCAGGCTCTGCTCTGGGGGAACAAGAAAGGCTAGAGGACACTGAGTCCATGCCTTTCAAGAGACAGCACAACAAAGAGCCTGCAGAGACACAGCATAGAAGCAGCAGTTTGAAAATGGCTCAGGTATAAAGCAGAGAGATTTGTTCAGTAATCTCACAGCATGTTCTGGAGGGGTAGAAATCCTTGGGAAATCTCTCAAAAAAGAAAAGTGCTGACAGGAGCCATTTCCCTTCCCCATGTCCCAGCCTAGATACACAGGTATCTGTAGGAACCGGAGCCAACACTTGCTATCTAGTTTGCTAACCGTGTGCTCACAAACCTCCATCCTCGTGCTTCTGCTAATCCACTCCCTCCACCCGGCCTGCCTCTGTTTGGGGCAGCTGTAGGTCCCCTCTTGCAGGACACACACCGTGAGAGAAGAGAACAGGAGAAGAAAGGAACAGAACAAGAGCAATAACCATAAAACAAGTAACAAAATGGCCATAAGTATATAACTATCAATAATTACTTTCAATGGACATGGACCAAACACTCCAATCAAAAGACAGAGGATGATGGAGTAGATTTTAAAAAGAAAAGCAAGATCCATCTATACCTTGCCTACCAGGAAACTCATTTCAGACCTGAAGACACCTGCAAATTCAAAGTGAAGGGATGGGAACGTATTTATCATGCAAATGGAAGTTGAAAAAAAGAAGTGGAGTTGCAATATTTATATCACAAAATAGACTTTAAAACGAAGACTCTAAGAGACAAGGAAGAACATAAAGGGATCAAATGATAAGAAGTTATAACGATTGTAAGTATGGCACCCAAATACATAAAGCAGCTAATAACTAACATAAAGCACCTAATCAATAGTAATATAATAGTAGGGGACTTTAACACCCACTGACATCAAGAGCCAGATCATCTAAACAAAAACCTAGAAGGAAATAGTGGCTTTGAATAATATACTAGACCAGATGGATCTAGATGGATCTGACTGATATATTCAGAGCATTCCCATCCTGAAAGAGCAGAATACACATTCTTTTCTGAAAATGTTCCCTGTGTACTTGAACAGATCACGTATTAGGCCACAAAACAAGTCTCCCAAGTTAAAAAAGACTGAAGTCCTATCATGCATCTTTTCTGACCACATGCTATGGAATTAGAGATCGAACACAAGAAAGGACCTGGAAAAAAGCACAAATACATAGAGGTTAAATAACAGGCTACTCAACAATGAATGAGTCAACCAAGAAATCAAAGAGGAAATTAAAAAAATACATGGAGATAAGTAAAACTGAAAACACAGTAGACTAAGTCTACTACCTTAGTAGACTAAGGTTTTGGATTGCAGCAAAAGCTGTTCTCAGAGGAAAGTTGATACCAATATAGATCTGCCCACCTCAAGAAGCAAGAAAAATCTCAAGCAATCTAACCTTACACACAAAGGATGTGGAAAGACAAAACAAAACAAAACCCCAAACACGCAGAAGTAAGGAAATACTAAAGATTAAAACAGATAAACCTAGGAGCTGGCTCTTTGAAAAGATCAATAAAATTGACAGACTTAACCCAGACTAATTAAAAGGAAAAACAGAAAGGACTCAAACAAAATTAAAAATGAAAGGGGAGAAATAATGATCGATACCATAGAAATTCAAAAGATTATAAGAGATATCATGAAAAATTGTATTCAGGGGCACCTGGGTGGCTCAGGGGGTTAAGCCTCTGCTTTTGGCTCAGGGTCCTGGGATCGAGCCCTACATCGGGCTGTCTGCACAGTGGGGAGCCTGCTTCCCCCTCTCTGCTTGCCTCTCTGCCTACTTGTGAAAGCTCTCTCTGTGTCAAATAAATAAATAAAATCTTTAAAAAAATTATATGCCAACAATTGGACAACCTAGAAGAAATGGGTATATTCCTAGAAACATAAACTCCAAAAACTGAAGGAGGAAGAAATAGAAAATTTGAAGAGACTGATAACCAGTAATAAAATTGAATCGGTAAACAAAAAACTCCCAAGAAACAAAAGTTGAGAATCAGACAGTTCACAAATGAATTCTAGCAACATTTAAAGAAGTGTCAATATCTATTCTTCTTAAAATATTCCAAATAATAGAAAAGAAGGAAAGCTTTCATATTCATTTTATGAGGCTAGCATTCTCCCTGATACCAAAACTAGATAAGGACACTACAAAAAAAGGACAACTATAGACCACTGTCTCTGACAAATATAAATGCAAAATCCTCAACAAAATACTCACAAATGAAATCCAACATACATTAAAAAAAAAAAATAATTCACCATGAACAAGTGCAGTTTATTTCTGGGATACAAGGATGGTTCAGTATTTGCTAAATGAATCAATATGATCACATCATGTCAACAAGAGAAAGGATTAAAAACCATATGATCATTTCAATAGATGCAGAAAAAGCATCTGACAAAGTACAAGATTGATTCATGATTAAAGCTCTCAACAAAGTAGGTCTACAGGGAACATACTTCATTATAATAAAGGTCATATATGAAAAGCCCACAATGAACATCATACTCAATGGTGAAAAACTCAGAGCTTTTCCCCTAAGGTCAAGAATGAGACAAGGATGTCCACTCTCACCACTTTTATTCAACACAATACTGGCAAGTCCTAGCCAAGACAAGAAAAAGAAATTAAAAGCATCCAAATTAGCAAGAAGAAGTAATTTTTTTTTCCTTTTGCAGATGACATGATACTATATAGAGAAAACACAAAAGACTCCACCAAAAAACTACTAGAACTGATAAATGAATTCAGTAAAGTTGCAGGATATAAAAATGAATATACAGAAATCAGTTGTACTCCTATACACTAATAATTAAGCAGTAGAAAGAGAAATGAAAAAAAAATCCCATTTACAATCGTACCAAAAACAATAAAATGCCCATGAATAAGCTTAATCAAAGAGATCAAAGACCTGTCCTTTGTAAACTATGAAACATTGATGGATTTACAAAATATTGTTAAAATGTCCACACTACCCAAGGCAATCTATAGATTTAATGCAGTCTCTATCAAAATACCAACAATTCTAAAATTTGTAAGGAACCAAAAAAGACCCTGAATAGAAAGAGAAATCCAAAACTGCAGGTATCACAATCTCAGATTTCAAGATAAACTAAAAAGCTCTAGTAATTGAAACACTATGTTATTACCATAAAAGTAGACACAAAGATCAACAGAACAGAATAGAAAGCCCAGAAATAAACCCATGATTATATGGTCAATTTAATCTTTGACAAAGAAGGCAAGAACTTGCAATGGGAAGACAATCTCTCCAGCGAATGGTGTTGAGAAAAGTAGACAACTACATTCTGTTGTCTAGACTGAAACTGGACCCCTTTCTTACACCATATACAAAAACAGAATCAAAATGGATGAAAGACCTAAATGTGAGACCTGAGACCATAGAAATCCTAAAGTGAGAACAGGCCCTAATTTTTTTGACATTGGCTATAGCAACATTTTTCCCGATGTATCTCCTGAGGCAAGGGAAACAAAAGCAAAAATAAATTATTTGGACTACATTAAAAGTAAAAGCTTCTGCACAGCAAAGGAAACAATCATCAAAACTAAAAGGCAACCTACTGAATTGGAAGAAGATATTTGCAAATGACATATCCCACAAAGGGTCAGTATCCAAAATATATGAAGAGCTTATACAACTCAATACCCAAAAAACAAATAATCTACGTTAAAAATGGGCAGCAGATATGGACATTTCCCCAAAGAACACATCCAGATGGCCAACAGACACATAAAAGGATGTTCATCATCACTTATCATGAGAGGAAGGCAAATCAAAGCCACAATGAGCTATCACCTCATACCTGTCAAAATAGCTAAAATCAACGAGATAAGAAACAACAGGTATTGGGGAGGATGTAAAGAAAAAAGAACTTGCATGCACTGTTGGTGGTAATGTAGATTGGTACAGCCATTGTGGAAAGTATGGAGGTGCCTTAAAAAATTAAAAACAGAAATACCATATGATCCAAAAATTCAATTTCTGGGTATTTACCCAAAGAAAATGAAAACATTAGTTTGCAAAGATACATGTACCCCTATGTTTATTGCAACTTCACAATATCCTCTTTATGTTTTTGATGCATAATTATTGTGCTTGATTATAGAAGTTTCCCCAGACTATGCTGGAGTGTTACATTATATATGATATAGACATTGTTTATAGACACTCTTGATAGACAGGGATATCACCTTTCCAAAATCTAAGAATTCTGAAGTCTGAAACACATTTGCCTTTCAAGGTTTGAGAATAAAATATTATCTTTAAATCTATGCAAAGGTGAATATTTATTAAAGAGGATAACTGTAATCAGAGTTACGAATTTAGTTCTGGGCAGGGTGGGCACTCTGCTAGAAGCTGGAAATATACACAATAAAGATGAGCCCTGTCCTCCAGGATCTTATGATCTGGTGGAAAGGACAGATGTTTCCACAAACCATCAATGTACAACCTGACAAGCAGACATACAAAGGAACTAAGTACCTTGAGCAGAGACTGTGGCCAACCCTTGGGAAGGCTCCACTGAGTGGGTACATTTCGGTGGCTCTAAAGGATATTGAAGACCTCCCTCTCCTGAAGGCGGATTTTTACTCATGACAATCTCTTGCCAGACTCTTTATCAGTAACACTCTCCAAGTCTTGCTTGCCCTCCACTGAATTTCAAATTAAGACAATGTGATAGGTTTATACAACCCAATATTTTGCAATGAAAAAGTAAAGCCATATGCTTTACAAAAGACTCAAAATGAGATTCTCTCTTTTAAAGTCCTCATTCTAGCACAAGTGTTTTCCTTCATTACCAACAATTTTAACTTTAATCATTTCAAAGCAATTTTCCTGTTCAAGACTTAGCTTCAATCAGAATGCATTTTCAGGTCACTTCGTGGCCTCCTCATGATTCTCTCTAGATAACTACAGAATCATGCATAATCATTCTAGTTCCCCCAAGACACCTTCAGTAAGTAGTTAGTTCAACATTTTATGCAAAAATAGATACAAAACAGGCCCCTAGGGGTATTTTCAGCTAATTTTCATGAATTAATTTCCCAGGATTAATGTTTATGCACCACTCTCTTCACCACATAATCAAATCACTGGAGTTGAAGTGTTCTCACTCCTTATTTTGCAGCTTGATTAAACAGGTTATGAAATACTTGAATATCATTTGGATAGTTAGCAACTCAGTATCCACACTAATCCATAGTAGTTGGATGACATTACTGATGTCTCATTGTTTACTTGTGTTCTCTCTAGTCGCTGATGTCCCGCATCCTATTTTTACGTAAGAGATAAAACAGTTCATGTAAATACATGAAGGGAGAGGTGTGAAAGCCTTTGTTGTTGACACTGTCTTAAACCATATTTAGACCAAGTGGACAGGCACCTACAGGAGTAGAATAGTTTGCCTCGATACAGGAATTCAGGACAACAAGGTAACTGATTTCCACTGCCAGTCCTGCTGCCACGGTGACTTCTGTTCACTGGGTGGTTGGCATCCATCTCTCCCCACTTCCCATCCTTCTTCATTCCTTCTTTCAAAAAGAATGTGAGGAGATTTACAAAATAAACAATGAGGAACAAAAGAAGGTAAATAAAAATGTTAACTACAAGGGTGAAGACAGTAGCTGTGCAGAGCCCCACAGTTGGTTCTTAGCTATCCAAGGGCCAATGTGAAGAAAGAAACATGCTAACTTACATAGTTCTCACAGGACCAGACGCAAGTTGTCCTCTGATTCAGTTTCTGCAAGCTCTTTCTCACATCGGATCCCCGACAGCATACTCTAAGTATCATGAGGGACTATGTCCCTGCCATAGGTTCCCCCAGAAAGTTACAGCAGAATTCACCTTGCAGGCAATTGGGTGAGTGTTGTTCTTCAAGAGACTAAGGCAATGCAGTCTTGTATATAATCGAGGGATCTTATTCCAATGCTAGGAATTTACTATCTGGAAGCCTGGAGAGATAGCATACCCTTTAAATAATCGTTTCTAAATTTTATGCCCTCAACTGTATTTTTCTTCCACAGAAGATCCTATGGAAGGATTCTGGGCTCAGCCAATTGGATGCCCACATATGGGACTCTGAACACGGAGGGAGTGATGCAGAGACTCGGAAACCATGAGAGTTACTGGCAGAGAGATGAACGCCAGGAAGTGTCCAGTGATGCCAATTGCCAAACTCATCGCCCTGCTCCTGGGTGAACATAAGGGCTTATTTTGCTAACTGTCCAGTTCCTCTGCCTGGTTTTAGAGGATTATTAAGTATCCTTCCAATAACACCTTTTCTGCTTAAACGAGTCAGGATGAAAAAAAGAAAGTCAGGATGGCTTTGTGATTTTTGTTGCAAGATAATTGATTGATACGCTACCATGAAAATACTAGTAAAAGGATGTTGATAAGGATATTTGGAATTAATTCTAAGTACTAATTCCAAAGGTGATGCAATCAAGGCTTAGAAATGTTGCCTACAGGTAGGGACCTAGTTAGTTGAGGCTGGGATGCAAATCCTAGCCCTGGCTCCTAGCCCACAGCCCTGTTCAAGATACCTGTCAGTGAAATGAGGTGTAGAGCCCTGGAAATTGCAAAGGTTGGCAAGGGGCCCTGCATCAGTGCTTTCTAAACCTGCTTTTACCCCAGGGAAAAGCGAGGCCTTTCATTTTCTGCAGAAAAAAACAAACATTGCACAGGAAGGTTTGTATACATCCGTGCCACTCTGTTTGGGAACTGCTGCTGCTGTGTAGCAGCAGGGCATGTGACAAGCCACTGGGCTGTAAGGAACACTTGCTGGCAGGGACAAGAAAGCCGGTGCTGATGACAGCGATGGGGTTATGTCCATGTGCATAAAAGCACTTGTAAAATTAAGAAATGCGGAGACCCTAAAGTGCATTCCTTTTACTCAGTGAGATCGATATATAAAAGCCTACTATGTACCAAGTATAGGACATGGATTCTAAATCTATTGCGATGGAGGAGCCATGGGCTCTGGCCTTAAGGAGTTTGTAACTTAGAGGGGAGGACAGTTGTCACACGCTTGATCCATGGGATGTGTTTGGCATAAGTGAGGGTTGCAGCACGGGAGTGTAATCTGGTAATACAGGCCAGTGAAGGATTAGGAAAGAGACAGGTTTTCAATTCTAACAGGGGCGCCACCTCTGACTACAATCTAAGGAAAGAAAAGGCAAGAGTGGAGAGAAAGAGAACAGTCAGGAGATTTGTTGGCTTAGAGTGCTGACAAGAGATATGAGCATGTTCTGGGGAAGAAGGAAAGGATGCTTTGAGAATGAAATCCAAATTTCATAGCACAGTGTACACAACACTTCAGAAATGTACTTTATTCCTTGGTACTCCTTAACATGTACTTGGATCACCCTTACATTTTTTTGAACATGCCTTGCTCTCTCACATCTTTGTACCTTTGCATATACTACTTTTCTACCTTCTGAAAGTCTTTCTTCTGCCTTTTACCTAGGTCACCCGCTTCATCTTTCCAGATGTAGCTTACATACCACCTCCTCCTGGAGTTGGAAGGTTTCCACCTTCTCCTCCCAGTCTCAGCAACTGGTGCTTAGTTAATGACAACTAGTAATTATCATACTGTCCATGGATAGTCTATTTTGTTATTTCTCTTACTAGGTGTGAGCTTCTTGAAGTGGACACTGTCTCATGTTCTAAAGCTATGGCATGAAAATACAAAGAAGCTAAAAAAAATGTTGATTAAAGAAGTGAAATAGATACAATATGCATTTAGATTGGATACAATTTCACAACTGATTAGACATGGGGACTGAGAAAAGAAGGAATTACGGAGAAGACTGATTTCTCCCCTGTCTGGAAAGATGGTAATTACTTTAACAGCAGAGGGATCATGGCAGAAGGAGCAGATTAGGGAAACAATGAAGTTTAGTTTTGTATTATTCAATCTGAGATTGCTATTGAATGTCGCAGAATGTCACAGACCATTCTCTGTGAGTTCAGGCAACTGTGTGAAGTAGAACTTAGAGATCTAGGAATCATCTGGTGTATTCATGGGAATGAAAATGCTCTCCCAGAGAAGAAAAAAGTGAGAGTGTTAAGGACAGACACCTAGGGGAACACAGCATTTCAAAGATAATGCTAGAAAGCTACCAGCTGTATGCAAGAATAAACTTCCTTGAACAGTAACACATGCTCCCATAGACCAGAGCTCATGAGATTTCTGTGCAAGTAGAGTCATATTGCTCAGCTGTAAAAAGGTAAGCATTGACATTAGGCACAGCAGAACAGAGCAAAGACTAGGGGAGGAAATAGCTGCAGTTTTAAAGGTGATTTACAACTATTAGTTCTTCTTCCTGAGCCTAGAGAACCTATAAAGACCCAGACAAAAACCTATTAAAATTTCTATATTCCAAATTGCTATTTGCTTGATTAATTCTACAGCATGTCTCTTTTCTTTACATTTGTGTATCTATGCCTGGGGAAAGGTTGATAACTTCAATAGTAGCCTAAGAAAAATACAACAGAAACAAATTCATTTTTTCCAGTATAGAGTTACGAATTAACTAGAGAGTAGCCACTGCTATGGATTATACATGACGATTCCACTAACTCAGATAGTTGTTGACTCTAATTTGCAATTTTTTATAAAGCAAACTTGAGGGATACATAGATTGATTTTGATAGTGCAATAGGCTGAGATTTACAATGAAAACTTCTGATGCTTTATAAATCATCCCGATGATGAAGGTTCCACAGATTTGGCACTCTTGTCTTCATGCATGCTATGTGACACCCTCCCACTGTTAGGAAGCTGTCATCAATCATTTCCTCTAAAAAACTGGAGAGGAATATGGTATGCACGAAGCACCACGAATAGACACTACCCTGTCCTTGGATGAAGTCTCTTCATGAAAATCCCTGGCCATATTTAGCCCACTGGATCTAGTACTGACACATGAAACTACAGTTACAATTAACTTTCCTTTTCCTTTGTTTTTCTTTTCTCTGGTGGCTTTTCCGTGTCTTTTATAACTTGAAAAGACAATTGCTTCATTAAAGAAATGTTAACTCAATGGGATGGAGGGGATTAACCAATCCAAACTTATTCTTTAGTCAGAAAGTCAGAAGAGATCCTCTCTAATTATCAGAAACCCTGATAATTCAGCATCAGTAGCACACTGTCCCTGTTCCTGGGATACCAGGATGTACATATGGTCCAAGGAAGAGGAGTGGGGAACCATTGGTAAGCAGCATGCAGAGAGAATAAGCTTTGGGGTCAGAAAACCATCTAGGGACCCAGACTCGGAAAATTAATAACTATTTCATTTTTGGTAAGTTATTTGACTTCTTTTAGTCTTCACTTGTTGTCAAAATGGGAGCAACAATATGAGCTCTGTGAGGTTGCCACAAGAATTAAAGGCTGTAAAGTTTGCATTGTTCTAGCACAGAGCCCTGATACACACTAAGTGCTCTGACAGCCCCATAATAAGTCAGGTACAGATGAAGCCTGAGGTGTAATACATTAATAACAAGAGATAAAAAGATGAGGTATTGAAATAGCTACAATATATACCATCCCATTGGTAACGGTTAATGATAATGAGTTTTGCATTTTAGAAAAATTCTATTCAGTTAACTTGTGACACTGGTTTATATAAAAATGATTGCAAGAAATCTTGTCCCAATAAATTTACTGCTTAGGAACTCTGTCTCCAACAGCAATAAGACATGGCTGTTGTTATGTTTCATTTTTTGATGCAGAGCTGAACTTTGAAGGGGTTTTTCTATGTACTAAGATGAGCTCAATAAAAACAAAATCCTTTGGATTAAGGTAACATCCCTAAGAGACCTCTGCCTCTGGTAAAAAGGCATTTGCAGCAGTGAACACAAAGAGAGAGAGAGAGAGAGAGAGAGAGAGGAGGAGGACTCCATGTTGCTTTAAATTACCTATCTGACAGATCACCAAAAAATGGCTTTTAGGTAAATGACCATTATTTTCTTGATTTTTCTCCCGGCTCCACAATACCAGTTAAAAGGGCCACTGGAAATCTGAATTTTCTATTAGCAATAATCATTGGCTACGATACTGCCACTGCGCAAAGCTTGGAAATATGAATTTTCTTAGCAAAATAAAGCATTATAAATGGTGCCAGTTCCTGACCACTGATTCATTCCTTAACCTTTGCTGGCATCTGTTTTCACTATTCAACAGAATTGTGTTTTTGAAGATCAACATTTCCAAGGAAATGTTTTCAGTCTCCACCTTCCTCTGCAGTTTCAACCCTGTTGACCATCCCCAGCTAGAAAGCCATCCTAATGACTACCTTACTTCTCTTCTTAGTGCTCTGAACACACTGTAAAGTTCTGTACCCTCATTATCAGCCACCTGTTTCCTGAATGTAAGTATTTCCCTAGGTTATGTTTTCTTTGTTTATTTGTTTGTTTTTCCTCCTCTCATTTATATACTTTCCCTTGGTGAACTCATCCGCTGCCATTTCTTTAAGTCCTACTCTGGCAAAAATCCCTCAAATCTCTATTTCCAGCTTTACCTTTCTCTCAACCTCCAGATCTGATTCCGGGTGTCCTCCTTATTACACAAACATGAAGTACACAAGACACCAGCTCTCAATTCTATCATTGATAGCTCTCAACTATCAATTCTATCAAATTAGTATCTTATCCTAGCTTCTCAGCTACCCAGCTTTAACTGTAACTTTAGATCCATAATTAGACTTCTGTCTGTGCTTTACCATCTTCATATCAAATTAGTTAACAGATTCTTCCTTGTTTGAATTCCTCTGCTCCTTTCTACTCACACAGCCATCATCAAGGGACAGGTTCATATCTCCTCTTCCTCAGTCATCTTTATACCAAATTCCCCAATTTCAACCTTGTTTTGCTCCATCTGCTATATTCTCCGGTACCAGATTAATTTTCTAAAGCTTTGCTTCAATCAGGTCATTCTCATGATTAACACATTTCAATGGTTCCTCACTTCCTACTAACACAAAAGATGTGTAGCCTGGTATTCAAGAACTACCACAGTATATGGCCACTTCTGATCTTTCTATTTTTTTTGCTCATGATTCCTTTACCTTGTACCCTATACAAGCTCCATACAAGTTCTCCAGGTTGACTGGAATGTCCACCAAAGCGTGAGCACTACTGCTCTAAACTAAACCAAACTGAAATGGTCACAATTATTATTTGGCTACTCTGTATTTATGCCTTTACTCCTGCTGTTCCTCTAAAGTATCATCATCATCTCCATATCTTTATTGTCCCCATCCCTTGACATCCAGTGACATTTTCCATAAAGCTTTTATAAAATGCCTCTCTTCCATTTCCAATTCTATGTTTCTCTCATTACCTTATTTATAATTACATATTATGCCCCATGTCTTCTAGATTTCTATAAGATCCAATAAGGCAGAACTCATGTCTAATTTATCTTTTATTCTTTAAAGAACTCAATGTAACATCTTTTGATAGACTGTCAAATAGAATGTCAAAAATGACACTCTCTTAGACAAGACTAGGTTAGGAAGGAACTACATGTGCATGGCTGACAAAGGAATGTGTTACTAATTTTAGCATAAAATTTATTTCATAATATTTAAAATTTATATATGTTCATTAGTCATAGCAGCTTATTTTTAAAAGCTAAATTAAGATTTTTACACTTTTTGATGAAATAGCCAATGCACATATACATAAACAATTCTACTTATTTATGTAAACAGCCAACTTGTGGAACTTTGAATTTTTCAAAGATGATGACAAAAAAATACCTCCCAATTCAAAAACTCTCTGCAGTGTGATCTTTCCAACCTACTTCCCCTTCAAGACGTGGAATTTATTTCTTCATCTGCTTGAATCTGGTTGGGGGTGGGTACCTGTGACTGCTTTGATAAATTCTAGGCATAGCACTTAACTGGCCTGGCAGCTTTTTCTTCTTGCCTCTTGGAAAACAGCCATCATGTCACAAGTGTAACTGAGATCACCACACTGTGAGAAGCCCAAGCCACACTGAGACACTTGGATCGTGAAATGCCATATGGAAAGAGAAGAGTGAAGGCCAAAGAACACTGGGCACCAAACATCTCAGTGCAGAAACCATGTTGGAATTGGATCTTTCAGCTCTGGCTGCTCTACTTGCTACCACAAGAGTCAGACAGAAACCATCCAGACAATTCCTTCCCAGTTTCCTAACACATACAATTGTGAACAAAATAAAATGGTTGTTTTAGATCACTAAATTCTGGTGTACTGTGTTAAATAGCAATTTATGATAGAAACACTACTTATCATCACTTAGGGCATGTAGAGCTGTGGTCATGCAGGAACAAAAAGAAATGGTATGCTTACAAAAGAGACAGTTAATTGTACAAAAAATCAGTATGTTTGCAATCTAATGATGCTGAGTAAAGCCTAATACTGACCAATTTACTAATTTTCCTTTAGTCTTATCCTTAGCAAAAAAAAAAAAAAAAAAAAAATCCATAGGAAAATATTAGAGATAGTCATATTTTCCAAAGTCAAACCTCCATTACAGAAATTACACTCAAGAGTAAATTACACAATAAGCTAAAGACCATCCAGGAAACATAGAATATAACTAAACAATACAGAAAATTTGCAAATACTAAAATTCCATGTAGCCATTAAAAATGATGATATAGCTATAATGATAATAAAAATGTACACTATATATTAAATGCCAATTACAAAACTAGAAGAACATTACCATCTTATTTTGGGTTATTAAAGAAAAGATACTTAATGGTCCCCTCCCTTCCACCTACACACACACACACACACACACTTTTTTCTGCAGGAAAAAAGTCTGAAAAGATGTACATCAATATGTCATTATCCTTAAGGGTGGCATTATAGGTCATTTCTATTTTCTTTTACTTTAAGGCAGCAGTTTGCAAAGTATGCACCCCCAGTGACAAAATCAGCATCATTTGAGAGCTCGTTAGACATGCAAATTTACAGGTCCTGCCTTCTGCCTCCTGATCATAAACTCTAGGTGTAGGTTCAGCATTCTGTGCTTCCACACTGCTATCAGACAACTAGGATATAAGCTAAAGCTTGAGAACTACAGCCTGGCTGTATTTTCTGATTTTTAAGAAAGTTAATATGTTTCTGGCATTGCCTAATTTCTAAAAAGTGAGTTTCCTGAACTACCAATTAAGACAGAGTGAGAGGATCCGAGACTCACCACATCCCACTGATACACCTATTTAACACCTACATCAGTGAAATAACCCAGAAAACAACCCAAAGATTGACAGAACAGACTTTCTAGCATGGAGCCTGCTTGAAATCTTCTCTCTCCCTCTGCCTTTCCACCCCCACTCTGGCTTTCATCCTCACTCTCTTAAAACAGAAAGAGAGAGAGAGAGAAGAAGAAGGAGGAGGAGGAGGAGGAGAAGAAGAAAAAGAAAAATGTCTGGGGTATACAGTAGGGAGATGTGTTTATTCATCTCAGAGCATGTGCTGGTGGTACAGGTATCTTGGGGAGATCTCTCTAAGAACAAGAGTTGGTGGGCACCATTTCCCTCTCCCACCCCAACTTAGATACACTATGACCTGCAGGAACCACTGCAGAATAATCTTTAGCTGGTGTGCTAACAGTGTGCCCTGCCCCTGTATTGTGTAGACCTGCCCCTTCCAATTCTCCCTGGGTGGGAGTCCATCCAAAGCGACACCACAAGCTTGGCAGTGTGTAAGCATTCTGGACAGCGGTCAGCACTCCAAGGGCTTCTACTCCAGGGAAAGGGTACACATACCAGTTCAACTGCAGCATCAGCAGTGGATGGGGGGCAGGCATCTGGTCTGATTGCAGGCCCTACCCACCAATAAAAACTTCTAGGGAAGAACACATGCAGATCATTTTACAGTTTGGAGCACTGCAACTCTGGCAAACTACTGCTCTGGTTCAACTTAAGACCAAGGGAACCGGGACACCTGGGTGGCTCAGTTGGTTAAGCAGCTGCCTTTGGCTCAGGTCATGATCCCAGCGTCCTGGGATCAAGTCCCACATTGGGCTCCTTGCTCAGCAGGGAGCCTGCTTCTCCCTCTGCCTCTGTCTGCCATTCTGTCTGCCGGTGCTCGCTCTCTCCCTCTCTCTCTCTGATAAATAAATAAAATCTTAAAAAAAAAAAAAAAAGACCAAGGGAACCCCAGACTGGCCCACTAATAATACAAAGACCAAACCCTGTCCACAAAAGGCAAAGAGAGCTACTTCAGATGACCAAACTGAAGCCAAATACAAATCAGCCACATTAGCAAGGTGCACACTATATACACAGGCAACACCCCTGAAGAGTCAGGCTCTGGAGCACAGGGGACACTGCATGGCAGGGCACTACAGGACCTCTTCTTCATAATGCCATTACTTGTAAGAGCAGGAGATGTAGCCGACTTCCCTAATACAAAGAAACAGACACAAGGAGTTAAACAAAATGAGGAGACACAAGTATATGCCCCAAATGAAAGAAGAGGACAAAATTTCAGCATGAGAGCTAAACAAAATGCAGACAAACAATATGCCTCATGGATATTTTAAAGTAATGATCATAAAGATACTCACTAGACTTGAGAAAAGAGTGGAGGCTCTCAGGGAGATCCTTAATAAAGAGATAGAAAACAACAACAACAACAAAAAAGAGGAGTAAAGGATGGGCTCAAACTTTAGTAACCATCAACACAATATGCACTATATATGGCAGATGTTGTATATAATACTTAATGGTAACCACAAATCAAAACCCAGTACTAAATATATATAAAAAAACAAGGAGAAAGGAATCCAAGTACATAACTAAAGAAAGTCAAAAAAATGTGAAAGAGCAAGAGAAGACAGGATCAGAGAAGAATTACAAAACAGCCACAAAATAAGTAACAAAATGATGGTTAATACATACTTACCAATAATTATTTTGAATGTAAATAGACTAATGCTCCAATCAAAAGACACAAGATGACAGAATGGATAAAAAAAAAAATAATACATGTATATGTGGTCTATAAGAAACTCATTTCAGACCTAAAGACACATGCAGACTTAAAGTGAGGGGATGGAGAAATTTTATCATGTAAATGGATGTGAAAAGAATGATAGCAATACTCAATATTGGACAAAATAAGCTTTAGAGCAAAGACAGTAAGGAGAGAGAAAGAAGGACACTATATATTAATAAAGGGGAAAATTCTACAAGAAGATATAAGAATTATAAATATTCATCCAATGTAAGAGTACCTCTATGCATAAAATAGTTAATAACATACATAAAGGAACTGAAATTAATAAAGTAAGTAAGGGACGGTAATACCCCACTTACATGAATGGACAGAGCATACAAACAGAAAATCAGCAAGGAAGCAATGACTTTGAATGACACACTGGACAAGAGGGACTTAACAGATAGATTCAGAAATATTCCAACCTGAAAGAGCAGGACACACATTCTTTTCAAGTGCACGCGGAACATCTCCAGAAGAGATCACATATTAGGCCACAAAACAAGTTTCAATAGATTCAGGAAGACTAAAGTCATGTCATGTATCTTTTCTGACCCCAAAACTATGGAACTAGAAATAAACCACAAGAAAAAACCTGGAAAGAGCACAAATGCACAAAGGTAAAATAAAGTACTACTAAACAATGAATAGGTCAACCAAGAAATCAAAGAAGAAATCAAAAACTACACGGAGGAAAATGAAAATGAAACACAATGGTACAAAATCTCTGGGATGCAGGAAAAGAGGTTCTAAGAGGGAATTTTAGAGCAATATCAGCTTACTTCAGAAGCAAGAAAAATCTCACAACCTAACCTTATACTTAAAGGAGCTAGAAAAAGAACAAACAAAACCTCAAGCCAACAGAAGGAAGGAAAAAATAAAGATTAGCTTAGAAACAATTTATTTTTTTAATTTTTAAAATTTTTTTGAAGATTTTGTTTATTTATTTGACAGAGAGATCACAAGTAGGCAGAGAGGCAGGGACGGGGCGGGGGCGAGGGAGGGGGCGGGAAGCAGGCTCCCCACCGAGCAGAGAGCCTGATGCGGGGCTCCATCCCAGGACCCTGGGATCCTGACCTGAGCCGAAAGCAGACACTTAATGAATGAGCCATCCAGGCCCCCCAGAAATAAAAATATAATAGAAATCAATGAAACCAGGAATCAGTTCTTTGTAAACATCAACAAAAATGAGAAACATTTAGCCAGACTCATAAAAAAGAAAGGGCGGTGGGGAGGGACTCAAAATCACGAACGAAAGAGGAGAAATAGCACCCAACACCACAGAAATATAAAGTTTTAAGAGTACTGTGAAAAATTACATGCCAACAAATTGCACAACCTAGAATAAAATGGATAAATTCCTAGAAACATATAACGTCCCAAAACTGAAGTAGGAAGAAGTAGAAAACTTGAACAGGCCAATTACCAGCAGTAAAATTGAACCAGTAATCAAAAAACTCCCAACAAAACAAAGTCCAGAATCAAAGAGCTTCACGGGTAAGGTCTAGCAAACATTGAAGGAAGAGTTAATATCTGTTCTTCTCAAAGTTTTCCAGAAATTAGAAGATGAAGGAAACCCTGTAGATTCCATTCTATGAGGCCAGCATTAAACTGATACCAAAACCAGATAAAAAAACCCACCAAAAAAGGGAACTACAGACCAGTATCTCTGGTGAACAGAGATGCAAAAAACCTCAACAAAATACTGGCAAACTGAATCCAACAATACATTAAAGAAGTCATTCATCATGGTCAAGTACGATTCATTCCTGGGATGCAAGGGCAGTTCAATATTCACAAATCAGGGTGATAGATCACATCAATAATAGAAAGGACAAGAATCATATGATCATTTCAACAGATGCAGAAAAAACATTTGACAAAGTATACCATCCATTCATAATAAAAACCCTCAAGAAAGTAGGTCTAAATGGAACATATCTCAACATAATAAAGGTTATCTATGGGAAGGTTATCTATGGGAAAAACCCACAGCTAATATCATCCTCAATGGGGGAAAAACAGTTTTTCACCTAAAGTCAGGCACAAGAGGTCCACTCTCACCACTTTTATTCAACATAGTATAGAAAATCCTAGTCATAGTAGTGTAAGTCAGATGGAAAATAAATAAATGAATAAATAAATAAAAGGCACCCAAACTGGTAAGGAAGAAGTAAAAGTGTAACTATTTGCAGATATGATACTATATACTAAAAACTCTATTCAAAAACTATTAGAACTGATAAATGAATTCAGTAAAGTTGCAGAGTACAAAATCAATCTACAGAAATATGCAGCACTTCTATACACTAATAATGAAGTAGCAGAAAGAGAAATTAAGAAAACAATCCCATTTACAACTGGACCAAAAAGAATAAAATACCTACAAATAACCAAAAGGGTAAAAGACCTGTACTTTGTAAACTATGAGACACTGGTGAAAGAAATTGAAGATCATACAAAAAAATGGAAAGACATGTCTATGCTCATGGGAGAATATTGTTTAAATGTCTATACTACCAAAGCAGTCTACAGATTTAATGCAATTCCTATCAAAATGCCAACAGCAGGGGCGCCTGGGTGGCTCAGTGGGTTAAGGCCTCTGCCTTCAGCTCAGGTGGTGGTCCCAGGGTCCTGGGATCCAGGCCCGCATCGGGCTCTCTGCTCGGCGGGGAGCCTGCTTCCCCCATTCTCTCTACTTGTCTCTGCCTACTTGTGATCTCTCTCTCTGTCAAATAAATAAATAAAATATTTTTTAAAAAATGCCAACAGCATTTTTCACAGAGCTAGAACAATCCTAAAATTTGTATGAAATCACAAAAGATCTTGACTAGCCAAAACAATCTTGGAAGAGAAAACCAAAACTGGAGGTATCACAATTCTGAATTTCACGTTATATTACAAGGCTGTAGTAACTGAAACAGTACAGTACTAGCACAAAAACAGACACACAGATCAATGTAACAGGACCGGAAATCCAGAAATAAACTCATGATTATATAGTCAATTAATCTGGTAAAGGAGGCAAAAATATGCAGTGGAAAAAGTCCGTCTTTTCAACAATGGTGTTAGGAAGAGGGAACAGCTACATGCCAAAGAATGAAACCGGACTACTTCGTCACACCATTCACAAAAATAAACTCAAAATGGATTAAGGACCTAACTATGAGATCCGAAACCATAAAAATCCTAGAAGAGAACACAGGAAGTAATTTCTTGGACATTGGCTGTAACAACATCTTTCTAAGTGTATCTCCTAAGGCAAGGGAAAACAAAGCAAAATTAAACTGTAGGAACTACATCAAAATAAAAAAGCTTCTGCACAGTGAAAGAAACAATCAACAAAACTAAAAGAAAACCTACTGAATGGAAGAAGAGATTTCCAAATGATATATTATAAATGGTTAGTATCTAAAATATATAAAGAATCTATACAACTCAATACCAAAACAACAGATAATCCAATTAAAAAATGGGCAGAAGACATATACAGACGTTTTTCCAAAGAAGACCCGAAAAAGGCCAACAGACACATGAAGATGCTTAACATCAGAGAAACACAAGTCAAAACCACAGTGAGGTATCACCTCATACTTCGAAGAGCTCAAATCAAAAACACAAGAAACAACAAGTACTGGCAAGGATGTAGAGGAAAAAGGAACCCTCGTGCAGTCGGTGGGAGTGCAAACTGGGGCAGCCACTGTGGAAAACAGCATGGAGGTTCCTCAAAAAATTAAAAACAGAATTACCATATGATCCAGTAATTCCACAGAGTATTTACCCAAATGGTACAAAGACACTCCTTTGAAAAGATATGTGCACCCCTATGTTTACTGCAGCATTATTTATAATACTCTAATTATTGAAGCAACCCATGGGTCCATCAAAAGATGAAAGGACAAAGAAGATGTGATAGATAGATAGATAGATAGAGCTCCAAAAAATATTACTCAGCCATAAAAAGAATGGAATATTGCTATTTGGAACAACATGGATAGATCTAAGGGGTATACTGTGTAGTGAGAGAAGTCAGTGAGAGGAAAACAAATACCATATGATTTCATTCATACGTAGAATTTGGATGCAGGGCTCAATCCCAGGACCCCAAGATCATGACCTGAGCCAAAGGCAGACAACTGAACCACCCAGGCACCCCTGGAATTAGATTTTTTAAAGTGAATGTTTCCTTTATAAAAAGTTTACCTAGCTATTTAAAACAAAATCAAAATAAAAGAAGGTTAAGGTGGTATCACATGACATTTTTCCCTTTCTTTTATTCTGTTATTCATACACTTAAGCCTTGTTATTTTGCAGTCCTTCATCTCCCTACACTTAGTTCTCAGTTTACTGATTTTTTTTTTTTTTTGGCTCTAATTTGCCTGTTTAACCTGTCCATTAAGTTTTAATTTCAAGCTGCTTTATTTTTTACTTCTTTAAAGTTTTGTCTACTTTTTTTCATAATGGCCTTTTTTTCCCTTGGGGCATATCCCTGTTTTTCATCTCTTTCATCACTGTAAGTACACATTATGTTAGTCTCTTTGAGATCATTCTTGTACTTTAAGGTTTTGTGTTTTGGTTTTTTGTATGCTAGTTGTCATGTTTGTTTTACCTGCTGAATGGCCCACCTTCATGGTGGATGTTTTCATCATGTAGTTTTTAATTTTTTATTCTGAGGTGATGTTTAGACTATAGACTAAGAGCCGAGGCTCTTTTTCTCATGGTAGTCCCTTTTTTTATTATTGTTCAGTGCCCGAGGTCAACACAGCTGAGTTATCTGTTGTTTCCTTCCACCCTGGATAAATTTCCTGGTTGGCCCTTCAGTGAGGGTCAAGACCGTTCAGGGCACAGGCCTTATGTGGAGTGTCACTAACCCCTCAGTTCACACCATGCCACATCTCCCACCCTGTGACGCGAGGACCTGATCATCCTCCAAACGCCAGCTTCACATCTTGAGTTCACCCCTGCAGTTTTCATGTCTTCTCACATTTTTTTCCCCCTTCAAGGTCAGAAATTATTAAGTTCTGGGTGCCTGGGTGGCTCAGTAGGTTGAGCCTCTACCTTCGGCTCAGGTTGTGATATAAGAGTCCTGGGATCGAGTCCCGCCCCGGGCTCTCTGCTCTGCAGGGAGCCTGCTTCCTCCTCTCTCTCTCTCTCTGCCTTTCTGCCTACTTGTGATCTCTGTCAAATAAATAAATAAAATCTTTTAAAAAAATTATTAAGTGCTTATGGTGGGGGGGAAATTTCATATTAGTTCAGTCTGTCATATTGATGGAGCCTCCACATTTTCTTTACTGTTGTTATATTGCTCTTGCAGTTATTTTTTTATTCGGTTATTAAAAATGGGCTCTGCTGAATATAGTTTCTCAGATTCAAATCTGTGAATTGTTAATTAGAGCAGTTGCATTTGATCCTAGGAGCTGAAGTCTTATTAAAGCAGGGTCAAACCTTGTTGATAATTTAAGATTTTATTTATTTATTTATTTATTTATTTATTTATTTATTTATTTGGTATAGAGTATTGCTAGGGGTTCAAATAGCTCTTTCTAGGAAGCATTATAACTCAGAGAAATTTCAACCAGTGAAAACTGCTAGAAGCAGAAAATTAAAATATCACTTATTCCTATGGAAGGCAAGATAGGCTATTAGATATGCTAAATGCCACTTGTAATCACTTAGTAATCTCTTTGTTAGTTGCTATTAATATGATAATCTATTAATTTAGCAATATGGTACAGAGGAACTAGCACTGTTTAAGAAGTAGGACAGCATAGGCTTGAATACCAGATCTGCCTGTGATAAGCTGTGTGAACGTGTACAAAACTTAACCTGATATTAACAATACATTCTTTTAGAGTTATGATGATCAGAAGACAGACACTGCTTGATAACCATTAGTTATTTTTTAATTTATTTTCAGCATAACAGTATTTATTATTTTTGTACCACACCCAGTGCTCTATGCAATCCGTGCCCTCTATAATACCCACCACCTGGTACCCCAACCTCCCACCCCGCCCCCCGCCACTTCAAACCCCTCAGATTGTTTTTCAGAGTCCATGGTCTCTCAATGTTCACCTCCCCTTCCAATTTCCCCCAACTCCCTTCTCCTCTCTAACTCCCCATTTCTTCCATGCTCTTTGTTATGCTCCACAAGTAAGTGAAACTATATCATAATTGACTCTCTCTGCTTGACTTATTTTATTGATTTTGTTATTAAAATGGATTGGCTAAGAGCAGCATTTCCCAAAATGCAGTCCAAGACATAAGCATATGAATCATCCGGGGTGCTTGTTTGAATCTTCATTTTATTTTTTTTAAGACTTATTTCTTTATTTGAGAGAGAGAGCATACACAAGCTGGGGGGGGGAGGGGCAGAGGGAGTGGGAGAGCCAAACTCAAGCAGACTCCACAGTAAGCATGGAGCCCGATGGGGGCTTGATCTCACCACCCTGAGATCATGACCCGGGCCAAAACCAAGAGTTGGACGGTTAACTGCCTGTGCCATCCAGGCATTCTGAATCTCTATTTTAAACAGTCCCTACTGATGATACTTCATCACATTCAAGCCTGAGATTAACTGGTTAAGCATGTAAAAGTAACAGTTTTTATGAGAAAACATAGGAATAACATAACATAAGACTACAAGTTCCATTTGTGACAAAGAAGAATGAAAACCAAAGATACCTTATATGTACTGAATTGTCTACTTCTCAAGAAGGGCAGGAGTTTTGTGGACTTTAATATTGAGTTATATCGGGGTGCCTGGGTGGCTCAGTGGGTTAAGCTGCTGCCTTCAGCTCAGGTCATGATCTCAGGGTCCTGGGATCGAGTCCCACATCGGGCTCTCTGCTCGGAAGGGAGCCTGCTTCCCTCTCTCTCTCTCTCTCTCTGCCTGCCTCTCCATCTACTTGTGATTTCTCTCTGTCAAATAAATAAATAAAATCTTAAAAAAATATATTGAGTTATATCCCAGCTTTAAGAGAACACAGCAGAGGAAAATCACATCTACCCAACCACTCTAGTCTGAGACACCATCTGTTTTACCAGGACTATTGCATTAAGCCCCTGACTAGTTTCAAATGTCACCTTCTTAGGAAAGCTTTCCATTGCCTTCATAGCATCCTCTGGTCTCTTGCTCTGTTTTCCTTACCCTGTGCTGCTTTTCTCCATTTCATGCATCAGAGATCATATGTATTCATATGTAAATATTATATAATATATAATTATTAATTTTTCTGGGTCTAAATCCACTTACTAGGCTGTAAAACTATGAAAACATGGACTCTGTAGAGCCTTGACAAATATTAACTGAATAAATAAATGAAAGGGCTTATGGAAGGCCTCTCTTCCATTTGAATTATTAGAAAAGATAGAGGATTCCAAAGAGAATACGAAAATAATCTAGAGACAAAGATGCCCTATGGATGTTGCACAAATCAAACCAGTTTGATGTGAGTTTGATGTGGAGAAGAATTTTCTAGCAAAGGGGAAAAAATGAAAGAACTTCTGAGCCTCTGGAACTATTTAACAGGAATCAGTTTCTTATGACAGAAGGTTAAACCAGGGCTTCCAGAAAAACAGCAGTAGCAGCGACACAAGAAGAGCTATAGAGACTCTAGCAAGTAGGAGGTCATGTGCTGGTGAAGGATGCTTGTGGACCATTTTCTCTACCAGGTGCTAGGCTTCCTACCTGGGACAAGTATCCCCAGTATAGGAGACTACAGATACCACAACTTCTGATGACTGGCCATGGGAGAAAGACACATTTGTAAAAATATAAAACTATTTCCCTTGTGAAATAGACTTGTGAAACCCTGGAATACACAGGAGTAAGTTTTTTCCTTCCTTTTCTCTAAAGTACTTGCCTTTGAAAAAGGAAAGATCACATACAAATGAATAACTAGCTAAAAAAGAGAAACAGACTAGAATTTGTTTTTCTGGATGATGACTAATTTTAGAATAATTGGATCCTGGCAGGGACAGAACCCAATCTCAAGGAGACAAAGAAGGAAGTATTTGGCAGCCTTGTCCACTGGATGAAGATGTTGTAAACCCAGATAAAATCAAATACAAAAGAGAACAACAGATGTAATACAGAAAAAAAGAACTGCAGTGGAGGACAGAGTTCAGTAAGGCTCCAAGAAAATTAAGGGAAAGGGAAATTTAGTCTACTATTAGATCCTTAACTGCCTGTGAATCAGAGCATACGTTATGATACAGAAGGGTAAATGTGATCTCTTGGATATTATTAAGGCTTTGCAAGAAGGTTCTCAGGACTGAACACATACTGATTAAAACAGAGAAAATAATTGTTTGATGGTTCCTCAAAAAGTTAAACACAGAATTACCTTGTGATCCAGCAATTATACTCCTAGGTATGTATACTAAAGAATGGAAAATAGGTACATATTCAAACAAATACTTATTCAGAAATATGCATTAGTAGCTTTATTCACAATAGCGTAAAGTGGAAGCCACCCCAAATGAACAGATAACCAAATGGTGATTTATACATATTATGAAATATTATTCAGCTATAAAAAGGAATCAAGTACTTATAAGTGAATATGGATGAACCTCAAAAAAGAAACTCTTTTAAGTGAAAGAAGCCAGACACAAAAGGTCAAATATTTTTTTCATTTATATGAAATCTCCAGAATGGGTAATGCCATGGAGACAGAAAGCAGGTTAATCACTGTCAGGGGCTACAGAGAGAGGGAGAAATGGGGAATAAGTGCTTACTGGGTTTAGGGTTTCCTTTTGGGGTGATGAGAATCTTTTGGAACTAGATAGAGGTAATGGCTACACATCATTATAAATGTACAAAATGTCACAAATTGTTCACTTTAAATAAAGTGATGTAAACATCATCTCAATAAAATAAATACAGTCTGAAAGGTTGAAAAAATTTTTAAAATTTTTTATGGACAGGGAGGGAAAGGGCCAAGAGGGAACAAAAAAAGCAGTGTAGAGTACTTCATGAGGCCAACGGTTACAGACAAGACACACCGAAGTGACAGAATAATAAAAAGAAGATACAGACAGCCTAGTTAGACCATTAAGAACGATGCTTTCCAATCAAGGATGCAGAACATAAGGAATACATGAATGATGTCTAGCCCAGAGGACATATACTGTGCGTATAGCAAAGGTTCACTAAGGGAAGGTCACTGTCTCCGAAAGCTAACATTACTAGAGCTGTGAATTTCAGAAGGCTGTGTGCCTTAGTAAGGTAAATATACAGATGTCAGGATCATTTGGAGAAAGCAGAACTTGGTTTTCAAAACTGGGAACAGCAAAAACCATCAACATTTGCACTGTCCCTGGCTGAATGATCAGAGATGGGGGCCGGGGGAAGGAGGGTAGAGGAGCACATGGAGACACAGAGACCTATAAGCAATGAGATTGGCCAGGAAGGCTGTGTCCAGACTAGTGCCTGAGTGCCAAGCTGAACAGTCTGGATCTTATTCATTAGTTAATGGGGACCCATGAAGATTGCTAAGTAGGGAATGACATAAGCTGTGCTTCGGGGAAATTAATCTGGCAGGCGTGTATAGTGTTGATGAGAGGGTAAAAGAGCAGTAAGAAGTTGACCATAATCATCATGTAAGAGAATATAACACATGCATTGAGATAATGACCATGGGTTGAAAGAAAAGGGACAGATAAAAACATGCATTAGAAAGGTGATTAGAAGTAGGGGACAAAGACTATATTCTAAGGATTTAATTTGGGGAGACTAGGAGGGTGACTGGGTCATTAGTTAAGAGATAGTATCATAGGTGATTAGACAGAAAGCAGACATGACACTGACATGAGTTTCATTTTATATGTTATTACATTTCAAACGCTGGAGGAACCTGCAAGGGAAGATGCCTAATAGACAGCAGTAAAGCCTGAGGGAGATCAGAAAACCAGTAGGCATCCAAAAAGGTTTAAAGGTTGAAACTTGATTGAAGGTTTTTATGCAGATGGTCAGTGAGCTCTTGGGGAAATGAAATCAACCAGAAGCAAGTACAAGTTTGCTGCCAACTAGTTATGCCAGATCAACTTCAATTTCTTTGTGACAAGAAAGACTACAGACTAGACTATAGATCAGACCAGTGTTCTAGACTACGTGTATCTTGATTTTAGCTAAATATTTCATAAGTATTTTGTGATTACAGCCAAAATAGAAACCCATCGGGGCAAGAGCAGATAGGGATTGAATCAAAGTGGATTGAGTCACCATACCTGAAGTACACGGATTGTGGCATCTGTACCAACAGAACCACAAACACAGAAGAGCCTAAAAAAGTATTAGCTTTATATGAAAATGGTATTACTCTAGAGAAATGGCCTATTTATCTCACTGGATACTTGGAACTAAAATCCAATAGAACTATCACAAAATATGTTGTTGGTTTAAAGTGCCATTTGATGGTTCGGAATTTCACTAAGACTGACCACAGAAATTATTCTTATGAAATTACTTCAAAAGAGTAAGATAGAGTTCCTTGTGAATATTATTTGGAAGGAAACTAATTTTTTTTTTAAAGCATGCTGTTGTCCTTGTACAGTGTATACACAGAAGTTTTCTATTTAATAATTTTGGAGGCCAAAAAGTTTTGCTGTTAAAATACCATACCTAATTGTATATGTCATTGTATGTTAATCTCTGTTAAAGTATTGTTATAAAAAATGCCTTTCAGGGGCACCTGGGTAGCTCTGTGGGTTAAAGCCTCTGCCTTCAGCTCGGGTTATGATCCCAGGGTCCTGGGATCGAGCCCCACATTGGGCTCTCTGCTCTACAGGGAGCCTGTTTCCTCCATTCTCTCTCTCTCTCTCTCTCTGCCCACTTCTCTGCCTACTAGTGATCTCTGTCAAATAAATAAATCTTTTTTAAAAAAATGTCCTTCAATATTGTAAGTCATCAGCTATTTGCATTTGAAGAATTCATTGCTCAGAGTCCACGAGGAAGTGGTAGGACCTGGGAATTAAACACAAGGAAAGATGCAGAAGTTCCTATCCAAACTCTCCATAGTCCAACATCACTGGCTCTCTGTACTGGGAGGAAGAGCCAATATATAACTGCAAAACACACTGAAAATAAGGTGTTAGGAAAGTACCTAACAAAGATGGCATATTCCCTGCAAAGAGAAATCCATCATCTCTAACTGCCACCCAATAAAATAAATAGTTATCGTTAGTCTTGAGATATTGTCTCCATATACAACAGAAGGCTAATATCATCTTTTTTTAAAAAATATTTTATTTATTTATTTGACAGAGAGCAAGCACAAGCAAGGGGAATGGCAGGCAGAGGGAGAAGCAGGCTCCCCACTAGGCAAGGAGCCCAATGTAGGACTTGACCCCAGGACCCTGGGATCATGACCTGAGCCGAAGGCAGATGCTTAACCAACTAAGCCACCCAGGTGTCCCACTAATATTGTCTCTTATTAAAAACACTTACAAAGTAGTTACCCTAAATATATAAATTGCACTATTTCATTTTAACTCAACTTTAAAATACAGAATTGTGAAAGAATGGATGTATGGATGAATGGGCGGACAGCAGATTGACAGATGGATAATCCTTTCCCAAGTTTAGACACTACGACAAGATCATAGTTTTGTAGTATGTAGGAGAGATTTCTACTTCCATAACCAACTTTTTTTTTTATTACAATAATCCTGATTTTCCTCCTATGGCAACTAGTAAAGATGGCATTTCATAAAGACGGGATTTCCAAGCCTCCCTTGTTACAAGGTTGGCCAGTGATATAAAAATAGAAGTTAATGGGTAGAACAAAGGATCTTCAAGGGGGGACTAAGAGGATACCCTTTCCCCTACCTTCCACTGCCTTCTCCTTTCATCCTTTCTAGGATTCAGGAGTGATGCTGGCATCAGAAACTGAGTAGCCAAAGAAATTGACATGGAAACTTCAGTTGACTTTAAAAGTGGTGCTCTGAGGAGGACAGGGCTGAGAAACAGGTGTTCTGAGTTTTTTTAGGAGTAGGAGAAAGCCAAATGGATGGTCTGTTATATAGAGTTAAATTTAACTACAAGTAAGGCACACTGTATCCAGTATTCAGTTCTCACCTTTCCACTACACACTTCTCATCTTAAGATGTTACCTAATTCAAAGTTATAATGTTTGCAATTCATTCAAAGGTTTTTGCAAATATCAAGGCAGAGAAAGATATCATCACATGCCTGGATAGTCTATGGCCTTGTGTCCATATGATCTACTTTGAGAATATTTTGAATTTCCACTTTTTAAGTAAATGTTAATAGCATGGTAATTATTTTGATGAATTTCCAGTGAAGGGTGAGATGGTGTGACAGCTGTCAGCAAAGTGTCAAATAGACTGTGGCAGTGAAGGTGAGAGGATTTAAAAGCCCTTATTCATGGTGGCCTTGATTTGTTCTGATACCCTGATAAAAATTGGTATCCACTGAAAAAATCATGTTTACCCATCCCCATAATCCTTCCATATCCTATTGTTTTTCCTAGCCTCAGTTCCCCCACGCTTCTTTCAACTGTTTTCAGAGATGATACCAGTTGTAGAAATGATTCTGCCTTAGACTTGTACCAGTCCCAACTGAGTTTTAAAGTGCCTATCATTTCTAATAACCCATTCAGTGGGACCCAAACTATTAAGTCACATATTAAGACTTGGGCTTCTTACTCCTAGGAACATCACTGAGCTTACTCCATGTGGTAGGAGGAATTCTGAGATGACATCCATAATCTCCACTCACTGAGCAGCCTCCCTGCCCTTGAGTGCAGGTGGAAACTGTGACTTCTTTCTAATGTAGGTAATGTGGAAACAGTGATGGGATGTCACTTCTATGATTACATATACTATGTATATGAGACTCTGTCTTAGCATGCTGGATTGTGAGGAATTCTCCTGTTGGTCTCGACAGTAGCAAACAGCCTTACTATAAACTGCCAACAGGGGTACCTGGGGGCTCAGTCGGTTAAGCATCTGCCTCCAGCTCAGCTCATTATCCCACGGTCCTGGGATCAACTCCCACATGGGGTTCCCTGCTTAGCGGAGAGCCACCTTCTTCCTCTGCCTGCTGTTCCCCATGCTTATGCTCTTTCTCTCTGTCAAATAAATGAAATCTTAAAAAAAAAAAAAAAAAAAAGCCAACAGAGAGGGCCACATATTAGGGAACTGAAAGTAATCTCTATGATCCAATTGGGGCAAACAGTTGATATCCAGTGAAAAGCCAAAGGCCTCAGTTTTACAGCCACAGAAAAATGAATTCTGCCAATAACCTGAAGGAGCTTGGAAATGGATTATTTCCCGGTCGAGCCTCCAGATAATACCACAGCCTAGAGAACACTTTGATTATTTGAGAGGTCTTGAACAGAGGATCCAACTAAGTCAATCATGATTCCTGACTCACAGAACTGTAAGACAATAAACAGGCCTCGTTTCAAAATATAAGCCTGTGGTAATTTGTTATGAATCATAGCAAATGAATATACTCGCAAGCCTCTTTTGCTTCCAACTTGACCTGGACCAGGCAGCCCAGCGTTGATTTTCTCAGTGCTCTCCTAATTGAAGCCCTTCGAATTGAAGAGCTCTAATCCACAGCACTATAGCTTTAGCTTTGGTCACTTTTCTGAGAACAAACAGCTTGGAAACCACGAAAACAGAATCAGGGAAATAAATGACGCCATGAAGCGTTCCAACGTCAGAATTATTGGAATCCCTGAAGGGGACGAGAAAGAAAGAAGTCTAGAAGATATAGTGGAACAAGTCCTTCATGAAAATTTTCCCAATCTCGCGAGTGGAACCAGCGTTCATGTACTAGAGGCTGAACGGTCTCCACCCAAGATTATACATTCCAAAAAACATCACAACACCTGATAGTCAAATTGAGGAATTATAATTGTAGGTATAATCTCTTGAGAGCTGCCAGGGCAAAGAGGCTCCTTACGTACAGAGGGAAGCCCATCAGAATAACGTCAGACCTGTCCACAGAGACCTGGCAAGCCAGAAAAGGCTGACAAGATATATTCAGGGCACTAAATGAGAAGAACATGCAGCCAAGAATACTTTATCCAGCAAGACTGACATTCAAAATGGATGGAGAGATAAAGAGTTTCCAAGACCGGCAAGGTTTAAAAGACTATGCAACCACCAAGCCGACACTGCAGGAAATTTTAAGGGGGGTTCTATAAAAGAGGAAAAATCCTAAGAATAGCATTGAACAGAAATATAGAGACAGTCTTCAGAAAGAAAGACTTCAAAGGTAACTCGATGTCAATAAAAACGTATCTATCAATAATCACTCTCGGGGTGCCTGGGTGGCTCAGTGGTTAAATCCTCTGCCTTCGGCTCAGGTCATGATCTCAGGGTCCTGGGATCGAGCCCCACATCGGGCTCTCTGCTCAGCGGGGAACCTGCTTCCTCCTCTCTCTCTGCCTGCCTCTCTGCCTACTTGTGATCTCTGCCTGTCAAATAAATAAATAAAATATTTAAAAAAAATAATAATCACTCTCAATGTGAATGGCCTAAATGTGCCCATAAAATGGCACAGGGCTGCAGATTGGATAAAATGACAAGACCCATCCATATGTTGTCTACAAGAGACCCATTTTGAACCTAAAGATACACCCAGACTGAAAGTGAAGGGTTGGAGAAGCATCTTTCATGCCAATGGGCCTCAAAAGAAGGCTGGGGTAGCGATTCTCATATCAGATAAATTAGACTTTAAACTAAAGACTGTAGTCAGAGATACAGAAGGACACTACATAATCCTTAAAGGGACTATCCACCAAGATGATCTAACAATTGTAAATATCTATGCTCCCAATATGGGAGCAGCCAATTACTTAAGAAAACTGATAATCAAGATAAAGAGTCATATTGATATGAATACACTAATCGTAGGAGATTTATCTCCATTCCTACACAAACCCACACCCTTCCACATACTTGTCAACCTGTAGACTTGTTGAGCCTTGTAGATTCCACCTTACTTTGGTGAATCCCACATTTCTAAATATACAGGTCTTAACTACTGCAATTCTCATATCCCTCATGGAGCTTGGCCAAAGATTGTCCAGTATTCAGACATTACTCATGAATGGGTCTCCTGGTCAATAACCACCTGTCAGCCTGGATTACTAGAAATATTTCCCCTAATCCTCCCATCTCCAATTCCTTGCATCACTACCTCTTAGGTTATCTTTTCCCTTTTTGGAGACTCACTGTAGATGTGTTTACTTTAACTCTATCTTGAGACTACAATATTTATTGGATTCTAGACTTTCTTACACCTTCTTTCTACATCTAAAAGAAAGCAAAACAAAACTGCCAAGAACATCAACAACAACAAAGCAAAAACAAAGGGCTACCCATTAATTTTAAGAAGAAAGCAAATTCAGTATTAAATGTTTGTTAAGTCCGGCCAGCCTATTAGTACTTCTATATACTGATACAGACATATAATTTAATTTTGTATATGTTCAATTTGGGAGCAATAGAAATGAATTGTAATGTCAAAAGAATATTTACAACATGTTTGCATCCATTTTATAGGCCTTGAAATAGCTTTTTAAAAAGCAAATCTATGGGACGCCTGGGTGGCTCAGTGGGTTAAGCCGCTGCCTTCGGCTCAGGTCATGATCTCAGGGTCCTGGTATCGAGTCCCACATTGGGCTCTCTGCTCAGCAGGGAGCCTGCTTCCCTTCCTCTCTCTCTGCCTGCCTCTCCGTCTACTTGTGATTTCTCTCTGTCAAATAAATAAATAAAATATTAAAAAAAAATCTATTATTTTTTGCAAATCTATTATTTTTACAAATCTAAATTGTTATGAAGTATTATAATTAACAAATCTGTTTTATGATGTGTGTTACACCTCTGATAAACTTGAGGCCATCTTGAGGCTATGGTGAACAGGAAAGAAATGATCATTCATTACCAAATTCATGTGAGAAAGTTATGTACTTTAATCTATCGTACTGGAGTTTTTATTAATTAATTGCAGCAAATACTGCTTCTTTTCTGTAGTATATAATTTAGGACATAGTATTTACTGCCTTTAATAGATTATGGTCATTATCAATAAAAAATGCTTACTAAAAGCAAGGCATTATTTAAAATGTTTTATGTACCTTATCTCATTAAATCTGGGCAAAACATGATGTCAAAGGAGTGATTAATCCATTTCATAGATGAGAAATTAGAAGATTAAAGACAGTAGATAAACTTCAAAAGATAACAAAAATGTAAATAAGGATTTAAGCCCAGGCTTTTCCAACATCTCCTACTGTGGTGTGCTGGTCTAATTCATTTCCTTTATCTGCATGGTCAAATAAACTGTGCTGCTGTAAGGTTCCCAAGTTTTAAAGTTGCACTGAAATACAGCATGTATGATTAACTTAAAACAAAAACCTGCATTCTTTTCAGCTCACATCTTATTTGGATTTAATACACTAATAAGTGTATATGTATGTATGTGTATTACGCATTAACAGAAATTTGTGTTGCAGCAATTACTTATAAATAAAAAGTGCTAGATATATCATAGATAACCCTTTCAGGAAAACAGCCAATGCTAATCATAAATACAACCAGGGTGACTGGGATTTCACTGAGTCTGTAAATTAAATTATAGATAACTGACATCTTAACAATACTGAGTTTCCAAGGACCTTGAATATTTTCCTATTTACTTAAAGTAAATAGACTTTAATTTACTTCAGCAGTGTTTTGTAGTTTCCGGAGAGTAATTTTGTGCATATTTTACTGTTTATCCCTGAGTATTTCATGGTTTTGATGTTATTGTAAATAATATTTTAAAATTCTAAACTCCAGTTGTTCATTTCCAGTGTACAGGCACAACTGATTTTTTTGAATACTGCCCTTATAATCTTCAACCTTATTAAACTTTCATATTAGTTCCAGTAGTGTTTTCATACATACCTTAATATTTAATATACGTATAAACATGTTGTGGAGCACTGGGTGTTGTACATAAACAATGAATCTTGGAACACTGTATCAAAAACTAATGATGTATTTTCTGGTGACTAATATAACACAATAAAAAAAAAACTTTTGCTTTTTTACTTATTTATCTGTATGCCTCTTATTTATTTTTTTCTTGTAGTGTTATACTATCTAGGACCTCCAGCACAACACTGAAAAAGTGGTGAGATCAGTTATCCATGCTTTATTTCCTATCTCAATATGATGCTTTATGGTTATGATATTCTTTATGATTAAGGAAAGCATTGTGATTAACTTTGTAGTTACTGTAGTATTTCATAGATAATGTTTCTCAGAATAATGAAGTTCCCTTATATTCCTAGTTTTCTCAGAATTTTTATTATGGATGTTCAATTTTGTCAAATGCTTTTTCTGCATCAATTTAGATAATTGGTTTTGCTCCTTCATTATGTTAGTATGGTAATTTACATTGATTGACATTTGAAAGTTAAACAACGCTGCATTTCTGAAATAGCCCCCACTTGGTTATGATATATTATTCTTTTAAAAATATACTGTTGGATTCAATCTGCTAATATTTTGGTAAGGATTTTGTTTGTAGGAGTATTGGTCTGTAGATTTCTCTCCACTTAGGGTCTTTGTCTAGGTTTGAAATCAATTAATTACTGCCTTCTCAAATGAGTTAGGAAGTATTTCTCCTCCTCTTCCTTTTTATATATGGTTATATTTATAAATAAAATAAATGTCCAGAATTCAGTAGTTTTACCAGCATAATTTCTGCTTCACTTCCCCACACATCCATCCCCCACAGATAATTTCTTTTACTTAGGTGTTTCAAAACCTCAATGCGTACCTCATTCCTATTTTAAAATAGATCAATATAAAATCAGCTGGCTTTGTAGAAATAATTTTGTATAAGTATGAACTATGAGAATCAATGGGGTGCAAAGAAATTCAAAATATCGTCAAGATACTGTGCTTAGAAAATAACTTCGATGTTTTCAAATAAGTCTTTGTGTGATGAAGAATACTGCTCATATAATGACCAGGTTTCAAAATAAAACATAGAGTCAAAATCTTACAGAATTCTAATTAAATAGAAAAGGACAGTTTTCTAATTGTTCTTAAAGGGGCCTTTTTAAATTATTATTATTTTAAAGATTCTAAGTGTCACCTCCTCAAATTCCTAATATTCTCAATTGGTTTTATACTTTCGTAGGAAAAGAGTCAAAGTAACTGTATTTGTTAAATGTGTGTGGTGGAAAATCACCAATTAAATGTGTTAATAACAACCGTTAGATGGCGGAATAAGAAAAACTAAGGCTAAGTTACTTTAGATTGAATAATTTCCCTTAGGAATATCACTCCTTTCTAACATTTCTACGTTTCTCTTACAGTATTATCACACCTATTAAATAGTGCAACTTTTCAATACAATGTGAAACTATAAATTATTCTCCGAAATAAAATTCTCATCTTAATTGCTAAGAGACTTATCCTAACCATTTGTTGTGTGGTGAATTCATCACCATGGAGAACTACTACTATGGCACTTCTCCCTCACCAGAACTCAGGTGACAACACAGAACATTAGACCACACGGTAAGCTACTCATTAAGTGATTAACTTTGTCTGACCCAGTTTGTCAAGTTTTTGTGTTCCAAATGTCAATTTCTATTCACTTGATTTCTTTCCACTTGGTTTTGCTAGACTAAGAATAAATTGCCTTTTTCAAGGAAAAGCAAAGGAAGTAAGACTATCAGGAAAAGTAAACTCAGAGGACTCTTGGGGAAAAAATTAAGTACTGGTGAGAATCATCTTTAAGTTAATTAACCAGTTTGGGAGGTAATTGAGATTCTTGCTTCATCCTCTTTGCCTAACACTGCCCCTCTGCGCTGCATTTTACACTTGGGTACTTACTACTGTTTACCCTGATTCCACAGCACATGCCAAATCTAAGAAAACTTTCAGTAAAGCAATTGCTTAGACCAGACCCAATTTCTTGTACCTAAAAAAACCCAAAACTCAACTTACTTTATAATCTAGTGATAGAAAGTCAGTAGTTACTTTTATACATAATCAGTTCATTATTACAATTTCTGTCAGAAATAACAGAGAACTAAAAGGAGATCCAACTAGACACACACTTTCTGCATCATGAGGGGTTTAGTTATCAAGGAATTTATAGCTGCTGGCTAAAAAGACAGTTTAAAATGATCTGTTAATGTCTTTCATCCATGCTGATCCATTACCAAGATGATCAAAAGTTGGCTAAAAAGCCTCCAACATCTCATCAAATATATTATTTTCAACAGTTGGTTGGCTTAGAGGAGACTGTTAAAGGATTTCTAGTAATGTTTCAGGTGATCAGAAAGAAAATATCTGATTATATCTCAGACGGGCGGAAAAAAGTACAAGTTTAAACTTACTTCAGGGTACTTTTATTATTTACTCAGAACACCATATCTACTTGCTGTGAACTGATTTATCCAAGTCCTAAAAGATATTCTCTAAGGTAATTAATATTGCCAATATGATTAAAGGTTACCAAATGTCAAAATAAATGCAGAGGGCTGAGGAGGGTAAAAGTACTACTTTGTTTCGTACGTTTTCAGTGTTATGCCAGTGCAGTCATTTGAAAAAAAATATCCCAGTATTTCTGGTGTTAATATTATCAAAGAAAGGAATGATCAATTCTAGTAAGAGAAAAAAGCTGTTAGAAATGTTAAGGATAAAAGATTCATAATCTGTAAAATATCTTGCCTGATGAGCTGTGATTGAAAATAAGAGGGAGTGGGTCAAGAGTCGAAGATCATTCCTGAAGTTCTAATGTGTTGCCAGTCATTGAAAATGGAAACACAGTAAGTAGTAAGTATTTAGAAGTATGGAATTAAAGTTCATGATAGATGTCTGGAATAAAGAAACATCCGAGAGTCATGAGAACATGAGAAACAGAAGTTGCTGAAGATTTGGGTGTGTAAGGATATGACCTGGAATGTGTAAGAAGACAGAAGAGGGAATCCTAATGACCAACAGCATCTAAGAGTTTATTTGAAAGATGAGGGGGCATCTAAATAGACTAGAAAGACACAGTCTTAAAATGAACAATACACAGGTAAGCTCTCAAAGGGCAGGCGCGATGCTATATTTCTTGTCATTTTATGTATTCAGGGCACCTGTTATACTACCTGGAACACCACACATCAACATTTGTTAACTAAATGAGCAACCAACCAAGAGAGTAGTGTCCTATCAAACTGAACGCACAGAGCGTGTCAAGGAGGAAATAATTTATAGTAGGGACTACTGGATTTGGCAATCAGAAAGTCATTAAAAATCTTAGCAAGAATGACTCCTATGGAGGGGTGCACGGCTGGCCCAGTCAGTAGAGCATGTGACTCTTGATCTCAGGGTTGTGAGTTTGAACCCCATGTCGCATGCACAGATTACTTCAAAACAAAACCGTAAAAAAACAACTTCTGCGGAGGTTTGGTGGTAAATAAAAAAAAAAATTTAAAAATAAAGGAATGCACTGAGGGGCAAATGCATGAAGCCATGAAGGTGTTGAAGACTGAGGTCTTTTTCAAAGAGAATGTCAGAGAAGAACGGGGGTTATTAATAGATAAATCTAAGAAGGAAATAGTACTGAGATCTTTTTCATAAATTGGGAGAGATCTGAGCAGGTTTATGTGCTAGGGAAAAAGCCAAAAGGCAGAAGAAATCGAAAAGGTCAAAAAAAAAGGGGGGTGGGGTAGAGATTGATAAAGAATGGTGCCTAGGACAAGGGAATGAGTTCTAGATCAGAGAAGGAGAAATCAGTCAAAGATCAGAGCAAAGTCCTCTCTATTTACAGAAGGAGTAAATGTAGGGAGTGAGCAGAAGAGTCAAGAATAACACTGAGGTTTCTGATATATGGTGGTGACCTGGACCTCTTACCTCTATACCTACATAAATAGGTAAGAAGAGTGAATGCAGGCACGATCATTAGCATAGAAATAGGAAATCTGAGGGCTTTCATGCTTTCAATTTCTCAGTTAAATAGCAGTGATTCCATCATTTTAGAAGGGTTAGGGGTAAAGCAGGGGTTGTGAAAAGAGTGGTGGATAATTGGGTTAAACTCTGCTACCAGATTAGGGAATTAAATAGGGATACATGGCAACAGCTGGCCTTGTCCAAATGAAGAGGAGACGACAGATTTTGGTTAGTTTTACCAATTTGCCTCAGTGGTTTAATTTTCTATAGTGGCACTCAGCAGCCCTGATATGAGAACCAAAAAGTGGATGGCAGGCTTAATTCAAAGCTAGAAGTTGGCAGAGAAGTAGGACAGAATGGGTAGGAACCAGGGAGGTGACATGGCTAAAACCGATGCACCTGGAAGTTAGATTATTTGGAAAGGGAGGAGAGTGGTAATATTTTAAGTTTACAAGAGAAGAGTGGCAGGGACTCACGTGCTTCCAGAGTGTGAAGGGGGGTAGAGGGAGTAAGAGACTGCGGGAGCCTCAGAGCTGCAAGATTTTGGTCCTGAATCCCTCCATCAGGCTGGGAGAGAAGGGGCCCAAAATACAAGGCAGATTTATCTGGGTATGCATCCATACCTAAATGGAATTGTCCAGGGTGGACATTAGGTCGGCTCAGATGTTTACACGGAAATGCCAGAGGCAGCAAGAACAAGAGGACAGGTGTAAGAACACTAGGGCAGTCAGGACGCACATTAAAAATGTGGCATGCAGGAATAAAGAAATGAGGCTGCCTGCAGCTCTCGATGACTGGATCGAGGGGTCACCTACCGTTTGATAAACATCCCAGACACACCTATTACCTATGCCAATCCATTCACTTCCTGTACACCGGAATACCCTGATTTAGGAAAACTCTGCCTTGGGAAACACTGAAGGACAACATTAAGAAAATCGAAAGACTAATGACATAGGTCAGACAGTTAAGGCTGAGAGGTCCAAAAGCAAAGATATTAGGATCTGAACACAGGCAAACACTGGACTGGACAGGGGGGAAAAAAAGCAAGGACAGGAATGAAGAAAGAGTCTACAACTCTTATGTGCCATCTGACATGGGCCTATGATCCACTGATGAGCCAACACAGAAGTTGGTGAACATGGAGGTGATATTTGGAGACCCGTAACTTCAGGAATGAGTCTTTTTTTTTTTTTTTAAGATTTTATTTATTTATTTGACAGAGAGAGATCACAAGCAGGCAGAGAGGCAGGCAGAGAGAGAGGAAGGGAAGCAGGCCCCCTGCTAAGCAGATAGCCTGATGCGGGATTCTATCCCAGGACCCTGAGATCATGACCTGAGCTGAAGGCAGTGGCTTAACCCACTGAGCCACCCACGCACCCAGGAATGAGTATTTCAAGGTGATAAGCAGTAAGGCTTACTTCCACTAGTTTTAATTATTCATATAACCAAACTAAGTATTAGAAGAAATTTAACAACATAGGTAATTTAAAACTGTAGAGTTTTTAAACAATTCAGCATCAAAAAACAAAAACCGTAGAGTTTATACGAATGAAGTAATAGTGCTCTGTGGGAAAGAAGCAATTCAACCCATCATTTACATACAAAAATTTACTTCTAAAAATATATTCTAATATTTTTCTGTTTGGCAACAGCACAAACTAACAGGAAATTCATTTAAGTCTGCGATGCTTGTAAGTATAGCCTTGCCTGTGTGTCAGTAGGATATGAAATGCTTTATTCTGCGTGAACATCTTGGAAGGAATGATCAAACAAGCAGAATGTCATTTGCATTATCAAATGACCTTCGTCTGTGATCTTCATAGAAAACAAACAGCTTTAAATGAGAAGAAGCTGTTAATTTGGCCATATTACAATAACAAGAGTTCATCACATGCTCTATCCTATAGTTCTGAATTATGACACTCTTTTATGTAGTTACACTGTAAATCACTATTTATGGCATTTCTGCACTTCTAGCCAAAATATCCAGTAAATCAAATTGGAGATGAAATATTTTTGGCTTAAACCGAATCAATATGTTCTCACTTCTGACAGCTGTAAAACTCAAGTGTTATTTTACAACTCAGTGTTTGAAGTCTAAAAATCACAATTTTGGATGACCAGATGCACTCCAACTAAAATCCTGGAAATCTCATGATGTCTGGGAAATTAGCTTAGAGGGACATGAGCAGGTCATTGTTACTGGATGAAATTCATAGGGGTATCATAGCAAGGGACCATTAATAAGAACTCAAAAACAAGAGATTATAAACAATAAAATTTGAGAGACACCCAACTCAGCAGGATGATGAAACAAACATACACTCTATTTTATTCTAGCAAGTCAGCTAAGGGGCCACCTGGGTGGCTCAGTCAGTTAAGTGCCTTTAGCTCAGGTATGATCCTGGAGTCCTGGATGGAGCCTCATATTGGGCCCCTTGCTCAGTGGGGAGTCTGCTTCTCCCCCTCATTCTGCCCCAACCCCCGCCCCCACTCATGTTCTCTCTCTCTTTCTCATAAATAAATAAAATCTTAAAAAAAAAAAAAAAAAGTCAGCTAAGGATAGAGTTAGAGCCCCAGTTGGGTCTGGTAATTATTCTAACAAAACATTGATGTAGAAGTTAATCATTCTTCCTCAAGGCTGTTTTAACAGTAAAAGAAGTAAAAGAGGAATGGAGGGATGAATTAATCCAAGAAAATAAACAATAATGGAACAGTTCACACTATAAGGGAATGTTGTCAGGAATCTCTGAGGTTTTCCAAGTAAAAATGGTTATGTCAGTGTTATTATTTTAAAATAATTCAGTAAAGCCCCAAAATTATTTATGCACATGTACTAGAGCAACTGAAATTTTGAAACATAAGATGTAATGTGGTCTTTGCTCTATCAGTATTGGTTGAGATTATGATACTGGCTGCAACCACAGTGTGGAGCTGAGCCTGTGGCCCATCTGTTCTTATGTGAACTGTCTTATATTCACTGGAATATGACTCTTGGGTATGTAATATTTGTGCTGAATATTTCTGAAATCTTTTAAATGCACTTCACTTAGTGGCTATGACTACTACTTTAAAATAGCAAAGAAATATTTTTGGATTCTTGCCACTCTGTTTTTCCAGAATAGGTGGAATTCAAAAGTGACTTTTCATTCACAGATATGTTGGAACACAGACTTCTTTCCTGTTGTGATTGTGGACTGTTAGCAACTGGATGATTAGAACCAAGTGATGCTTTGGGAGGGTTTAGCCCTTTTTCTTTCTCTCAATGGCCCCTGGCCCCTAGGCACCATTAAGATTAATATGCAACATGCAACATGCAAAAGTAGCATCTGTTATACCAGGTCAGCTTCAGGCAGCATTCTCTTACTTCTCTTCCAAAGGAATCACCACCCTATACCCATCCTATTTCTAGTGTCCTTACTGGGTGGCAGCACAATATATTGGTCAACCGCATGCGTTTGAGCATCAGACAGACTTGGACCCATACCAGAGATAAGCTGAAGGGAACAGACAGCATCCCTTTCTATGTGTTTGACCTTGGGAAACTTAACAGCTCCCTAGGTCTCAGATTTTTTAGAGTGATTATGCTGACTAAATGAAATTATGCATTGTGAAGTGCTTCAGTAGTATCTGGCAGATACGAAGTTAAGGCCAGCCATTTTTAATATTATTGTTCCTGGTAATATTACTGATTATTGCAAATAGTTTATCCAATGAAAATATCCACAATAAAAACCATAAGAAGTAATAGTAAATAAAGAATACAAGGGGATTTTGCTCACTAATAAGCAACATAAAGTACTCTACAGGTATTCTCTTCTATGACTTAAAGATTTCATTTGTGAGGAATTATAGGACCAAAGATTATATATATAAAGATTTTATTTATTTATGTGACAGAGATCACAAGTAGGCAGAGAGGCAGGCAGAGAGGAGGTGGCAGGCTCCTGCTGAACAGAGAGCCCGATGCGGGCCTTGATCCCAGGATCGTGGGACCATGACCTGAGCTGAAAGCAGAGGCTTTAACCCACTGAGCCACCCAGGCGCCCCCCAAATATTGTATTATTTTAAGGGAGGCTAATTATCAGGACCTCCCTGAGGTTCTCATGTTAATCAAAGGTCCTGGTTAAAAATGAATTGTCATTTGTTATGGAATAAACTATGTTTCCTCAAAATTCCTATGTTGAAGTCTTAACACTTGGTACCTCAGAATGTGACTGTATTTGCATACAGGGGCTTTACAGAGGTGATTAACTTAAACTAAGGCTCTTAGGATGGGCCCCAATCCAACCTGACCAGTGTCCTAAAAGAAGGACAGACAGACACCAGGGGTACACATGCACAGATGCACAAGCATGTGATGAAGCAGCAGGAGGGCAGCCATCGGCGAGCCAAGGAGAGATGCTTCAGAGGAAACCAACCCTGCCGGCACCTTTACTTCTACTTCTAGCCTCCTGAAGCAGGAGAAAATAAATTTCTGTTTAAGGCACCTAGTCTCTGGTGTTTTGTTAAGGCATCCCTAGCCAACTAATATACCATGTATGAATGACCAACTAGTGAAAGAACAGAATATGACAAAAACAATTCAAAAACATGTTGAATGTGATTTGATTATTTAGAGAATACTTCAGTGTCTCATATTGCCTAAGAGTTATTTATGTGGCCATCAAGTTCCATTTTATTAGCAAAGAACTAGAGAATTTCTGTATAACAATTTAATTCAACAAATATTGATTGAATTGTGACCACAGAGAAAAGACTTGTGCTCATTGGTGAAGACTCTATGTAGTAAGAGAAGATAAAGATAAGCAAGAAAGTATTTCAAATACCTTACAATACAAGGAGAGAGTTGTAGACAGCCATAAGATAAGAATGAATTAATGTTTTATAATAAAGGTGAAAACCAAGGGATTTGAGAGCACAGCTATGTGAAGGATTGATTTTAACTGGGTACACTGATAAAGATTTAGTGAGAAAACACATTTGAGCAGGCACTTTCAAGATAAGTAAGATTTCAATAGGTGAGAAGCAGGAGAAAATTCCAGGATGAACATAAACACAAACACATTTTATAATATTTGGGAAAAAATGGTAAGGGCAATATTCAAGGAAGGAGAATAGGGTTGGGCTGGAGCAGTGGAAGGTCTGAATGGTTTGGAAGTCTAAAGCCATACTACGCTGAATGCACCCAATCTCGTTTGAAGGGTTTTGAATAGTGGAGTGGACTAATAACAAGTATTAATACAACTACAGCAGTAGGAGCGACATCAGGAATTATATCAGTAATAGCAGAATTTAGGTAGCTAATACTTATGTACTACCCATTATGTGCCAGGCCCCTAATAAGCACTTCACGTTCATGGTCTTACCTAATTCTCAAAAATAAGTCATTAAGATGCGCATCACCTGTTTTGAAGAATGAGAAACCAGGTGCAAGAAGGTTAGGAACTTGCCAGAAGTCATATAGGTAGTAAGTGTTAAAACCAGAATCCCAACAGTTCTCGCTGACTTTAAAACCAGTTTATTCAATTCACGTGAATATTTTCTCTGTAAGATGAAAACTAAGGGGGCGCTTAGGTGCCTTCATCAGTTAAACGTCTGACTCTTGATTTCAGCTCAGATCATGATTTCAGGGTCATGAGAACCAGCCCCATGTCAGGCTCGGTGCTCAGCATGGAGTCTGCTTGAGATTCTCTCTTTCCCTCTCCCTTCCTCCCACTGCCCTCCTGCTATTTCTAAAACTAATAAATAACATGTTTAAAAAAATGAAAACTAAGAAGTCCTATAATCCATCCTCTACACATAGTTGGATCTATTTTTGTTTGTTTGGAAAATAGATGTCATACTTCATGATCAACGTGAAAATCTAGTGAAACTTTTGTTTCTATGGAAAATGTTAAGAGTTTAAAAGGCAAACTTAAAACATTTATCATTCTTTCTGGCAGGAAATCAAGGCCTGTCTTCTAAGCCTTTCTGAGAATGACAAGAGAGGAGATCCTAACTCAGCCAACTTTTCCTACGAATTACCAACTAGGATGGTTTGAAGATAAATGCTAGGCGTATAGGGTGGTGTTGTGAAGCAGAGGATTGTGTGAGCAAAGCAAGTTCCTGAAAACGAAAGTTCTTCATTCTTGACGATCGTGCTTCTAAGGCCACAAAACTTTGGTATAACTGGGATGGGAAAAAATGGTCTAGGGAGCAGCCATAACCAAATCATCAAAGCTCTCTCCAGCTCTGTGTCCTGATCAAGTCTTCCTTGTACCTAGCATATTGCATTGCATTTTCTAAAACAGATACACCAACTCTAAGTTTAAAAATGGTCTTTTGTCAATAAAAAAGATAATAAAATGGCCAATACACTATAGTCTGAAACCTTGGTCACTGGACCATAAATGGGAATGTCAAGTGATATTAGAGTAAGGACCCTGATGTAACTCACCAATAGGGGCAGAAATTATGTATGTGTGTAAACATTCTCCTCCAAGCAAAGATGATGGCTACAAGCCACTGTCACACCAGTTAATGGAATAAACTACCACCAGTCTGATACAAAGAAGCCCTGACCTAAGTGTTTGTTCCTACAGTTGCAATGCACCTGTCACAGGACAATCCTATTCAAATTTAAATCCATGTGGGTGTGAGTGTCTGGTTTTTAAGTTTTTGAGATCAATATCATTTTCACTGACCAAAAGGAATAAAAGGTAACTGAAAGTGATTCATTCTTGAGTGTTATTTTTTTTTAAATCCTGTTAATGAATCTTTGCTGATTAACAACTGAAGCAGTTCTAAAAAGCCACTGATGGGAAAGACACAGTGTATTTGTCTGGCAATGTGTGTTAATAAAATGTTTTTGTAAAAAAATTACAACTCCCACAGTATTGAGAGACACTTACTGGAACCTTTATTCTATAGCCTCTGGTTATGGTCATAAAGACAAATGAGTTAGAAAACAGAAATAATTATAGAGATATCCTATGTAACCTTCAGCTATAATCTCAAATATTCCCATCCCTAAGAACAGGTATCTTGGATTAGTAACAAGGAATTTAAGAGGGAAACACTACTTAGAAAATATTTGGCAGACACATTTGCAAATGCTGAAAGGGGCTTATAAATAATTTATATGAATAATAATAGTTACTCAAGTGTCTTTGCTAAATTCTGAGATCTTACTTTGACTAAAATCTTCTCTAGTTATTTTCTGTTCCTTACCTACTTCTTATCAACCAATCCTCAAAATATTGTAGAACACTCAGGAAATTTAAAATGCTGTGTGATGATATCAAAATATCACTTCATATTTTAAGCATGGATAATATTGTCAGATTTATTAATAACTATAAAATAGATTTCAAAAGATCACCATTTATTTGGTTTGAAATTTAGGGCTTGTGATTTGCCATAGGAAATAGAATTATGCTTCAGCAGAGTGAAGAACTCTTAGTGAGATCTTGCCCCATATCCAACCCTTAGCAAGCTAAGCTTAGATGGGGAAAACACTAGAGGTCAGAGTAAATGCTTTAACTTCCAAACCGGATCCCTTCAATGCCATCTTTTGTAAAGTATCCCTATTGAGAACTGTCACTGTGCTTCACTGAGGAACAGTCTGGAACCAAAGTGTCTATTTGCTTTAGTGTAGGAAAGCAATAGTCGGATACACTGTTGAGAGTAACACTACAGGTTCCTGAGACATGCTGGGTAGGTGGTTCTTCAAGGTTGCTAAGTATTAGGGAAAATGTCCTAGCCTGTTTTTGCATCAGAAAAGAGGTGTTTTAAAAATTAGATGCAGAGAAGAAAAAAAAAAAAAGCATTCCAATCATCTTAATAGTTTTGTAAATATGTTTTCATAAGTATGGTTCTTAGCCTTCAGAGCTTTTGTTTTGAAACAACTATCAAAATTCACAAGAATTAAACGAAACTTCCTACCATCAAGAATCACCTGACCTCTCCTCTTCACTCAAGAAATCCTTAACATTAAGGGCCTCATATACCTGTGAGTGGCTTATCAAGACTTGGCTGTGAGATGTTAAAACCTTCACGACCTTCACTAAAGTGAAAGCATTTCCAAGTACAATTCATTTAACTACACCATTATACTGCATGACAGGTCTGAGACTGAGGGAGTATGAGAATAGTAAAGCTCCAAGTCCCCTGGGGTAGACAGATAAAATGAGGCAGAACCTGTCTAAACAACACATTTGTTATAACTAGTTGTGGTGTTTTCAAAGTCTTTGCTCTGGAAGGTACACTGATTGTGCTAAAGCTCACCTTATCACTACTGCCACAAAACCATTTCAGACACATATCACACTTGTCCATCTCTATTAAACCAGAAAGAAATGACAATATGTATAAACTACTGAATCCAGATTCATTTTTCACTAATATGTAACTCAGTTATTAAAGAAATTCTTGTTCTAAATATTTTGCTGTTCTATTTATTTTAAGAAGTCAGTATTTTGTTAAATTTTGGCTTTTGTTACTTTAAGTACAAAACAAAAATGTTTTCTTGATCCAATATCAATTGCAAATGTATGGCAGACTTTATTAATAATTATAAAATAGTTTTAATTTTCATGGTATTTGCCTTCTACACACTACTTTTTAAAATAATATTCTTACTTTATAATATTCTTTAAATATTTTATAAATTGACTTAGATATTAAGAGTTAGATTTAACCATTCAACAAAAATGAGAGGGGAAAGAAACTAATGTTCACTGACCATGTCTACTATATTTGAGCATTGTGCCCACCAAGAAATACCATGACCTTGAAACGATCACTGTCCAGTGGCAAAGGTAACAGGCTAACATTGACCTTGTTACCCTCTGACCAGGGTGGTAGTAAAGTGAAGAAATTGTTTTAAGGGGCACCTGGGTGGTTCAGTTGTTAAGTGTTGGCCTTTGGCTGAGGTCATGATCCCAAGGTCCATTGGGCTCCCTGCTCAGGGGGGGAGCCTGCTTCTCCCTCTCCTGCTTGTGTTCTCTCTCTCTCACTGTGTCGTTCTCTCAAATAAATAAATAAAAGCTTTAAAAAAAGAAAGAAAGAAAAAGAAAGTGTTTTAAGACAACAAATTAAAGGCAAACTTATTCTGAATGGGACAATCTGTGCAATTCCCAGTTCCAAAAGACTTCATAAAGAGGTGATATTAATCTGAACCTTAAGGGATAAATAGTAGTAATAATAATGATAATTACAAATCCTGCTGCTGCTCACATAGTGCTTGCTATACGGCATGCATTGTTCTAAGAGCCACATATACGTTAATTCATTTAATTTCACCATAACTCTGCAAGCAAGTACTATTATCCCCATTCTACACATGAGAAAACTGAGGTTTATAATGATTAAATGACTTGCCAAATGACACACGACTAGAAAAAGTGGTGGAGCTTAGATTTGATTGAGATGGTCCTGCCCTAGAGTGTGCACACAGTTATCTCATCAAACTGTCCCCCATATGGAAATTCATGAAAGAGGATGGTTAACAAGCTAACCCAAGCAGAGGGAATAATAACACAGCATGATGTTAGGAGATAAATGATTATGCCGTTTTGATTCAGTGGGCTCCTTGAACATGTTTCTATCTGAGTAGGTATGTGAGATACACAGCACTCCTTTTTTCCTCCCACCATAGGTCTCCATTTCAGTTGTTCTAACAGGAAAGATAAAAGGAGAAGAAAGTGATACAAAGCATGCAAAGCATGGGAATCCATTTTATCTGGAATTATTACATAGTAAAATATTAAAATGGAAGTCATGGCTGAAGCACCAAGACAATAATTAAGACATTCCAAAGGAGGTGTTGACCATATGCTGAATTTCCAAAGCAGGATTCTGAGTACCAGTTACACAACTCTTAAATGCCACATCTACACCAATGTTCTGAATTCAGAAATTAGGGAAAAGAATTTATTTGGACTGATAAGCTGTGAATTAAAAATCTAAAGGATGGGAGATGTTTTCTGGGGGAGAAAGACTTTAACAGGACATTTTGGAGAATTTAATATGTGTCCCCTGTAATTTGAAGGGCATGGGGACTAGTGTCTGATTTATCCATGAGAAACCTAAATGCCAAGTTATCGGTTAGTTCCATTTCGGGTGGAACTAAGGGTAGATTTCTATATTGGGAATCACCTAATTCTTAGAATATATTGGGGTAGACAGTATGTCTGTTTTCTGTGGATCAGATATGGGCATTTTGTAAGACGGAATCAGAATGAGGTCACCTACAGTTATATCCAAAAAGACCACCTGGATAAGGTCAACAGATCTCAAAAACTAGAGACCTTCTGTATTATTAGCCAGAAAAGGGATGATTTGCCCCATTAAAACAACTGCAGGGGTGTGCCTGGGTGATTCAGTTGGTTAAGCATTGAACTCCTGATTTTTGGCTCAGGTCCTCATCTGGGGGTTGTGAGATCAAGCCCTGCGTTGGGGTCCACACTGGGCACAGAGCCTACTTGGGATTCTCTCTCTCCCTCTGCACCATGCCTCCCACCCCCATGCGCCACACACACACACACACACACACACACACACACACACTGCTCACATGCACAAGAGCTCTCTATCTTCAAAAACAAAACAAAACAAAAACACAGAGAGGAGAGTCTACAAATAACCAATGAAAACATTTAAAATTTTATATAGTCAATCGTGACAAAGAAGGCACGAATATACAATGAGAAAAGACAGTCTTTTCAATAAGTGGTGCTTTGAAAATGGGACAGCTATATGCCAAAGAATGAAACTGGGCCACTTTGTAACACCATACACAAAAATAAACTCAAGCTGGACTAAAGACCTAAATGTGAGACCTGAAACCATAAAAATCCTAGGAAAACAAAGGTAGTAATTTCTCTGACATTGATTGTAGCAATATTTGTCTAGGTGTCTCCTAAGGCAAAGGAAAACAAAGCAAAAATAAACTATTGGAACTACATCAAAACAAAAAGTTTTTGCACAAAAAAGGAAACCATCAACAAAACAAAAAGACAACCTACTAGTAGAAGAAGATACTTGAAAATGACATATCCAATAAGGATAATATCCAAAATATAAAAAGAACTTATACATATACCTCAACACCAAAGAAAACCAAACAATATGATTTCAAAAGGGGTAGAGGAACTGAACAGACATTTTTCCAAAGATGACCAATAGACACATGAAAAGGTGCTCAACACAAGTCACTGGGGAAATGCAAATCAAAACCACAATGAAAGATTACCTTATACCTGTCAGGATGGCTAACATCAAAAAGACAAGAAACAAGTGTCGGCAAAGATGTGGAGGAAAGGGAACCTTCAGGTACTGTTTGTGGGAATGTAAATTGTTATAGTCAGTATGGAAAAAACAAGAGACGTTCTTCAAAATATTAAAAATAAAAATACCATATGATCCAGTAATTCCACTACTGGATATTTATGCAAAGAAAATGAAAACACTAACTTGAAAAGATACGTATACCCCTATGTTTATAGCAATACTGTTTCCAATAGCCAAGATATGGAAGCGACTAAATGTTCATAGATAGATGAATGTATAAGGAAATGTAGTATGTATGTGTATACACACACACACACACACACACACACACACACACACAATGAACTATTAAGTAGACATAAAAAAGGATGAGATCATGCCATTTGCAATGACATGTATGGATCTAAAGGTTACTATGCTAAGTGAAGGCTGAGGACAAATACCATAGATCTCATTTATATTTGGAATAAAAAAAAAAAAACTAAACAAATAAACAAAAGGCAGAATCAGACCTATCAACACAGAGAAGTGATGTTTGCCAGGGTGGGGGTGGGGGTGGAAGGATGAGAATAGGTCAAAGGGAGCGAGAGATACAACCTCCCAGTCATGAAATGAGTACGTCATGGGAATAACAGACACAGCATAAGAGATACAGTCAGTGTTGTTGCAAGAGCATTGCATAGTGACAGGTGGAAGCTACACTTGTGGTGAGCAGAGTATAATGTGTAAACATGTCAAAGCACTATGTTGTACACCTGAAACCAATACAACATTGTGTGTCAAATATACTCAAAAATTATTTAAGATTTTATTTTATTTTATTTTTTATGTATTTGACAGAAAGAGACACAGACACAGAGAGAGTATAAGCAGGGGCAGCTTCAGAGGGAAAGGAAGAAGCAGATTCTCCACTGAGCAGGGAGTCCAATGTGGGGCTCTATCCCAGGACCCTGGGATCATGACCTGAGCCGAAGGCAGATACTTAACCGACTGAGCCACCCAGGAGCCCCTCAAAAATTTTTAAAAATCAACATATGTACCTACTTTGTTGCAGATAAATATGGTCAATGAAAAATTTTCAAGCATCAAAGTAAAAAAAAAAAAAAAAAAGGCTAGAACACCCCACATACTAGATCAATACTTTAGTATTTAAGGAAGAAAGTCCCTATCTCTTCCCACTCCCTTTCCATCCATTCAGACCCAGAGGAGTCAGAATCTGATGTTAGCAAACAGGACTGAGGAGCTGAAGGCCAGGCAGGGAAAGAGACAGGAGAGCAAATACCTTCTTCCCATGTCAGTCGTCCTGCCTCCAGGAGGCCTGAGCTCAGAGCACAAGGGGAGAGTCTTAAATAAAGTTTAGAATATTAAATATCCCACAGCCTGAATATTCAAATTATTAAATTGAATCTGTGTTTTTGCCCAATAAGCACTAGAGGACATACATTATCCAGAGAAGTCATGGAGCCTGCCTGAACTTACATTAGGGGCAAGGAAAGAATTTGCTTCACAGAAGGGATTTAAAGGGATTTAAAGTAAACTTAATCTATAATTACATTCAGCAAGTTTCTTGGTCAACCTAACAGCTACATATATGACCATCTCTACACTGAGCATCTGCACATGTGTGGTTCTGCTCACTTCTGTTCAAAGTGTAAAGGGCGCCATACGGGGCTTCAGAGGCCGATCTCTGGAGCCAGCATGCCTGAGTGAGTCTCAGCATCTTTACCTGTAAACCAGGAGTATTGTTGACACTTCACAGAGTTGTTGGAAGGACTGAACAAGACAATAGGAGAGAGTTGTTTTTTGTTTTTTTTTAAGATTGTATTTATTTATTTGACAAACAGAGATCACAGGTAGGCAGAGAGGCAGGCAGAGAGAAAAAGGGGGAAGCAGGCTCCCCGCTGACCAGAGAGCCCGATGCGGGGCTCGATCCCAGGACCCTGGGGTCATGACCAGAGCAGAAGGCAGAGGCTTTAACCTAGAGAGAGCTTTAATATACTGTTTCACCCATAGTAAACACTCTGTAAATGGTATTTGCCCCACTAGTTGTTGCTGTTATTAGTAGGATTGAAAGGTTCTTTCTGATCCACCTGAATTACAAAGAACAACTACAGCAGGAAGCTCACCACTATTAGGCTTGATCTAATCACCTCACTACTATCAAATCAAAAGATCCTAATTTTGCCACCACAGTTCCTCCCATCCAATAGACAGTAGTAGTCCAGCCTCAAAAAAACAGAAACCAAAGCAAAAATAACAACTATTGTTTACTGACAACCTGCTATGGCCATGCATTGTCCTCTGAGCACAGTATCTCAGTCATTCCTCACCACCCTCCAGGGAAGTGGTTTACTTGTTATCCCCACCTTACTGATGAGAAACGAGGACTTAGATTAAGGACTTTCCATGCTAACACAACTGGTATATGGTAGAACCAGGATAAACAGTTACTGTGGACATGTTGCCAACTAAAGATAATCACTTTATTAGTAAAAACTTGTTTCATCTTGGGATCAAGTATTCAATAGCCTACACGTCAAAGGGATTTCACTGAAGATGATTAGTAACCCTAAAGCAATGAATTAGGAAGAAGCAATCCCTCTTACTCATGTTCTCTAAGTGTTTTTAGAATCTATTCAACATTGTATAGTTAAATCAAAGACTGCCTTTTAATTTTTAAGTTAAAGATTTTTCATGTTGGAACACATATAAAACCCAATAATAATTAAACCTACTGCAACTGATGGGTTCACTATTTAATGGGTGTGATTAGAAAGAGGTAGAAATTTAAATGAACTTAAAGCACAACAGCCAATCAGGTGAAATATTCTGGGCAGTCATGTTTTATCTCGTGTCTTCTTTGACCTCTTGGCCTCAGGTTCCTGATATCTAAAATGATGATCCATTTAAAATTTAGATGATCCATCTAAAATTTCAAGGACATTTTATATATCTGCATGTAAAAACTACTTTTTTCCCTGGAAAAAACTATAAAATGTTATCACTATGTTTATTATAAAAGACATTACAAATATGCAAATTATCATAAAAAATTTAAAGATAAACATTTAGCTGCCCAAATGCATATAGTGCTTGACACATGGAGGGTGCTCAAAAAATGTTAAATAAATGTCTACACTATGAGATCCTTATTAACGGTAAATACACAAATGTGGCCATGAAAAGTGACATTAAAATAATACCTTCTAATAATTAGGTTAAGAATTCTTCACATGTTCAAATTTTATGGTGTTTGTGTCATGACTAGGAGATCAAGAAAACTTTTTTCCACTGACATCAGAATGAGATAGGTAAAAGAGCCACAAGTAATTACCTATCATGTAGTTGTCATTCTGTTTTTATTGAGCACCTACTCTGTTCCAGGTACTGAATTAGGTACTGAATAAAATGTGTCTTCTTTGAGGAGTTTTTACACTAGTTAGGGATACAAACAATTCACTAGCACTTGGGAAAGAGTTGGGAAGCTTCTAGGAAGGCGAAAGTAGAAGAGACTGTGAGAACACACAAGACAGGCATTTTTCAGAAGAGTTCCCTGTACATAGTGATGTCAAAGCTGGAACTTAGGTGGGGGCTGTGCGGGGAATTGTACCAGGGGAACAGATATGATGGGGACATTCAGAGGACTGGAGAGCATGAAGAACTCAGTTGCCCTGGGAGTACGGGTTAGTAAAGAGGGGACTGAAGAGGCCACCTGAGACAGATCATAAAAGCTCTTTCTTACACGCTAGAACTTCTCAGGAGAAATGTTAAGAGTAATAATACTACATAAAAATATTTCCTTGTGTTGCAAGCACATTCATTTCTCTCCCTCTATTATTAATAGCGAGTTGCTTTCTGAGAAGATCCAAATTTTAATTAAAAAGAAAGAGGACAAAGATCTAAAACAAGCTACTCTGAATCCTTCTTAAATTAAGAATAAAGAGATCTGTGGCATGACTCTCCCCACGCCTGGCAGCGTGACTTCGGAGGGCTTGGAAAAGTGTACGGACTCACCTGCTCTGACCAAGAATGGACACAGAATGCAGGAAGGAGATTTGTCTTTGGGCCTTATGCCTGTTTGTTTTCACAAGGGTTTTATCCTTTGTCCAACAACACCAGAAACTCCTGGGAAAAGCAGTGTTCTCTAAGCTAAATAACTGACTTTTAGAAACATGTCAACAGGTTCAGTTCGCTGAGAGGTAGTGATTTCCTAAAGGCAGGACAAGGACCTAGATACTCCTTGCCTGCTAAATGACCCAGGCATCTGGTCTCAGAGTTGCTAAATGCGAAGAATGAACACTCAAGTACAGGGGACTCCAACTTCGATGTCTTATCAGTTAAGACTGGATTTGGCTGCAAGAAAGAAGGGGCCCCCAAACAGTGGCTTAAACAAGATACGAGTTGTCGTTATGCTGTCTAGTACTAGTGTGACAGCTCCACACGGTTCTTAGGGACTAGTCCACTTCTATCTCAACTATCATGGTAGCTGCTATTCCCCCAGATGGCCTCAGAGTCCAAGCTAGCTGCTGAAGTGCCAGTCATCACATTAGGTTTAGGATGTAAGATGGAGAAAAAAGGTGAAGAATCTCACACTTTCCTCCTTTAAAACCATCCTCTGAGAAATGTACCTAGTTCTGCTTAAATTTTTTGACCACAATTCAGTCAGGAGGCTCTGCCAAACTGCAAAGAGAGGCTAGGGAATGTAATTTTCAAGATAGGTGGCAAAGTGTACAGCTGAGAGAGAAAGTATGGTTTTTTGAGGGAAGAAGGAAGAAAGTAAGACAGGATGGATGGTTTTGAAAGGCAATTCTCAATCTCTGCCATAAGTATACACTCACGAATGAAAAAAAAAAAACTTACAACCACAACATATGTTGGTTTATTTATAAATTTTATACACATTCTATTATATACTATTATATTAACTATTTTTATTAACATATAATGTGTTATTATTACATACTATTTTATGGAAATTATAAAATATGGACAAAGAATTTAAAGAATAAAAAATATAAGTAACATTTTCGGTATTAATCTTTCAAACCTCAATAGACTGAAGATCTGCTTTGAAAAGTCACTGCTCAAGGAGACAATTAGTAAAAACACTTAAGATGTTAAGAAAACATTAAAAAAACCTATAGTCTGTATGAGCTATTCCCTAGTTTATTAAGGAAATAATCTATTTCCATTAGGCCTACCACTCGGAGAGCTGGACTAATTCTGACTACTGGCAAGATTAGGAGCTTTAATAGCCTCAAGAATTATAACTTTAACATATGCAGCAAATGTCAGTATTATATAACAAAAATATGAATTAATCTTGGGAAAATGATCTGATATATGGTGATGTAAGTTTCTAAATAAAACGTGCTCAGCATAAAATAATTTATAATAAAATATAATTAGAAACAGCTTATATATCCAAAAATAGGCAAAAATGGTGAAGTGAATCATGATATGGTCATACAATGAAATACTAAGTAACTACTAAGCATTGTATTTTCAAAGACTATTTTATGACATAAGAAAAATGCCCATGATATAATAGTTAGTGAGGAAAGCAATGTAAGAAATTAATCCATAAACACACCTCTTTCTTCCTCTTACCATATACATTCCTAAAAAGATTACTTAGACGATGGCCTAAAATGAAACACAAATTTTTACGTTGCCTAGGGAGTTATATTAGTGATGATTGTTACTACTCTTTATAGTTTTCTGTAACTTCCAAATTTCTTAGCACAAATACATGCTACATTTATATAATTAGGATTCAATGTTACTGAAAATCAATCCTATTGAAAGTTATCTTGACAGGAAATACAAGTATGTAGATTCTTAAAATTGATAAATATTAAAATAAGCATTATAGGTTTCTGTGCAAGCAACAGAGAGACACATAGTCCTTGGATCTCAGAAAGGGAGTATGAAGGACATTCAGGTAGTCAATTTCATTGTGTAAGGAAATATTTAAATTATAATTTAGACAGCAATTCTTCATAGTATAGTGATAATAACACTATCAAATATTGCATTTGAATTTGAATATGCAGAATTCATATTCGTATTAGTTAGAGATAACTTTCAGAGTGTTAAATTAAAGTTAATCAAAATTAAAAATGCTACTTATTTAAACCATTATGTTCAACAATTGTCATTACCTTAAACTTCAGCTCAAAGCAAACTGTGCAGCTAAGATTCAGTGCCCAGAAAATAATGATTTTACTTAGAAAACTTCCAGGACCAAACCATAGCAGCAAAAATAAGTCACTAATATAAAAATTTTCCAATAGATAAACACTACAAGGATTACCTGGTTTAAGTTTCCAAGTGCAAATTCAATCTGAAATGATATTGCCAAAGATCTCTGTGGTCTAAAGGATTTTTTTTTTTTAAACATCTACAAAGAGAGTGTACAGTTATAGTTTCTCCTCGCTGATCTGGGCCTTCAGAAACACATCAATACATGCAGTACATAAGAACCTGCTGTAAGAGATTTTTCTGTCAATACAAAGCAAGGTCACTGCATTATAGGAAGACTCAGCACTGTTTATTTCACTTCCATAAAGGGATTGTTCAAGGGCAAATTCTAAAAGAATGATTCTGAGGAGCAATGAAACCCCTGGAAAGACAGACAACGTTGGGGAAAATTCTGAATATCTAGTGGACTATTTTTGGATTATATTGCAAAGAGAAATAAAGACTGCATTCAAAATATATATATTTAACATATATATTTAAATATACATTACACTGTCTTTATTTTTATACATTTCAACTAAATGTTCTTGGCCCTTATTTTATAGCTATACAAAGGAACATAAATACCAAGAAAATAATAAATTGATGACAATTAAGGTAATTCATTCAGTAAAGTTTACAGTAACAAGTAAGAAAAACTTGGGACAACAAAAAGCTGACCAAAATTTTAATTCATTTTAATGAGGAATGTTGGACAGTGTACTGGTTGCTGATGTCTACTACTAATGCTTCCTAGATACTGTACTTCCTCTCTACATAGCACATTAATAAATAGGGAATAGGGCCAGTCTAAAGGGAGACCACTTAGCCATTTATTTCAGGCAACAAATTTGAGGAAGGACCAAAAAAACCATTCTTAATCAAGATAAACAACATTTTAATGAAATATTCTAAAAAATAAAACTAATGCAAAAAACCCACAAAGAAAATAATCACATTTTAACTTAGATGAAATGGATCAGAAATTGTACATCAACTACTACTTGGTTTAAGTGGAAATAACAAAAAAAAAAAATTCCATGTTAAAAAAACAATTTTTAGGTACAAACTTCCAGGTATCAAATTAAGTCATGGGGATGTAATGTACAGCATGGTGACTAGTCAGTAATACCATACTCCAGATTTGAAAGTTGAAGAGAATAGATCTTAAATGTTCTCATCCCAAGAAAAAAAAAAGTGGAGCCTATGTATGCTGACAGATGTCAACTAGACGTACTGTGGTGATCATTTTGCAATGTATACAAATATCTAGTCAGTATGTTGTAACCTGAAGCTCATATAATGTTAATTTATGTTAATACATGTTAATTATAACTTACTTTTTAAAAGAGAAAATTTAACACTACAGGAAAGAAATGTTTTAGAATGAAAGAAGACAAATCTTTTTTTGTAGACCATCTTTATTTTGAATACTTTAGGATCTCTACCTAGTTTCCTCTTGAGAATATCATGGCAAAACACCAGCCAGAATATTTCCAATTTGTCCCTCACTAAGTGACTGAAAAAAAATTTGTGGGTGTGAGACACAGAACTTCAGAAGAAAGACATTATGGAAAAAAAATGCATTGGTATTTACAAAGCAAAATATTTACATCATTAAATATGATGGATGGTTACATCAGAAAAAAACTTTTAAAAATCATACGATACTCCTTTAAAAACATGTATTTAATATTTGGCTAACCTCCTTTTTTCATTGTCGAGACATTTCAACTTATTTCCCCAAGCCTTTTACAGTCTTTTTAAAAGCCAACATTCAGGCACTTAAAGAGGCCTTGAGGAAATAAGATGAAACATTCACAAGAAACAAAAGCAAGAACGCTACCGAGAAGAAAGAATAGCCCTCACAACCAGTCAGGGCTCCAGGAAATTTTCCTTAGAACACTGAAACACGATCTAACTGTAACATAATAAATGGTAATAAGGTAAAGAGGGTAACCTCGTAACTGTGACATAGCAACTTAATAACCAGGAAACTCTGATACTTAATGAACTAAAGATTAGTTTTTTTAATCCCTATTCTAAGAATGAAAATAGTTACTTTCAAATTAGTAATTCAGTGATCACATGTAACGTTTAAATATTTTATATTCATTTAAATTGTTATTGTTATTACACATTATGCTAATTATGTTATATGATTATTTCATTTTTATCTTAAGAATTTAGAAAATATATTAGCACTATTCTATTAATGCTATTTTAAAAGAAATGAATGTGCAGATATGACTTTAGAAGATGTAGAAAATTTTATTAACTTCTGAGGGGCTCTATTCCCTTCCTTGGTGGAGGAAGATTATTGAAATCGTTGATTCCTAAGTCCAACATTAAGTTTTCTAAATCACTGTCCTTAGGCTTAGAACCCCAAAAACTGCATTTTTCAGAAGCTGCTCTGGTAATGCTTCTATGTCCAAGTCTGAGAACCACTGCTGAATGCAGAGGTTTAATCAGGGATTTTAAAAAAAAACAGCTCATGGGATAGATTTTGAGGTTCGGAATTACAAAAGCAATCAACAACACAACACCTCAAGGGCCAAAAGATCTCTTCTCCTGATTCAGTCAAACTGAGGGTGACTCATGGTAATTATGACAGCTTGCTTAGGGCTCATGATTGGCCATTACTTCAGGAGGAAAAAAAAACAAACAAACACAAAATACAAAACAAAACAAAACAAAAAACACCAACCAAAAGCACATTTCAACGTCTGAACATCTGTCTTGTGATGTCTAAAAATTAGTTTATCTGACTTTTTTTAATGTGTCAGTGTCCTATATTATAAAACCTTATGGTTATTAACTTCTCCCCTATCTATATTTATGTGTTTAGATATCTGACCATAAATACGTTAAAATCTTGGTTTCAATTCTGTTAAACAGAATGCCTGGGACACTCTCTATTGTAAATGCTGCCATTGTTTTCAAGTCTAGCAATCCAGCATCTTTGGATTTTCCACCCTCCACTGCCATGCAGCATGGCTGTCCTGGTGTCGTGAAGATTCTCTGATACATGTTTCTCTGCTCAGGCCTACCTACAACCAGCCGAGGAGGAAACCTCCACACTGTGCAGGGATTTGGGGGAGAAGAAGGAACAGCTTGCGTAAGGAAGAGGTTGGGTTGAGAATATATTTTAATCCATTGCTGGAAAACAAGAACTGAATCGGCAGCAAACTAAATACCACAGATTATAGAAGGTTAAAGCTAAAAATAATATTTTTGATGGAAAAAAATGAGACCTTTCATTTTACCAGTGAGGGAGTGAGAAGCAAGGAGAGGGTAGATAAATTGTTAGGTCCTTTAAAAGAAAAGGTCTCGTGGATCATCACAGTCATGCTACTACAGTTTTCATGAAGTTTCTTTAACCCCTAACGGAGTATATAAACCTTTTCTCTATAACAGTGATGCTGTATGGAAATGTTTGATCTCGGGGAAGTTGAAGGTAAGGAAAATGGAAGAAAGACTGCAAATATTCCCTAAATCTTATTGTAAATCAACAGTTACTTTTTAAATCCCCTCAAATCTTTCTCCCTCCAATAATCTAGTTAGGAGTCTAATAAGTTTTCAAACTACCTACGGAACTAGAAGACTTGAGTCAAAAGTATCTTAGATATTAGAAAAGGGAGTAGAGGGAAGTATGCATGTTCTGTGGTGGCTTCCTTTGAACACAAGACTTCTTTTTATTTGCTAATTTATAACCAAGAGACCAAGATCCAGTTTATTCTCATTACCGACCCCTGAAAAGGAGAAATACCTTCTAACACTCTTAACCTCTTACAACAAAAAATTCCACACAATGTTCTAATAGAATTATATATAAAGAATGTTGTGTTTCAGTGACATGTTGAATGCTAAACCAACAGGCGAATGTCAAGATACCTCCATTTTCTTTTTTTTTTTTTTTTTTTTTTTTTGGAGATTCAGTTTTTTTTTTTTTAATTTATTTTTTATTTTCAGCATAACAGTATTCATTATTTTTCACCACACCAGAAATCACAACTTATTCGTGACTCCCAGATCTTAAACGGACATTCATACTGGTACATACCAAGGACACATGACAGTACATCATGTCTGATTTTTCAAAGGAAAACAACCAAAGAGAAATGGCAACAGAACTAAGAAGCTTCCATTCAAAAGGGTGTGCATACATACATGTGTGTCTGGGTGTCTGTGTGTGGTTATGTAGTTAATGGAAGAGAAAGGCGATGAAATCGGAAGAGAATGTAGGCACTAGAAGGAATTTGCATGTAAACATCATTGCAATAAACTGATGGCCCATCTGATCTTGAATTACTTTATAATGGATGTGGATGGCCAAATGGAGGCCCAGTTACATTTACTTCTTGTTTTAAAGTTTTTGGAGCACTCCCCAGGCTTCCCAGTAGACTGGTCTTGAATTTCTTTCTATAGTATCTGGTGCAGAATATAAAACCACCATCAGGTGTATTTCAGTATGAGGGAAATTCTTCTGGGTAACTTTTCCCTATCTTCTCTCCAAGCTTACACATTCCCATCAAATAATGTGTCTCTTTTTTGAAGCTTGTCCTTAAAAATGGGGTCAAAGTGTAGAAGATATCAACATTCAATTCACAGTACCAGAGAAGAAAATGTAATGGCTTTCTACCTCTTATTGTATTTTATTGCTAATTTTTAAATAATCCTATTCCAGTTAATCAATCAGTAAATACTGATGCTAGTACAAGATAATAACATCTTACTTCAGAGATGACAGGGGTTAGCTAGATTGTCTTTGTTCAGAAAGTCCAGATTTAATAGCCTATAGATGTACAGTTTTTCTATGTACGAACTGTATTTTTTGTAGAAAACTGTCAGCTTTACTCAGCAGCTATCTCTACCCAAAGGCATATCTATTCTAGATTAAATGTCAGTCCTCTCGTCTCTTCTTCCTGCTTTTCTATGGGCACAGAAATAGTTTATAGAAAGTGAAAAATTATTTTTGGGTCTAGTGATATTGACTTGGATTTTGATTTTGGAAATTCAATTTAGGATATTTTAAGTGTACACATCTGCTTACTGCTTAGTATAAAGCTAATAATGAAGCTCATTAAATAACATGTAATAAAAACTAATATACAAAAGGAAATTTTCATGGTACTGTAACATATTTGCAATAAGAGCCTTTTGCTGGTAATTGGAAGATTCGGCTTCACTTCACTGTTTAATCACCCACAAAACTGTTTATTGCCCTATATATTCCTCCAACAAGAACATTATCCTTTTATTGTGCCCCTCAGAAAACCAGGGAGCACTGCACAGTTTTAACACATGCTACTCTTTTCAAACAACACAGCCAAATTTTAATCTGACCATCAGGCTCTGATAATATATCCTAAAATTAGTATATATTTGAACAGAATGAAGCTATTATTTGATGCAGAATGACCCAATTATGGGGTTAAGACATATATTACAACTGCAACATAAACTGTGTGTATTAAATACTAAGCTTTAATTAAAAATGGTTGATCCTTAGTTTAGACCATACAATTTTTTTTAACTCTTGCCCTATTTTATTCATAAGTGTGATTAAGTATGGATATACATGTGGATATACATGTGGATATCCAGAGAGATCTATTTATTCTCTTTCTAAATATTTTCAATAAACAATTACAAACTAGTAATTTTTTTACTTATAAAGTTACTTCTCACAATCATTAGAAAAAAAAAACTAGTTTCCTTTAATAATTCACAGACAAAAATGATTAACAGATTATTTAGAATATCGTTTAGAAGACTTTAAAACTTAAGTATTTAAAAGGATGATTGTCTTGCTCTAGCCTGTTTTTATTTCTGCACAAACATGCATATTCTATAATAGCCAAAATCTAAATATAGCATCTGTTCTTCTCTTATTTATCGAGCACCTATACTATGTACCGGTTGCTACGCCAGGCTCAGGGATATAAAGACAAAAAGAGGTCTCTTTTCCAAAGGAGTTTGGAACCTTGTCAAGAGCAAGATATCTAAACAGATCATTACAATGTACTACGCAAGGCTATCATGGAGTTGCTACAAGGTACAATGGAAATAGGTGGGGAGGGAAGTGAGTCTTACTGGGGAAGCAGAAGTTTCTTGGGCTGGTAAGCCTAGGGAAAGCACCCTCCACAGGATGAACAACATTTGGTAGAATGGAAAAGATCTGGTTAAGTACAGTTGTCTGCTAAAGTAGTGTAAGTTGGAAAGACTTTGAGAGAATACCTTGGAGGATTTTATTTGTCATCTAACGGAGCTCAGGCTTTGTACTATGGGTGAGGAGGAGTTGCAGAACAAGCTTTATAAACAAGAGACATGGTAAGATTTTCATGTGAGAAGGTCACTTGAGCAGCACTGTGAATGCCAGAATTAACAAGAAGTTAAAGGCAAGAAGACCACTGAAGAAATCACTATCAAAATCAATCAGGTCAAGACATGGAAAGGTGAGAAGGAAGACAATGATATGAGAGGTATTTAAGAGGTAAAGGGCAATAGTCTTTGGGGTTCATTTGATGGTGCTTGAGGAAGAGGGAGAAGCCACTAGTGAGTCCCAGATTTCTGAAGCCATCCATGGGGTATAAAGATCCTACCTTCGGAGACAAAGCAGAAGAGGAGGCTGCAGCGGAAGTTGGAGAAAGGATATGCAATTACATCCTTTCTGTGTGAGTTTGACATCTCTAGGAAATCTTCAAGGAATGGTATGTGGTAGGCACTTAGACTGTGGCACATACACTTCATAGTTCATGTGGAAGATACAGGCTAGAGATCATGTTAGTGCCCCATTTGTTTAAAGCACTGTTTTGATCCCACAGTTATAGTGGACTTGGCTACAGGTAGTGCATAGTGAGAAAAGTAGTAGGCCAACCACTGACTCTGACAAACACTGATGGTGGAGTGAATGGGAAAACCACAAAGAATATCAGCTAAGTTCGTTCAGAGAAATAATCCTTAGAAAACTTAAAAATTATATTCATGGACACATTTTTATTCTAAACACCAACCATTAATTTGTTGGAGACCTTGTTTTGATAACTGCCTTTACATAGAAAATTGTTAAGACAGAGAACTTTAAATACTGAGAGTTTAAAAAATTACCCTTTCTAATGGGATATGCAGGCCTGCACTTAGCTTTGAGTTACAGTTAGCGAAGAGAAAGAGTAGGACTCTTTACCAGCATAAATCATTAGACGGTCCCGTCTAGTAGTCTTGCTTCCCTTTTACAGGAGAAGGGTTTATTCATGCAAATTGTATATATTTACACATTTTTATTGCATTTCCTATGTACCAGGGAGTGTTTGAGGGATTACATGTATAATAATAAGCTAAGTAAATTAAAGTATATAGCATTAAGATCGAGACAGGTGTAATGGAGAAAAATAAAGTAGGGAAGGAGAGTAGGAATTTCAGTGGTGGACTAACAATTGGCTAACAATCAAAGCTGGCTTCATGGATATGTGGCTGATACTGTCACACAGGGCCTCATGCTCAGAAGGCCTTCACATTGTCTTTGAAGCTGCACTGTCACCAACTTGAACACCCTAGTAACTTTTTAACAATTGGCCCTTTAAATGATATAGTCAGACCTGGTTGCAAACGTACATACAGTGGATGAGGAAGCCCTTCGTGTGTGGCATCCTCCATGTGGCTCCCCAGATGTACTCTCAAGCTTCCTCTAAACTCTTCTTTCAAGGGCGCTGACCACATAGACTTTATCAATGAATTCCTTTGCCCTCTGGCTTCAGATCTGGTTCAAACAATAAGGAGCCTAAGCGGGAGTTCAAAAGGTTGGTGCTTCTCTCAAGGGGCCCCTGTCTACCACCTCCGTTCTAGGTTCTGCAGATGTTCCCACTTCTTGTCCACCTAAGACCCATCTAAGGCTCTGCGATATGAGGCGTGACATATTCACATCCCTCCCGGTCTCTCTATTCTCTGCCCACAACACTGTTAAACTTGAAGTTTTTCTCACTTGAGTAGGCCATCCGTGTTCTGCAACTACTCTGACTGAAAACACACACACACACACACACACACACACACACAAACCTCATTAAGAAGGTGCCTTGAGTAGATCTACGTGAGTAGATTTCAGTAAGAGCTGAAGGAGAAGCCATGCAGCCATGTGGAGGAAAAGGATCCCAGGCACGGGGGACAGCCAGGGTTCCAAGGTAGGGGGTTGCCTCTTGAATCAGACAGGACCTATCAACCACAGTGAGACAAACCCGGGCTGCAGTCTTTAATTGTAAACGAAGCTTAATTGGACACAGCCACATCTATTCATGGTATTATCTGCGGCAAATTTTTGTGCTATAACATCAGAGTTTGGTAGTTGTGACTGAAACCATATACCCACAAAACCTGAATTATTTACTTCCTTTTCCGTTGACAGAAAGGATGTACTAACCTCTGAGTGAGGGGACTAGGAAGGAGACCAGAGAGTCTGGAGTTTCATGGCTGAAAGGAAGATAATAGATGATAATGTTGCAGAGCTCACAGGACGGTGGAGGAGTTACAGCCTTCTGAGCCACTGGAATGGGAAATTGGGAAATTCCGAGGAGAAGACTTTTATCTCACCAGGGGAACTAAGACTGTTGCCTTAGGGATAGTCTGAAGCAAGAAAAAGAAGCAGAGAGATCAGTAAGGGACACGTGTGAAGGCCAGGATGGAAATGATTATAGTTTAGACCAGGGGGGGTAGCACTGAAACTGGTGAGAGATGGTCAGCATTTAGATGGGTTGGGATGGTAAAGTCAAAATGATTTGCTGCTGGATTGAATGTGAGCTGTGAGACTGACTGACTCCTGTAGTTGTCCTGAATGAGCACTGGGAGTATGGACTTGTCATTAACTGAGTTGGGGAAGCCGGTGGGAGGGACTAGGAACCTAAGGGTGGGAATGGCAGAACATGGAAGTTCTTTTTTTTTTCAGATATTCTAAGCTTTAAATGTGGATTGTACACCCAAACAGTTATGACGAGGATGGAAAACATGCTGTCCTGGGAGTTCAGAAAGTGTTTCAAGGAGGAAGGAAGGAGGAATTTACTGTGTCAATGCAGCTGAAGGTCAATTAAGAGGAGATTGGGAAAAAACCCTGCAACCAACCACTTGGAGGGCACTGAAAAATTTTCTCAAGAGCAGTTTTGGTGGAGTAGTGTGGGTGAAAGCCTGATGAGAGGAGGACTGAGTGAGAATTAGAGGAGAGGAAAGACACACTGGGTATAGCCAATTATCTGAGAAGAGTTTCACAATGAAGAAAAGGAGAGAAGTACTAAGTTATTAGAGGTAGAAGCTGAGGAGACAGACTTTTAACAATGGACTAAGTAACAGCCTGCTAGCATGCTGTTAGGAAAGACCTTATAGACAGGAAAATATTGATGATGCAGAAGAGAGGTTAAGAATTGCTACACTGATGTCCTTGTAGGTTAAAAGGGATGAGTTCTAGTAAGTACCAGTCTTAGCTATAAGCAGAGAGAGTTCTCAGGACATGTGACACTGAGCTATTTAGTAAATAACCAATCAATCAATATTGACTTTCAGTCTTCCCACAATAAAACCTCCTAATACTTTGTGAACAGTTAGGACATTAGTGTATAATTAAGATCCTGAAGTTCATTTTACTGTTTTGTCACTGATGAGCTCCAAGACCCCAAACAAGACATCCAACCTTTCTATGACTTAGTTTGCCTTTGATTATGAAATAACAGTATCTCCTGGTCATTGCAGTGCCTGGAAAACTTAATAGGTTATACAAGTAAACCTTCCCAGGCTCCAAATTTCTCTGATGTTTGCTTGCTATAGAACTGCATATAGAGAAAAAAAATGAAAGTTATTTATAGACTCAGATGTCTACCTACTAGCAAGAGTCATGTGGAGGTCTTTTCATGGTACATTATTCCTATTTGTGGATCTTCTTAAATTTCCTCCAAATGAAAAATATTTACTCTCTAGGACTTAACACTCTCTAAAATTGAGTTTCATTTCTGAGAAGACTTATCTCTTATATGAACAGGATACATTTAATCTAGTTGCCATTATTTCCAGAAGAATCTTGCATGCTATGCTTAACTGTGGATTCTAAATACACCCTTTTCATCCTTAGAGAGCCAGCTCAAAGGTCATTGCCACTCAAAGGGATTCCATTCTCCCTGGTGAGAATGTCTCCTGAGTCCCCATTTCGTTCTGCTCATCCCTGTGTTGCAACACAGATCAGGCAGCCTTGGAGTGATGTGTTGACATTTCTGCCTCTTCCTTCAGACTATGAGCACCTTATCTTATTCTCTCCAGAGTTCTCAGAGACTTCCACAGAAAAGATATGAAATAAATATTTGCTGAATGAATGAGTGCCAATGTATACATTTCAGAATGGAGCTTGATCAAATACAATCGAATGATATGCAAGTCAAGAAATGGAGTAAGTGGGTACAGAAGGTGTGTGTACATGTCCACGAGAGAGATTCATAGTACATACACTTACCAATTCTGAGGATTTTATAAAAACACTCTAGTTTTCAAAGATTGCTTTGGTAAAGAGAATCAAGGAACACTTTCTTGACTAGGCTTTTTAATATTAAGAGCATATTTCTGAGCTGTTCTGCTTCCTCTCTTTGTAACATGTTATATACACACTGAAGGGTTTACATGTTTTTTTCTTTTTTTTTTTTAAGTTTTTTTTTTTTAAGATTTTATTTATTTGACAGAGATCACAAGTAGGCAGAGAGGCAGGCAGAGAGAGAGGAGGGCAAGCAGGCTCCCTACTGAGCAGAGAGCCCGATATGGGGCTCGATCCCAGGACCCTGAGATCATGACCTGAGCTGAAGGCAGAGGCGTTAACCCACTGAGCCACCCAGGCGCCCTACAAGTTTCTTTAAGTACACAAATGCCCTTATTCGACTTTTATTTTGGGGAAATATTGACAGCAAAGAACTACTGAAGGCATAGCTCTAATATCCTCAAATAAGAGAACATACAAATGAACTGGCTTTACATTATGTCAATTTTCAGCATTGCACATCCTGACAGAACTAAAGTTGCTTATGTTATCAGATTTACTTTTTCCCAACCTATTTCCTCTCTCCCTCCTGCTGCGAGGTCTCTGTCTTTGAATTCTCTTAAGTTTTTAATAGACAATCTGCTTCAGCACTTTTTGAGGAGAAAAAAATTTTCCTTCCCCCGAACCTCCCCAACAATGGCAGTTAAGCCTTCCATTTAATATGAAATCTAGTGGAGATATCTGTGCTTTGTCATCCAAAAAAAAAAATTTTTTTTTATTTTTCTAATTATTATCTCCTTATCAGCCTTGGGTTAAGAATGCACTTGCCTTTGCACCACCTTGAGAATTCAGTCTTAATTTTCCACACCCTGCCTAAGATAGAATCATTCCTTTTCTGTGAGTGTTTATCTGCATCTGACTCAGAGAAGTTGTTTACATCCGATGTTGGACCACCCTTCACATTAAGTTTAAATTGGAAACATTTTTTTCTAATAAAGATAATCTGTATCCCATTTGTCTTCAGGAAACTGTAATAATTCAGCAATAGATGAAAATGTTTCAGAGCTGTGAAAGGCTTTGAAGCTGATGTTTTCCATTATCAGTTGCTTGTGTAGGTAAATACATTGAAGGTCAGAAATAAAATGCCCACACCAACCACTAGGAAGTCAAAGCTCTCATCTGTTACGAACGGCTTTCAGCTTATAAAAAAAAGGAGTTGTTGTTGTCCCCAACTCCCGGAGGGCAACTACTGGGAAGGAAGTGCCTAGAAGATACCAGATTATACTGAAAGGAAGGAAAGAAAACAAAACCACTTTTGTTTTCCTCTGAACACACCACAGAAATGGACTTTTTGTGTGCTTTATTTTTGTTCTATACCATGTTTATTTGAAAATGTCTCCTAGCCCTCAATAGCCAGAAAATCTCAAAAGCTTTGTTGACTATTACATTTCTGACTGAACACTTATTTCTTACTACAAGTGTAGAACACCACCTATGGTCACTGCCACTGGTACCTTACAAGCATCTTGCAGATCCCAGAGAAAACCAGGGCCCGACTAACCACAGAAGCCAGACCATAGGTCAAACCAGATTTCTGAGTTACATAAATGGGCTTACTGGGGTGGAGGAAAAAAGAGAGCATACACTACAATGCACTAATGGCAAGAAAAATTAGTGAATTAAAAGCACTGGCTGCCAATCATGGAACTTGCTGTTCAGTCAGGGACAAGGAGAGTTATTGGTGGAATCACAGCAGCTGTCTGTCTCCCTGGGCAGCTGAGATTCAAGGTAGCCCAACCTTCAGCCTATCAAATCTTCAGTGTTTGGTCTTTGCTAACCTAACACGGTGGTATTCCACATGGGACTGCTAGTGATTTCTCAGTCTTTGGGATACCTACCACTCCACCAGAAAAACAATGGACTGCTTTAAAAGAAGTCATGACATCTTGAGGATGGAAGTGGTAAAAAAGAGAAAAGTATAGAAATTCCTTTTTATTCACCTTACATCAAGCCCACTGATTACATAGAGAATAAAGCTTTCCCATGATTAATAATGTCATTTCTATGACAGAAAATCTTGACTTCTTCACCTAGATTGAGATATACTATTAAGGTAGACTTAGACCCATATACACTGGTTAGAAGAAATCAAGAACAATATACTTGAGTCCAACCTAATGATCTCCAAAACTCAACATATTTTAAAGAAGAATTGGAACACCATAAAATTGAAGTAGATATGCATCCATCAGGTAGATTTTAAATTTTTACAAGAATAATTATACTGGGGCGCCTGGGTGGCTCAGTGGGTTAAGCCTCTGCCTTCGGCTCAGGTCATGATCCCAGGGGCCTGGGATCGAGTCCCGCATTGGGCTCTCTGCTCAGCAGGGAGCCTGCTTCTCCTCATCTCTCTCTCTGTCTGTCTCTCTGCCTATTTGTGATCTCTCTCTGTGTCAAATAAATAAATAAAATCTTAAAAAAAAAAAAAGAATAATTATACTCATCAGATACTTACTCTAGGCTCAGAACTATACATAAATGGCTAATCTAATTTACATGTATCATCTAATTTAATCATTGCAACCACCTTATGAGGTAAATAGAATTATGAATCCAATTTCACAGATGAGGAACTTGAGGTTTAAAGAATTTAAACAAACACACCTAGCTGTTAATTGGAAGCCTGAGCTCTTAACCTCTATGCCACACTACTGACTATAAGTCAAAACCTGTTCATTTCTCTAGCTTTTGACTCCTGGTGTCATCATGACAATGGTCAGGTCTATATGATATACTTAGTGTTCAGTTTTTTTCTATACCTAAATATGGCCTGTAGTCCATCTGGCCAGTATCAGGTCCCAGCACATTTGTGGAGCTTCTATCTAGACCAATGTCCTCTAAGCAGAGAATGCCTTGAATTCTTTTTCCAACAGAGACATCATCCCTAACCTTACAAAGAATCATGAAACATGAAAATATCTTAACAGCTATATTAAAGCATTTTAAAAGATTTAATTGGGACTCATTTCATTTGCCTCATAATGTATTTCTAAATTTTATTTTCCCTAAAGGTGGTGAAAATGAACTTTTCAGTGTTTCTATCAGAGGAGGAAAAAGGGCTTTTGGTAAACATACTACTTTTTTCATCATTAAAGTATTTCAAGATGGTATAAAATGTACAAAATACTTGAGCTATAGTATAATAGAAAAATTCTAAATTGCTAAAAATCCTGATCTCTCATTCCATGGAAGTAAAACAGGTCACAGCCTGCACAGTAAGGTCATTACTGGCTGTAAAGTGGCAGGTTACGATACAGACCTTCATTTGGACAATTTATCACATTGCCTCAATATGCCCTCTAGATTTACGTTAGTGTCAGGGTTACCTTCATTCTCCAAGTCACCTTTGCCTCAATATTTTGTATTTATCCTTCATTCCTTTGGGTCCATCTTAATCTTCACATAAGCACCAAATCTTATTATTTTTTCTTTAAGTAGCTTTGTCTGAGAGGGCACAGGTCAGAGGCAGGTTGGTAGAAATGAACTAGTGAAGTCTTCTGGAGGTCTCTAAGGAAATCTTACCTGCTGAATTGAGTTAATGTCCACTTGTATTTTGGACATTTGCCCAGAAGCTAGTGGACAGCAGGGACTTTTAGAAGCAACACAATTCCCAAAAACATAAAGCAAAAAATAAAAGGCAATGTTTGGAGATCAAGGGCAGCCATAAAAATGTTTTGTACTCCATCTTATATTTGATTTGGAAAACATTTTCTCCATGTCTATTATTAATCAGCATTTTTTAAAGGTTTAATTTAAATCATTCTCTTTTCCTGTAACTCTGTATGTAATAAAACCATCCTGTGAGCTAGGGAATAGCTCCATGGTAACAGAGTCTCAAACATCAGCACAGGATGGAGCTTTCAGTGTGTGATCACAGTTCAGAAGAGGAGGAGGAGAAAATGATGAAATTCTATACTTGGTCTCTTTCCTTCTTTGGGGTAGTATCCTGTGAAAGAAGTCTACTCTCTTGTGAGGCAATTGGGAGTGGAAGAAAGGGGTATGGCGTCAAGGGGAAAAGCAAGCTTAAACTGTTGGAGGCTAGTTGTAGAATTTCAAGGTATGAAATAAATCCTTTATTTTAGTTCCCTAAAGAGATGGAAAATGCATTTCCTATTCAATAGAGCAGAAAAGAATTCTCTACCCTGATGCCACACTTGACAGCACATTACTGAAATAGATCCATTCATTCATTAACTCATTCAAAATCCACTGGGTGCTTACAATTCACAAGCGAAGCCATGTAGTAGGCAGTATGCTAGGGTCCAAGGCCATGGACTTTTGTACGGTCAATTTTTGTGAAAAACTAATGTACAGCTTATCCAGACAATGGATTATTATTCAGTGCTAAAAAGAAATGAGCCATCAAGCCATGAAAAGACATGGAAAAAACTTAAATATATATGGCTAAGTGTAAGAAGTCAATCTGAAAAGGCTATACACTGTATGATTCCAACTCCATGACGTTCTAGAAAAGGCAAAACTATGGAAACAGCTAAAAGATCAATGGCTTCTGGGTGAGGGGAAGAGATGAATACATAAGTTATGAAGTATTTTTAGGGCAGCAAAAATATTCTATATCATATTACAATGATGGATATAGGTCATTATACATTTGTCCAAACCCACAGAATGCACAACACCAAGAGTAAACCCTGAGGTAAACCATGGTCTTTGGGTGATGTGACAATGTACATTCCTTCTTGGTTTAAAACAAAAAAATGTACTATTGTGGTGAGTAATGTTAATAATGGGGAGGCTAGGCATGTGTGGGGATAGAAAGTACATGCAAAATCTCTGTCCCTCCTTCTCAGTTTTGTTGTAAACCTAAAAGCCGTTCTGAAAAAAATTAAGGTCTTTAAAGGAATTAGAACGCTTAAAGATGAGTATTATACACAGAATGAATTAAACAGTCCCCTTTAAAAAAGAGGGCTGTTCTAGAAGCTGGACCCCAAAGCTATACCTGAACACGACTAATCAGGGGGAATCTTCTCCACTTGTCTAGTCATTGTTATGTAAAACTGACAAGAAACCTAGTCTTTATAAAACATCATAATTTGCCTGCCCAGTTCAGCTAAGCCTCACTAATTTAGAATAACAGGGTTTAAAGCAGGGGAATGGTGAATTAAGGTAGTCTCTCAAACAAGGGCCATTTTAAACTCTCAGCATCGCTGCTGGACAGAGATCCTCCTTTAAACAACTGGGAGTATTTTATATTTTGAGTTCAGAGAGTCTTTAGGTGGATGGGTGCTTCTAAAGTGCCTCAGGGTGTTTAATACCACTTGTTCTTCTAATCTTGTTTGCACTATTAATTTGGTTAATAGGTTAGTAATCCTTTCTTTATAGATAGCAGGAAAGTAAACTTCAGCCCAGCACTTTTCTAAATTATTACATCCTCTGAACAAATGGGGTACAGATTAATGAGGTTTTACTCAAAGCTTTGAACTCACAGGAGCCTTAAATGAAGCAACACATCCTTGTTTCCATTTAATGAAAACAACAATCAAGAAATGTAAATCTGACTTGAATGCAGGGTAAAAGAGCTGGGTAACTACTGCCAACATTGAAATCACATTCAAAGTGGATCTCCTGGCAAAATCAAAGGACTCTGACCACCCGCTGACAATGCTAACTACACAATCATTTAAAGAGGAAAAAAAGTCACATATCCTCCCTTCTTAGCTGCAGAGAGGCTCAAAATATTACATAAAAATGTATGTTATTGCATATTAACAAACACCAGAGTTTCTGATTTTAAGGTTTTTAGTTCAAAAACTTAAGAGCCTTTCCTTCTCCAATGTGCCAAACATACCCATTTATTTCACCAAAAGGAAAATGAGTAGCGAGACTATACAGTTACAGAGAGTCTTTTCTTTCTTATCAGCATATCACATTTAAGCTTTTAAGTAACTCATTGATATTGGGAATTCTCCATATAAACCATAATTCATTTCAACAAAACCATGTAAAAAAAATTGTGAACTTGCCAAATCAACAAACATGTATTTTGAGATGATTGCCCATAAAGTAGCACTTAATTACAATAATAAAAAATTCAAATGTAGGAGAAATGAGTACCTCCATGAAAGAGTTATGACCCCAAAGAAGGAAAACAAGTATCCAGCTTTTTTTGTGTTGCTGAATTATTTGAGAAGAAATTGTTAGTATCTAAATAGAGCATCACTACCCCTAAATCACAGTACTCAAAAATCTATCAAACTCAAAATAACTACTCTTCTTTTACTTCTAATCTTCTAGCCAACCAAGATGTTATTAAAAATATTAAAAACTGCCTAATAACTTTATGGTTTTTTTCATTGATCCAAGGTGACAAAGGGCAGAGCTACTGAAATCCATACCACTCTAGTGAAGGCTCAAACTCAAATTCAAAACCACAATTTTTTCATTTGTAAAATGAAAAAAAAAAGTCAAACTAGATATTCCGTTGGTTTATTCTTAGTCAACAATCCGAAAAGAAAAAGCTTAGTGTCTGTAATACAATTCACTGTCAAGGTACAAGATAGCTGGTGCACTTGAGGGTACAGGATTTCAATACACAACTTGGTAGAATAAGAGGCATGGTTTTCTTTTCCCTTCATAAAGTATTATATGCCTAGAGTAAATCAGATTGCTAAGGTTAATGATGAATAGAAGTTTCTAACCATAAATATTATCATAGGAACTTAAATACTTACAGAGGAGAGTGATAGGCATATTTATATCCCTGAAGAGAAGGCAAGATTACTAATGAGATCCCGTTTGCAAAAATTGCGGGTAGGCTGAAGCAGTTATGGCTCTAAGTATACATGCCTATTAAAAGTGGTGGGGAGTCAGTATTGGCAGAGAAGTATGCAGAGTATTTTTCAAATGATTTCCTCAACATGACATTACCATAATCACTTTATATTTAAGATTTTTAAAAGTTTAGCATGCAGTACTTTGCGTCTATAATTAGGGTATGCTGCCACTAGATGGCAGTAATGTTAGGTCATAACTACTGCAGATAAAATTCATTCAAGGTTATCTTTAAAGTACCTACTAGCATTATATACATTATACTTGCATATATACATGTCCTTACCCTATAAAAAGCTTACTTTTAAATGAATTTTTGCATGACAGGTAAGCTTTATTAAGATAACAAGTTACATTAGTACTAGAGAACAGTTTTTAAAAAAAATCCAAATACCGAGATTCACCTTTATTGTCACCGATTTAATCCAGTTTCTAACAATTTTTTTTCACATTAATCCAATTTAACCATTTTTATGCATTAATCAGAATATCTGGGACTTCAGGGTATTTTGGTATCAAACTACTTTGGTCAATATTCTATTTATTTGAAATATTTTTCCATTTTATGTACAGGATGATTATGCTGCCAAAACTGTTAGAATCACTTAAAAGGAAGGGCTTTAGTTTACATTTGAAGGCTTCTTAGGAAGTTTAAATATATTTTTAAATTTTGTGACATATGATAGCCTATTACTTATTTGTATATCTAATATGGGGGATAATAAAGGATACCCAAAGTCTCATCATTCTATATCAGAATTACATAATGGCAAATACTGTCTATGATGCTTCATCCTGATTTCATTCTCTGTGGTCTTTCCAAGTGATAATTTCGATCCAGCCTTTTGTGCTTATCATTTTATTTCTTTAAAAAAAAAAAAACTTAGTTTCCAACTAGTTCATTTTAATCTATTTTAATTACTGAAACATTTAGATTCCTTTCCAGTATCTTTGTGTGTGTGTGTGTGTGTGTGTGTGCACATCACTTCCTTCACCCAGTAATATAGATCTTCTTCCCTATGACCCTGCCATTGCACTACTGGGTATTTACCCCAAAGATAAAGATGTAGTGAAAAGAAGGGCCATCTGTACCCCAATGTTTATAGCAGCAATGGCCACGGTTGCCAAACTGTGGAAAGAACCAAGATGCCCTTCAACAGACGAATGGATAAGGAAGATGTACTTGAAATCTATTCTACCTTTTCTATTTTTCTCCTTTCTTGGTTCTTTTGCCCTGCTGGTTTACAATTTCACTTTTTTTCCTTGACTAGTTTGACAGTTCCCATTCTGTATTTTCTCCTTTAGTGATTTCCCTAGAAATTTCAGTATGTTAATTTTGTTAGTTTCTTCCTTTCCAATTCTTTCATTACATTCTTTTTATTTATTTATTTTTTATTTTCAGCATAACAGTATTCATTATTTTTGCACCACACCCAGTGCTCCATGCAATACATGCCCTCTATGATACCCACCACCTGGTACCCTGACCACCCCCCCCCCCTGCCCCTTCAAAACCCTCAGATTGCTTTTCAGAGTCCATAGTCTCTCATGGCTCACCTCCCCTTCCAATTTACCCCAACTCCCTTCTCCTCTCTAACTCCCCACGTCCTCCATGCTATTTGTTATGCTCCACAAATAAGTGAAACCATATGATAATTGACTCTCTCTGCTTGACTTATTTCACTCAGCATAATCTCTTCCAGTCCTGTCCATGTTGCTACAAAAGCTGGTATTCATCCTTTCTGATGGAGGCATAATACTCCATAGTGTATATGGACCACATCTTCCTTATCCATTCGTCTGTTGAAGGGCATCTTGGTTCTTTCCACAGTTTGGCAACCGTGGCCATTGCTGCTATAAACATTGGGGTACAGATGGCCCTTCTTTTCACTACATCAGTATCTTTGGGGTAAATACCCAGTAGTGCAATGGCAGGGTCATAGGGAAGAAGATCTATATTACTGGGTGAAGGAAGTGATGGTAACAGATATGCTGATCTTCTTCCTGATTGTAAAAGGAAAGGATTCTTATTTTTTACCTTGGAATGGTATTTTGTTGTTCACTTTTGATAGATACATTTTATTAGGACAACAGAGTCCCCTTCTGTTCTTTGGAAAATCTTTAGGACAACAAATTAAGGTCAAATATTATCAAATGTTTTTTCATCTGAATAAACATATCCTTTTCTCCTTTAATCTGTTGATAAAAATGAACTAGATTTTGTGTTTTCTAGTGCTAAACCCTGCAAATATGTAATAAACCCCTTTGGTCATATATTTTACATATTGTTAGACTTGGTTTACTAATATTTAAAGAGTCTCACAATAGGGTTATGAATTTTTTTTTAACTTGTGGAAATGTCTCATTTACTTCTCAGTCTAGAAGGCATTACAAATAATTTCTGGTGTACTTTTTCCACATCTAGTTATACTCCTATAGATGTCTTTCAGAATAAAGAGTTTCCTATACTTGCAGAAGCAAAACTCAGGGATGTTTTCATTCTTTGTCTCTTATTATTTTTAGGGATGGCATTGTTTAACTTCTGGTTTTTCTGACCTTCCTACAAAATGTATAGCAGAGCAATTACAGTCATAAGATTATAAAGCAACACCCCATCATTACTAACTTGGTGAAAAGAAATATTCCACTCACTGTATTATCCTTTCAGAAGTGAAGATGAGAAAGATCTCAATGGTCATTTCCTAAGGTTCTCCCCGCCGCCTTTGGGGGTGTAGAGAAAGGGCTATGTTATAAAGACCTCAAAACAGCTAAATTTACAACAACAACAACAAAAAAATCAAAGCTTATTAAATCTAGACTTTTCCCCCCTCATTTTTCTAACTGACTCTGAAGAAATGCCACAGGGGATCCATCCTTCGGGGGTAGAACGAGCTCCCATCTGGAGGTCTTCAGGTACCTAACCCATTCCTTTGAGAAAAGCCTTTGGTGCTAAGTTGACCAGGATGAAGTCTTCTGACTGAAAAGATGGAACTCCTCTAAGGAAAGGCTTTTAAGGTGAATAAAGGATGTAGGAAGTTTAAAGGGCTGAATGTCACAAAGGGTCTTTATTTAACTACAGCAATGCACTTTATGGAGCACTTCTTGTGTGTCAGCTCCTTTGGCAAGCCCTCGTCCCACATATCTTCTGTCACCTTCCTAACATAGAAAGCTGGTGGTGTCATTAGCCCCATTTTACAGCATCAGAGGGCTACAAGTCATGTAACTTGTCCCAAACAACCCAGATTGGAGGTAGAAGACCCTGGACTTGAAATCAAGCATTTTGTTTCTAAAGGTATTGTTCATCTCTCTGAAGCAAGAAGTTATAAACTGGGGTTCATTAGGGTAAAAGCTTTATAAGCTATAGATTTAAAAGTTATCAACTTTGGCAGAAATTCCCATTATAGTGTTGTATCATTTACTTATTCATACGTATAGTCTCTTCTGCTAAGGAATGAAGTCAGAAAAACATTGATGTAGCTTTGTATCATATGCAGTTTTCTAATATTTTTCCCAGAAGAAATAGTAGCTGAATACATCTGAATGCAGTACTGTACCTGAAGCCCAATCAATTCATTCAGTCTTTCTTGGCTCAGGTTGTCTACCTTACCTGTCCCGAGAAGAGCTTAATGCAGTTCTCCTGTGTACTTGTTCGTCTTCGTCTTGTTTTTATAATTCAATAGCCTCCAAACTCCTTCTGAATCTTCCAACAAGCTACCTTCAGTTTTCTTTCAACACTAAACCCTACATTTGCTAAAATATTCACCTACTTATGAAATACGAATTTCACATGTCTTTTCAATTTTTTAAAGTAGGCTCCATGCCTAGCATGGAGTCCAATGCAGGCCTTGAACTCATAACCCTGAGACTTAGACCTGAGCTGAAACCAAGAGTTGGACACTTAATCAATTGAGGCACCCACATGCCCCAGCCAGGCTAGTACTATGATTAGGTTTTTTTCAAATTTGTTTTTGCAAATCCTTTGGTTGCAATGTTGCTTAAGTTTTCACTGGTCTACCTCAAGCCTATTTTTCCCCTTGGAAAGAAACTTGGTCTCTTTCAGAGTGTGGTTTTGCCAGTTGTATTTTTAGGATCACATGTATAAGGTTATAGCAGAAATTCTCTATCACTTGGTTATAATTTGTCTGCCATATAATTCTTGCTTCTTAGGACTTTATTAAATACAAGAATTTGTTGTGACTATATTGACTATTGAGTTATCTGCAAGTAAGAATAAATTAAACATTTGCAAACAACACAGAGATCATTTAAATGAATTAGTGAAATACACGCTAAATATAGGTTATACCCAATTATTTTCTGGCTCTTAATAAATTTATATTTGACTCCAGTTCTGAAGGGCTTTAACTTGTCAAGTATTAGTGAAACAATATAAATGTATGTGACCTAGAAAAGTAGTTTTTCATTTCTTATTTGGGAATAAGAGATTTTCATGGTGGAGATTAGGAGAGGGAATGAAATCACATTAACTTATCATTTTTAAATCCCTTTTGAACTCCATTTCCCTTGTGAAAACAAATTTACATTTGTTCTTTCTTTTTTTGTTTCATTTCTTCAAGGAACATGCTTAATATTTTGGCTTTCGAGTCTCTTAGAAAGAAGACAGAATCATAACTAATTAGAAATTCTGATGAATTCAGAGAAATTGTAATCAGCAACTTCAAGCAATAAGTATTCAGAGGGTAGGACCTGGTGCTTGAGTTCCCGGTGCTTCTGATGAAACTTCTGGCAGTTTTCATGCTTAATTGGGCCATTGGATCCTGTCTGTGTGAAGGAAGGAAAACAGGGTCCTGGTTGTTTGGCATTTAAAATGATTTGATTAATGATTATCTGGAAGCATTAACTAGAGTCATTATAATGCTATCAGTATTTCCTGTTTTTCTTGTGCTAATATTTACTCTGCAATATGCAAAACTGACCTTTCAGTCTGTCATATAATTTATTTATTCTATTAACTCATATTGTTTTTGCTTATGAGTCAGTCAGTCAGTATAACCTTATCTACTCCAGAACTCATTTACCAGTTTTAGCAAAGTCGAAAATATTGATCAGAGACACAAGCAAACAATCAGAAAGAGGTTTCACACAAGGGAGGGATTACAACCTCATACCCAAACTTTCTAATTACTTTACTTTCAATATGGGTTTAAGAAAAAATTTTTTTTTATTTTGAATTTATATGTGTACCTCAGGATTTCAGCTTTAACTCTCTCTTAGTCGCATTTTTTCCCACCCTCTCCCCCAGGTTGACCTCAGCCAGGTTCATAATTTTGTTTGCCATTCATTTGCTAAGGACAATCATTTCCAGATCTCCTGTGCATACTTTACTTTTCTCTTTATTCACTTATACAAGAAAAATACCAGTATATCATCTTAACTCCTCTTTTTCCTTTCTAGGTTTATCCCATTAAACATCAAGTTCAATGTATTCTGTTTCTACCACTGTTTCCAGTGTCATTCCTGTGGTCCAGGAGAGCATCTGGGGTGAGGAGAGAATTGAAATAACCTCAGAAGTTTCCTACCTAGTCTTTCTTCTTCCACCATGCCCCAAATTCATGTTTCATGATAATGCAAGGATGGTTTTCTTAAAGCACAAACTTCTGATAATGTCCCTACTCTGCTTAAAACCTAGTGCTTTCTGTGTAAAACCCGAAGCATGGTATTTAAGACATTTTTATGGAGCTGATCTATTCTTCTGCTGCTTTTATTTAATACTTAGTATGAACCTAACACTGTTCTAGATATGGAGAATACAGCAATAATTGATATACAGGGTCCCTGCCCACCAGGCCTTACCATTAGGGGTTGAAGGTAGAAAGCTTAGAGATGAACACATATTTACGAATTTCAGGACTGATAGATGCTATGAATAAAATAAGAAGAAATTATGGATAGTGACTTGAAGTTCTTCTTCAATTAAGACTGGCTGGGAAAGGACTCAAGGAAAGGATGGCATGTGAGTGAAGACTTTAATAATAAGCAGAAACGTAAAAGCCAGAGGAAACCCTAATTTAAAGATTCTGGGGCTGGAAAGAGCTTAATAGGTCTTAGGGACAGAAAGAAGAAGAAAAGACAGACCAGAGCAAAAAAAGATGAGTCCAGCTGAAAGGTGGCCAGATACAAAGGGATTTGCAGGTCATTATAAAGAGTTTCAATTCTGTTCTACTCACAGTGGGAAGCCACTGGTGGGGGGTGCTCAAGTAGAAAGAGGAATAACCTGACTTATATTAAAAGTTCTCCTCATCTATACACCAAAAACTTTAAGACAATGGTGAAAGATAATGAAAAAACATAAATAAATGGAAAGATAGCCTATGTTCATGGATTAGAAGTTAATATGGTTATAATATACATACTACTCAAAGCCATATATTGATTCACTGCAAATCTTATCAAAATTCCAAGGGCTTTCTTCGCAGAAATAGAATGAACAACCCTAAAATTTGTATAAAACCACAAAAGGCTCTGAATAGCCAAAGCAATCTTAGAAAGAACAAAGCTTCAGAGATCACTGTCCTTCATCAGTGTCTTAACAGTTTTCAGTGTACAGGTCTTTCACCACCTTTGTTAATTTATTCTAAGTATTTTATTCTTTTTGATGCAGCTCAAAGTTGGATTTTCTTAATTTCTCTGACAGTTTCTTTAATAAGTGGGAATGGGAAAACTGGTCAGCTACATGCAAAAGAGTAAAACTAGATCACTATCTTACACCATACATAAAATCTAACTGAAACAGATTCAAAATATGAGTGCAAGATCTGAAATTGTAAAAGTCCTAGAAGAAAGCAGTTGGTAAGCTCCTTGACACGGGTGATATTTTTTTGGATCAGATTCCAAAGTCAAAGGAAACAAAAGTACAAATAAACAAGTGGGACTACCTCAAACTAAAAAGCTTCTACACAACAAAGGAAATCATCATCAAAGCAAAAAGGCAACCTACTGAATGGGAGGAGATATTTGCAAAGCATATCTCTGATATGAGGTTAATAACCAAAATATATAAAGAACTTTTACAGCTCAACAACAAAAAACCAAACCTGATGAAAATGCGCAGAGGATCTGAATAGACACTTTTCTGAAGACATACAGATGGCCAAGAGGCACATGAAAAGATATTTAACATCCATAATCATCAGAGAAATTCAAATCAAAACCACAAAGATATCACACAACACTGACTAGATTATGATCAAATATATATGAAGGGCTATTATCAATTACACAAGAAATAACAAGTATTGGAGAGATGTGTTGAAAAACAAACCCTTGTGCACTGGTGGGAATGCAAATTGGTACAACCACCATAGAAAACAGTATGGAGATTCCTCAAAACTTAAGAATGAGATTACTATGTGATCCAGCAATTCCACTGTTGAGTATTTATTCAAAGAAAACAAAAATATTAATTTGAAAAGATGAATACACCCCTATGTCCACAGCAGCATTTCTTATAACAAGCAAGGTATGGAAACAACCTAAGTGTCCATGAATTGTGTGTGTGTGTGTGTCTATGTGTGTGGACAGAGACAGACACAATGGAATACTACTCAGCCATTAAAAAGAATGAAATCTTGCTATTTGCAACAACACAGATGAACCTTGAGGGTATTATGCTAAGTTAAATAAGTCATAAGGAAAAAGACAAATACCATATGATTGCAAGAATATGTGGAGAACAGATCAGTGTTTACCAGAGGGGAAAAGGATGAATGGGCAAAAGGGGTAAAGTCGGTCAACTCTAGGGTAACGGAAAGTAAGTAGACTTTGAGGGCAAACACTCTGTAGTATATCTAGAGGTTGAATTAATAATGTTGTACACCTGAACTTTAAAAAAAAAAGCTGGAGGTACACATCTTGATTTCAAACTATATTACAAAACTATAATAACCCAAACAGTATATTGGTATAAAAACAGACACATAGACCAATGGAACAGAATCAAGAACCCAGAAATAAACCCATGCAAAGATGATCAACTAATATTTGATAGGGGAGCCAAGAATACTCAATAGAGAAAGAATTATCTTTTCAATAAGTAGTGTTGGAGAAACTGGATGCCCACATGCCAAAGAATGAAATTGGACCCCCATCTTATATCACTTACAAAAACATCAAAATGGATTAAAGACTGAAATGTAAGCTGAAACTATAAAAGTCCTAGAAGATGAAATAGGGGGAAAAAATCTCCTTGACATTGGTCTTGACATGATGTTTTGGATATGAATGACATCCAAAGCACAAACAACAGAAACAAAAATCAGTAAGTATGAGCACATCAAACTAAAAAGTTTCTACAGTTGTTGTTGCTCCTGAAACTGTTCCAAAAAATAGAAATGGAAGGAAAACTTCCAAACTCATTTTATGAGGCCAGCATCACCTTGATCCCAAAACCAGACAAGGATCCCACCATAAAAGAGAGCTATAGACCAATATCCTTGATGAACACAGATGCGAAAATACTCAAAAAATACTAGCCAATAGGATTCAACAGTACATTAAAAGGATTATTCACCACGACCAAGTGGGATTTATTCCAGGGCTACAAGGTTGGTTCAACATCCGCAAATCAGTCAATGTGATACAACACATCAATAAAAGAAAGAACAAGAACCATATGATACTCTCAATAGATGCTGAAAAAGCATTTGACAAAGTACAGCATCCCTTCCTGATCAAAACTCTTCAAAGTGTAGGGATAGAGGGCACATACCTCAATATCATCAAAGCCATCTATGAAAAACCCACCGCAAATATCATTCTCAATGGAGAAAAACTGAAAGCTTTTCCACTAAGGTCAGGAACACGGCAGGGATGTCCATTATCACCACTGCTATTCAACATAGTACTAGAGGTCCTAGCCTCAGCAATCAGACAACAAAAGGAAATTAAAGGCATCCAAATCGGCAAAGAAGAAGTCAAACTATCACTCTTCGCAGATGATATGATACTATATGTGGAAAACCCAAAAGACTCCACTCCAAAACTGCTAGAACTTATACAGGAATTCAGTAAAGTGTCAGGATATAAAATCAATGCACAGAAATCAGTTGCATTTCTCTACACCAACAGCAAGACAGAAGAAAGAGAAATTAAGGAGTCAATCCCATTTACAATTGCATCCAAAACCATAAGATACCTAGGAATAAACCTAACCAAAGAGACACAGAATCTATATTCAGAAAACTATAAAGTACTCATGAAAGAAATTGAGGAAGACACAAAGAAATGGAAAAATGTTCCATGCTCCTGGATTGGAAGAATAAATATTGTGAAAATGTCTATGCTACCTAAAGCAATCTACACATTTAATGCAATTCCTATCAAAGTACCATCCATCTTTTTCAAAGAAATGGAACAAATAATGCTAAAATTTATATGGAACCAGAAAAGACCTCGAATAGCCAAAGGGATATTGAAAAAGAAAGCCAACGTTGGTGGCATCACAATTCCGGACTTCAAGCTCTATTACAAAGCTGTCATCATCAAGACAGCATGGTACTGGCACAAAAACAGACACATAGATCAATGGAACAGAATAGAGAGCCCAGAAATAGACCCTCAAATCTATGGTCAACTCATCTTCGACAAAGCAGGAAAGAATGTCCAATGGAAAAAAGACAGCCTCTTCAATAAATGGTGCTGGGAAAATTGGACAGCCACATGTAGAAAAATGAAATTGGACCATTTCCTTACACCACACACAAAAATAGACTCAAAATGGATGAAGGACCTCAATGTGCGAAAGGAATCCATCAAAATCCTTGAGGAGAACACAGGCAGCAACCTCTTCGACCTCTGCCGCAGCAACATCTTCCTAGGAACAACGCAAAAGGCAAGGGAAGCAAGGGAAAAAATGAACTATTGGGATTTCATCAAGATCAAAAGCTTTTGCACAGCAAAGGAAACAGTTAACAAAATCAAAAGACAACTGACAGAATGGGAGAAGATATTTGCAAACGACATATCAGATAAAGGACTAGTGTCCAGAATCTATAAAGAACTTAGCAAACTCAACACCCAAAGAACAAATAACCCAATCAAGAAATGAGCAGAGGACATGAACAGACATTTCTGCAAAGAAGACATCCAGATGGCCAACAGACACATGAAAAAGTGCTCCATATCACTCGGCATCAGGGAAATACAAATCAAAACCACAATGAGATATCACCTCACACCAGTCAGAATGGCTAAAATCAACAAGTCAGGAAATGACAGATGCTGGCGAGGATGTGGAGAAAGGGGAACCCTCCTACACTGTTGGTGGGAATGCAAGCTGGTGCAGCCACTCTGGAAAACAGCATGGAGGTTCCTCAGAATGTTGAAAATAGAACTTCCCTATGACCCAGCAATTGCACTATTGGGTATTTACCCTAAAGATACAAACGTCGTGATCCAAAGGGGCACATGCACCCGAATGTTTATAGCAGCAATGTCCACAATAGCCAAACTATGGAAAGAACCTAGATGTCCATCCACTGATGAATGGATCAAGAAGATGTGGTATATATACACAATGGAATACTATACAGCCATCAAAAGAAATGAAGTCTTGCCATTTGCGACAACATGGATGGAACTAGAGCGTATCATGCTTAGCGAAATAAGTCAAGCAGAGAAAGACAACTATCATATGATCTCCCTGATATGAGGAAGTGGTGATGCAACATGGGGGCTTAAGTGGGTAGGAGAAGAATAAATGAAACAAGATGGGATTGGGAGGGAGACAAACCATAAGTGACTCTTAATCTCACAAAACAAACTGAGGGTTGCTAGGGGGAGGGGGTTTGGGAGAAGGGGGTGGGATTATGGACATTGGGGAGGGTATGTGCTTTGGTGAGTGCTGTGAAGTGTGTAAACCTGGTGATTCACAGACCTGTACCCCTGGGGATAAAAATATATGTTTATAAAAAATAAAAAGTTATAAAAAAAAAAAAGTTTCTACATAGAGAAACAGTCAACAAAATGAAAAGACAATCAATGGAATAGGAGAAAATATTTACAAAACATAAATATGATAAAGAGCTAATATCCAAAATATATGAGGAACTCAGACAACTTAAGAGTAAAAAAATTATCTAACTACAATATGAACAGAGAACTTCAACAGTTATTTTTCCAAGGAAGACACACAAATGGCCAAAAGGTACATGATAAGGTGCTCAACATCACTAGGTATCCTAGAAATGCAAATCAAAACCACAGTGAGGGATCATCTCACACTTGTTACAATGGCTATTACTTAACAAAAACAAGAGGTATGTGTTGGCAAGAATGTGGAGAAAAGAGAAACCTATTCAGTTGATAGAAATGTAATGTAGTACAGTAACAATGGAGAACAGCATGGAGGTTCCTAGAAAAATTAGAAGTAGAACTATCATAGCATCCAGCAATCTTATTTCTAGGTGTACACCTAAGAAACATGAGATCACCATCTCAAAGAGTTATCTACACTCCCATGTTCACTGCAGCATTATTTTCAATAGCGAAAACATGGATACAACATAGGTGTTGATCAATGGATGAATGGATAAAGAAGATGTGGTTTTATATCCAATGGAATATTATTCAGTCATAAAAAGGAGGAAGTCTATCACTTGCAATGACATGGAAGGGCCTTCAGGGCATTCTGCTAAGTGAAATACATTTGACAGAGAAAGAAAAATACTGTATGAAATTACTTGTATGTGGCATCTAAAAATATTGAACTTTCAGAAGTAACATTGTGAATGCCAAAGGGAAGGAGAACTGGGGAGATGTAAAGGGGTATAAACTTTCTGTTCTAAAATGACTAAGTCCTGAGAATCTAATGCAAATAGTCAACCATACTGTGTTATGTACATGAAAGTTGCTATGGGAGTAGATTTTCAACATTCTCCATAGCAACAACAAAACTGTAATTTTGTGAGGTGAAGGATGCATTCATTACACAACCTCACTGTGATAAACATTTCACAGTATACCCACGTATTAAATCATCAGATTGTACACTTTAACCTTACACAATATTGTATGCCCAGTATATCTCAATAAATTTGGAAAAATACATGTCAAATAAAAGCTCCCTCAAGCCCTCTTCCCTTTCTTGTCTCTCACGACATGCTATAGACATACTGAATTACTTTCAGTAATTACTTTTGGTAACAGAGTTCCATGTTCTCTCTCACCGGGTGTGTACACATGTTGTTCCCTCCTTCTTGGAATATCTTTGCTGACATCTCCTTCCCTCACTCTTCACTTCCACTTACCCTTTGGATCTCTCAATCAGATATCGTTGTATGAAGGAAGTCTTTTCTCTGTCCCAGACTGAGATAGGCATCCTTCTCTCCATTGACAAGCTTTAGCATCAGAGCACTTATTTTAATATGCTGAGTTGTCTATGTCCCTCACCAGATCATCAGCTTCTTGAAAACATGCTCTGCTTAGTTGGTTACTGCTTGTCTGGCACTAGCACAGGGCTTTAATGTAGAGCAGATATTTAAAATGTATTTTCTAGATAAATCAAGGATTTTATTTTTTTAGTGACTATTGAGGGCTTACAGTAGAGATAGATGGCTTTAAGGAAACACAGAAGTATGTATACTAAAAAAAAATTGTTAAGTTTTATTTATTTATTTATTGGACAGACAGAGATCACAAGTAGGCAGAGAGGCAGGCAGAGAGAGAGATGGGGGAGAGCAGAGAGCCCAATGTGGGGCTTGATCCCAGGACCCTGGGATCTTGACCTGAGCCGAAGGCAGAGGCTTTAACCCACTGAGCCACCCAGGCACCCCTCTACTAAAAATTTTTCAAAGAAAATAAACAGTTATGTTCCTCAAATCCTTATAAATGTCCTAGTACCTCTTTGTCTGATATAATTTCCTAAGTACCTTGATTCTTCTGACCTAATCTTTTGAATGCCTTTTCATTTTTACAGCAAGCATTTCTACAGTACAACTTTATTCTTCCACTCTTTTCTGCTATTTTTCTAATTGTTTTTTGATTGCAAATGCTCTTTGTTATTTTCTTTACCTTCTTAGACTATATCCACTCTTACTGGTTACAGCTTGTATTTCATGCCCAGCTGCTTTGGCTCATCATCTTCCACATTCACTTCTGTACCATTTAGTATTCATCCAGCATAAATGAAATGATTTCTTGCACAGAAAAGACACACACTGCTATATACCACCAACCATTTGCATCTAGGTAATTTAGTAGTCAGCTAATTCCTAATTATTCTGGAATTGATTATGCCATTGATAGATTACCTAGGTCTCCTCCTTCATTCTCTTTCACTGTCCATCTTTTAGCCCTAACATTTTCATTTTTTTCACTAGGTAATACGCAGAGATGAAGGGCAGCAGTGAAATGCAAATTAATCAACTCTGGTCATTTTGAGCAGTTCTCATAAAAAGAAGTGATGGAAGAGAAGGTTGAAATTATTGGCTCAATTGAGAATTATAAACTGTCTATGAATGTCACTTATCCATGCTATTTCTAGTTACCATTTAGTATGGATAATTGGAAAGAATATGGGAAGAGAAAAAAAAAAAGTTAGCGATAAATGAAAAGTAAGAAAAAAGAGAGCTATAAGATAGAAGCTATAATGGCTCAGCCAAAGACTGCCCTGGATTTGAAGCAGTTCCCACTGACTGTATCTCATGATGGGGAAACAATGCAAATCTGCAGACAGATAAACAAGCATATGATTATTAAGCACACTATAGACCCAGAGACCAACAGGTTGGCTCTCTGAACTATTCTGCTTTATCATGGTCTTTTTTGCTCATGTACATATGAGTCACTGCAGAGTTCCCAGCCCCCATATGTTCACACAAACAGACCCACAGACTTAGACACACAACAGGATGGCATAAAGTTACTTCTTTCTTAATCTCGCAGGAATCTATAGAGTCAATTTTTAAGAAAATCTATAAGAAAAAACAACTAGGGCTATGAAATCTAAGGCACTTAAGTAAAGCAATAACGAACTTTTCTGTGAAGAACTCAGGGGATGGAGGTTCTCATCCTTAATTCCCTGATAGTGAATGTGAAGCCATCTGCATTTATGCAGGGTCATTCTTGCATAAATGCGATCCTCTGTGTGCAATGTGCCCCTCAATATAATGGCACTCATTAGCGAATGTACAAACATTTCTGTGAATATATTAAAAGGTTTAAGAGAAATTACCCTTTGTTTATAATTAGAAAATATCAGTTAAAATGTATTTTATTTCAAAGGCCTTTCTGAATACATTAAAATTAACAACAAAATAACCTCCAGCGCACCTCCCAAACTTCTTTTTTTTTTTTTTTAAGATTTATTTATTTATTTATTTGACAGAGAGAAATCACAAGTAGACGGAGAGGCAGGCAGAGAAAGAGAGAGGGAAGCAGGCTCCCCACTGAGCAGAGAGCCCAATGCGGGACTTGATCCCAGGACCCTGAGATCATGACCTGAGCCGAAGGCAGCGGTTCAACCCATTGAGCCACCCAGGCGCCCCCCAAACTTCTTCATAGAAGTACAAATCCTTATATTGTCATGCATTGTCTTGTTCCTGTCAAAATCCTTTTGATGTCTGGTGGTAGTAGATTTTTCTAGAGTTATATATAAATACACACACACACACACACACACACACATACACAGGTAATTTAGTAGTAGTATATGTACACATATATATAGTGCATGTTACTTTGGAACTGTTCTGCATCTTCATAGCAAGGTACTAGAAGTTGCACTACTGTTCTTGTTTATTTAACCATTATACTAGTAACGTTCAAAAAAAGACAATTGTTGGGTTAAAGATGTTTATGTGAAGAAATTGTCTTATCAGGAGGATCTACACTACTGAAACATCTGAGTCTCTGACAGACGTTCCAGGAAGATTGGTAACTCCTGTTTATCACTTTATGATAAAAAGAATATCCCTCTGGCAAATTTGCCATGTAATTAAGATTAATACGGCTCTCGCAGAGCCAATTTCTCCCTGGTGGGACTTATATATATGGCACTTGCTCCGTGGGCCTGTGTTGTACTCATAGGGTTTGTATCCAGAATTGACTTAACCATCAAGGTCTGAGCTTGAGACTGAAGTGGACAGTAAGAAGGAAAAGAAAACATAGAAGAATGAACAGTGAAATGTTATCTCTGGAGGATCATAATGCATCCTAACGGTAAATACCTTGAGTTTCCCCAAAGAAGGAATAGTGATTTTGTGGCAAAATTACTACCAGTTGGGAGGTGAGATGAGTTCCAGAAAGCTGCTTGTGGTGGAGACCCTAGCTGAGAGTCTCCATGAGTAGCATCCAGGAAAGCGTTACTTTGATGTTAGTCAGGAGGATGCAGAGGGGTTCCTTGCTAGGGGCTGGTGTTTCCACCGTTGACAAGTATTGGGGAAAAGACAAGGCTCATCTAAATAGGAGGAAGTGAGGCTACTGAGTCATGGGAAGGCCTTGGAAATGAAGAGTTAGTATAGTAGAATGGTTAAGAGCAGGGACCACCAGACCGCCTGACACCCAGCTCTGCCACATCTCAGCCACGTGCCCTCCGGCAAGGTACTGAACCCAGCTGGATGTCAGTTTCCTCATCTGAAAACAAGGATAACTGGGCATCTTCTGCTTAGGTCTGTCATGATGTTTAAACGAGGTGAAATATAAACATACTTCGAATGGTACCTAATATTCAAAGTTGTGGAACTATGAGAGTAAGTTTCCCTAGAAGGATGAAAACAAATAAACCCAATGACTAAGACTCCTATGGCACAGAGTATATGCCAGGTATTATTTGAATGGCTTAACACTTATTGTTCAATGTAATCCTCATAATGATCCCATGAGGTGAGTAGTCCTACGATGTTCCCTTTACAAAGGAACGTGAGACCTCTAAAGGTTAAGTGAGGTGGAGAACTAACATCTGGACCCGGCACTCGATTCCAAAATCTGTGCTCTTAACCGTATGTTAGACTTCCTCCTCTGTATTATTATGGAGATATTTTAGTCATGACCTGTTAAACCAGGATTTTCTATAGGGTCTCACTCTTATAAGGAAATTTGGCAGCATATCAACCCTTACAAAGCTGCCTGGTCCCCTGTGGATGATGATCAGTCTTTAATCAACAGCGATAAGTGGAAGACAACGGTTCTGGATCCCTGAGGTGGTAGATAGTGAGACAAATCCTGCCTGGTGCTCCTGAGATATTCAGCCTTGAGACTTGGCTCAGCCTACACGTTGAGAATGGTGATTCCTACAGGCTGCAGGAATCTAGTAGTGTTTATAGGACTCAAGGGCCTGTGTCTGAGCATGACGCCAGAGTTCGGCCTTCTCCCTTCTCATCCTAAAGGCTGCACTCTGGTGTTTGGTCACAGGATTGGACTCCTGCCTGCTGGATCCTTCCGGAAAGCTTCTCTCAAACACAGGCAGCCGCCCCCTCCTCCTGACCCGCAGCTCCCTCCACCACTCACCTTTCCCTCCTTTCAGCTCCACAGCATGGCCAGCTTGGCTGGGAGTCCCCTCTATGAATGTGATGCTGAGCAATCAGCAAATTCTCTCTCGGACAGAATGATGCTGCTCTAACATTTGTGGATACTACTGGAGGGGTTTTTTTTTGTTTGTTTTTTTGTTGTTGTTGTTAGCCTTTCTGGCTTTGGACAAAGCTCACCAAGGCCAGTTTCTATTCAATAGCCAGGACACCGTGACTGCTGTGAGATGGGACCTAGTCAATGTTGACTCCCTTTCAAGTCATTTGTAAGCACATGCAACCCAGGGGTACAGAGCACCAGGAGGGAAAAACTCAGACATCCAGGCATCACACTGGTACTAGAAGAAGACCTCAAGCACTGCATTCCAGGGACTAACTGCAGTAAATTACTTGCACCCTGAACTAGGTAGAGCGAAGCCCCAGTTAGAACCAGAAACACTGCCATTCTCATTTCTTTTTCTCTTTGTCTTTTCAAATGTGTGCTACTCTTACAGTAATTACAAACACGGAATTTAGAAAGTAAACATCTGTGTATGTATACACATATACATATATGTATTCACGTATATGTACATACATATACATACATGTACCCATAGGCACACTTGTGTATACATATTCCCAAGGCAATATATAAGCTCCAAATAACCAGACCTAGAAAGGTTACCGGTCATTTTGGAACAAGGTTTTCTAAGAGCCTGCTGAAGCAGAAAAAGTGGTATTAGCTTAGTCAGAGCATGCTAGAAAACCAAGGATTGTCAACTGTATAAACAAATGAAATATTGAATCTTTCAATATTTCAAGGTTTCTATACGGACAAAATGTTCACAACCTGTCTAGGGCTATAATCTTACAACTGCTTTAAGCAAAAAGCACTAAATCTCCCTCCTAATTGGCTGAAACACACAGAAAATTCAGGTGTTTCAGGAAATAGTAAAAATGATTCATTAGATCACTCTTATAAGAAGACATTCTGAACCAGCATATCAACCTAATATTATGAAACATTTTACATCAGGGGTCCTGCCTATAAGGTTAAGAAAATCAGTCATTAAGTGTCAGGTGCAGAAGTAGATTAAATTTGGAACTTTGGCCAAATGCAATCTTACAACAAACATACAGCTGTTAAGAACAATTTTTCTTAGACTGTATTTCCCAAAGAGCTACAAACACAAAAACAGCCATGATGACAAAAATCCGTGCTAATATTATACCACCTGACCAGTTTGTTCAGAAACAGATCCAGCGACTTGGCCATCTGACCTAGAAGCTGTAGGTTAGCACGGAATAATTCAATCATCCACTTCACTTGAGGGGTTAGATGGTCCTGCGGGGTAAACAAGCTCAAAGTCAACTGAACAGCGTTTTATACACATATTTATATGTATATAAATGTATATTATATAAATATATACATATATAAATATATATTTATATATAAGTATATGTATATAAAATATACATATATACATATTTTTAAAAGTTTCCTCAATAGTATTCTATAAACTATTTCCTGCTACTTCCTAGCCATAATATTGGAGGAAAGATTTTGAAAAGTTATGTGATTAGCCGTTTCAAAAGGGTAGTGTTGGAAATGAGCACATTTATCTTATCTTTAGAAGTGAAATCACTTCCTTTTGCTAATTGTCACTGTTTGAAATGTTGATATTCAACAATGCTTTGGGAACAGGACAGACTGAAGAATTTTCTGTGTGCCACATAAAGGTATGGTCTGCTGTTTGGTAGTTTCATAAAACTTGAAAATAACTAGTCCACATAATTGTGGAAAACATTTTAAAAGGAGAAAGTAAAATCAGTGATTTGTAAATCCTAAGTTTTACAGAGTTTGATCATGCTCTTTGGTTGGCTAGTAGTTGTAACTGTTCTTCAGAATGGCTACCTGGACCCAGCAGGGATGAGAAGAGCGAAATTCACACATAAACATGTTACTAAATGAATATCACCAGCTACTTGGTCTGGCCCCAATGCAAATCGTCATCTATAATAATAATATTCCATCTCTAACGATAACTGTATTACTTTTATCTGGATGCAAATGAAAAAACCCTTTACTCTATCAAAATAATATAAATCTTGTTTTGAAACAATCAACTTAAATATATGTATACACACATATATTTAGAAAATACATCTTCAGTTTAAACCAAAAACGCCATCATTTCAAAAGGAATAGCAAAATCGTTAAATAAATCATGATAACTCCATAGGATAGAATATTATACAGAAAAAAAATAATAATAGTTTCAATGATTATTTAGGGATAGACGGGCATAGCAAGTGAAATGGAAGATATCAAACTTTGTGTAATGTATTGTAATTTATAAATAACAAAGTATGCACATAGAAAATAATAGCAGGTAACGTTAATACCTCAAGCATTAACCATTAATCCTTAAGCATTAACATCTCTTTACGTTGAGATCATGCATACTCTTGTACTTTTCTTAATTTTCCAACATTTTCCAATGAGCATGTAATGCTTAAATCAACCATATATTTGTGTGTGGTTCTAACATTGGCTTATACTCCTAGTTTAAAGAGAAAACAGTTTCAAAAACAGAATTGACAGTAGGTTGAGTTTTTTACTAAAAGTAATGTCACCTATTTAAATTCCAAGTAAACACTTCATAGCAGTTGGAAACCTAAGGAAGAGGGCAATTGTATGAAGTCTCTTCTAGACCTAAATTGGTAGAGAAAACTATTACTGAAGAAAGGCTATGTGGATTTCATTCTGATATTCCAAGAAAAAAATGTAAGTTGAATGTTTCAAAGTTTCAAACCTATTTATCTTTAGTTCAAAGCCATTCCTAGAGAAACCCTCAACCACTTTCATCTTGTTCAAGTGCCATTCTTTCATAATTGAAGGCTATGATGAAGAAAAATTTATTTTCCTTTTGTTGCATTTAATGTTCCTCTTCTTTACTTGGAACACAAAATATTAAATGGTGAGTAAATAGAGAGTAAAAGTAGAGCAGTCACCAGAGACAAAAGAATCTCAGTTTCTCCTACAGAACAGCTACAACTACAACAACAACAAAAACCCCAAGGGAGCTGTTCCTGAACAGAAAAACGGTTTCTCCTTGTTAGTATACCATACCCACACATCACCCTAGTTCTGTGCAAGCCCGGAGGTAACAAAGTCAACTTGCTGTTAAGAAAACAAAAAGCAACACACACATACACACACACAAACAACTGTGAACAAAATGACTTCTTAAGAACCTAGAAACCTCAAAACAGAGTTAAAATGGCACACCCTGGCCAATAATAAATTGTGTTCTTATAAAAAAGATTTCATAATAAACGGTGACTGAGTATATTCAAATTATCTCTAATCTATGCCCTTAAGTTTCATGAACACTTAAGTACTCCCAATCAGTAATTCACACTTCAGGATAGTTAGCATGTGAGTTATCTAGAGATGACTATGTCATACACTTAAAATGCCGCTGGCATATCTATACCGCAAGGTGAGTTAGGAGGCTTAAGGAATGTTAAAAATAAATATTCTTTTTTTTTTATAAAGATTTTATTTATTTATTTGACAGAGGGAGATCACAAGCAGGCAGAGAGGCAGGCAGAGAGAGAGGAGGAAGCAGGCTCCCTGCTGAGCAGAGAGCCTGATGCGGGCCTCGATCCCAGGACCCTGGGATCATGACCTGAGCCGAAGGCAGCGGCTTAACCCACGGAGCCACCCAGGTGCCCAAAAATAAATATTCTTTAGTAAAATAAGTGATAGTTATGAAAAGGGGTTTCCTAGAAAGATTGCACAGGTATCTCTGCCCTTCCATGCACAAAATATGAAAACCCAGTAGGTCCACTAGCTAAATAGCACTCAAGGTCTAGAATTCTAGCTGTGTGTTCTTCTAATAGAGGACACTATCCTTTCACTTTCTTTAGAAGGAAGCTTTTATCAAAGCTGCTTCTTGGGAGATTTTTTTTTTTTTTTGAAGATTTTATTTATTTGTCAGAGAGGGCGAGAGAGAGAGAGAGAGCACAAGCAAGGGGAGCAGCAGGCAGAGGGAGAGCCAAGAACCAAGAACCAAGGCTCTCCACTGAGCAAGGAGCCCAATGTGGAACTTGAACACAGGACTTTGAGATCACGACATGAACTGAAGGCAGACACTCAAACAACTGAGCCACCCAGGTGTCTTTTTCTTGGCAGTTCTTAAATGAGCCAAGAGTAGACTGACTTTGTGCCTGCATGCTAATAAAAGTATGGCAAGATTCAAAATAAAACTCACTTTTTCTTTCTTTTCTTTTTTTTTTAAGATTTTATTTATTTATTTGACAGAGAGAAAGATCACAACTAGGCAGAGAGGCAGGCAGAGAGAGAGAGAGAAGCAGGCTCCCCATTGAGCAGAGAGCCTGATGCGGGGCTCAATCCCTGGACCCTGGGATCATGACCTGAGCCAAAGGCAGAGGCTTAACAACTGAGCCACCCAGGCACCCTCACTTTTTCTTTGAATAAGAGGGTAAGTAACTCTGTATCTCACACTCACCCTCAATTTCTGGTAATTACTGGTATTTAACCAAAAAATCTGACAACTACACTATAACCCAGTTCAAGGGTCACCTTCTTTGCCAAGCTTTCTATCCTCTCTTTTATGCTTCTCACTGTATATGGTAGTGTGTTTATTCTATCCCATTGAGAAGTATCGACTTTTTGAATTTGTGTCTTTCCCACTAATTATGTGTCTCTTTACACTTTAAAATTTAGCATAGGGGCCATTTTAACTTCATTCCTCTTACTTCCCGGGATGGTGTTCCTTAATACTTGCAGCTCTGAATTTGACAAAGCCATCATGTTAAACTTGGGTTTAAAAAAAAAAAAAAAAAAAGTAGTGAGGGCTTAGTTTCACTGGAAATTCCTGGGAAATGTCTCAGATCCTCTTCTATGTGTCTTCCTTGTATCACCACACTATTCTGGACTGTGAGCTTTTTGCATGGGACTCTGCAACCCTGTGCAACTGTCAGAGGAGCCCGTCTCACTGGGTATGCCTGACAATCACCCGGGCTCGCTACATTTGACAAAGAAAAGGAATAAGTAAACACATGAACGTGACTCTTCTGAGCTATGACAGCCCCAGAAGCCATTGTTTCCTCTGAGGAAACAATGGCTTTGGAGCCATATTAATAAGCAAGATGCAATTACTTGGGACAATTTGGGAGCAATCAAATCTGCCTCTCATACACATTTCTCACGCTACATTTTTCTCCAGAAGGAAAAAAAAAATGTTTAAACCTTCCACTCCAATAAGACCCCATAAATCGAAGTTTCTTGAGCCCATTAACTTAATATGAATGTTCTATACCAAAAATAATATTGAGGAGTACTGCTGAGAAAGCTGCCGAGCTAGAGAATGAACACTGCTTCTAGAATAGGATATCTTATGTTATATAAGCTTCATTCTATAAATACATTTGGCAGAAGTGTCATTCTGCATTATTTTTGCTACAATATGTGTTATTCTGAGGATCTGTTAAGAGTGGTGGCTTGCAGATCTACCATACTAAAACTTCCATATTGACAGTTACAAGAGAGAAAATAATCTTAATACAAAATAAACTGTCAAAAAAGATATAGTTTTGTGGTTATAGATGCAGTCTCATTTTAAAACTAAAATTATTTTAATTTTAAGATGCTGGAAGGAAGTCTTTCCTGTTCTAAGACTTTGTTTTTCATTTATTGTTCTGCCAGTCTAAAAAAGGAAACCTAACATTTTCTAACTGATGGACAGCAGTGAATTTTTTTTTTTTAATGAAACACCCACACTTAAAACTTCTTGGCAGTTTTTAAGGCAGTGCTGGGTTAGAAAGAAGAAGAAGAGAATATGTCACCTTTACTAAGATGAACATCTGGCTTCTAGAGCTACCACATGAGGGCAAAACTGAAAGATTTGAAAGATATTTAGTCATAAATTTTCAAGCGGAGAAATTTAATGGACACAGAGTCTGAAGGCTTTTGTGAATAAAAAAGAAACACAGAATTGAAATTTGGTAGGTGTTTTCACACGTATAAGTCTGAATCTCAAAGGAAACTGTTTTAACACAATATAGCAAATAGAGGACATAAAGCAATCCAGAATGTTGTGTTTAATTCAAGGAACATCTATCTAGCATCTATGCCCCAAACTGGAAGCACTGGAGATAAAATCTCTTAGGATACATATGTTCATAATAGTTTACTTCTGTTTAAGTTAGTGAATTTTTTTTTTTTAAGATTTTATTTATTTATTTGTCAGAGAGAGAGAGTGAGAGAGCACAGGCAGCCAGAGGCAGAGGGAGAAGCAGGCTCTCTGCCAAGCAAGGAGCCTGATGTGGGAGTCGATCCCAGGATGATCATGACCCGGGCAGAAGGCAGCTGCTCACCCAACTGAGCCACCCGGGCATCCCAGAGTTAATGAATGATTTTATTCTTATCGTTTTTTCACTACTGTTATGTGAGTTAACCTCCTTTTTCATTGTAAAAATAAACTAAAATAGAGCAGAGCAAAATTATTATTACTTCAGTCATAGTTTAGAAAGCTTTATGAGAGTTCTCAAAGTTCAGCATATAAAATAATTTACTTGGACAAAAGAACGAAAACATTCAGGGGTGGAACCAAAAAACTTGCAGTTCTAAATGAGTCCAGGAGGGGATGGTAACACAGGGACTGTGAGAACCACCATTAGAGATATGCCACCCTAAAAACTATAACAGCACCTACCCACTCTTTTCCAACAAAACTCAGCTGGAAGAAGTGGTGTATTAGAGAATGTTCAATAAGGGACTCTCAGTAGCATAGGCTGATACTAATTTGTAGTGTATGCTTACATTCATGATGCAAATACCCACAGTGTGGCCAGTTTCAAGCTACCAACATTGTAATCACTAAGCATGGGTCTAGGAAGACATGCTCAGTAGCATACCATTAGGTCCACTGAATGTCATAGTCCAATACATAGAAAGTGAGGTTTTGAGGACTTATTACCTTCCTTTTTAGTTTAGTTGATTTGTAAGTTTATAAAATATAACTTAAAGACAGGTGTTTCATCAACCATTCACAAAATTCCTCAAAATTTTAGTAATTGGCTCCCACAAGCCAGTTCAAGTCAGCTCTAGCACATATTGACTCTTATATCCATTTAGTGCAAGTTTGAAATGTATGTAATAAAGAGAAAGATTCCACTATTTGCCTTATACCTGTTACTATATGCCAACGCAACTGAATTGAAATTATTTTTAACATATAATGACTGTAATAATTTTTCTTTTTATTAAAACTTCTTCCACATCTGAAAGATACAGTGTTATCATAAATACATCATGGTGGAGGCAAAGCAAATTTGGGTCCGCAGGGTCTGTCTTTACTAAACTTAAATACTGGAGTTTCAGTTACTGAGAAGGGCATGACTTGGAATGAGGTATGACAGGGGAAATATGGTATCTCTATCTCATGGGCATCTTTGGTCACATGCTAATTAATGTAAGCAACTAGTTCTTAAGCTATCAACCGTGTATGTAGTAAAAGAGTCTACACAAAGTGGCACTTTAGGAACAACCTGATGGCTTATCACCTCTCAAGGCCATAGAACACCATAAAGTGTTATTGAATACATGCTACTCAAGTGACCTACAGAGTTGATGTTTTTTTCTTTTCCTGGCAGGATCCTATTCATTAACGGGCTGTGGTAACAGTAATAATTGCTACTGCTCTTTCTACAGTAAGAGAAACAGAAAAATAAAGTTCCTAGAGAACATTCTACCCATGATGTTAGTAGCAAACCTGGACTTACAGGTTCCTTTTTTTCTATTTTTTTTTTTTTTCCCCTTTAAACTGCAGGCTGGCTACAAAACAAATGGCCAATTCCCACACACTTCTTAGCTTGAATACTACCAAGGATATATCCTCTAATTCTAATTAAATAAAATCAGTAGGTCATGTTTTTGTACTTTTTGTACTGTCTTGAAAGTCATCTTTGACACACAAGCTATTTATCTGGCTAGCATAGTAAGAATTTCCTAGCAATTGTTGAAATCCTCTTGTTCCTTTCTCTGCTTTATTATGATAAAGCGTTTGCACCAAAGCTTCAGAAACAAGGCTGACCCAAATCAGTATTCAGAAAATTAAGTGTACCATTCAACTCCTGTAATTGAATTAGAAACTGACTCTCTGGGTTATTTTCCTATGTATTAGGTGGAAAAAGGGTATTGTGTTTAAAAAAAAAGTCAAATATTATGGTTTACACTGTTGAAAAGAAAATTGAGAATTCACCATTGACAAAATCAAAGAAGTATTAGTTAAGAAAATCATTTCCCAATGTCTCTATCTGCAAATGTTGTAGACCTAACTCCTCCTACAGACATCAAGAGTATATTCATGTGAATGTCTGGACTCCTATTGATTTGAAGCTCTACCACCTCTCATTTCATAACTCTTTAAGCACACAATCCTGCCTACCTAGACAATGTCTCCCCATTGCCGCTGCCCCTTTCCTGCTGCCAATTCTACCCCATATCCATTTCCATTGTGATTTGTTCTTAATTAGAAGTTAATTGCTTCTTGAAAAAGGGTCAGCTGATCTAAAAATATCTACAAGTCATACCTCAAAATTTCTTTGGGAGACTTACTTAAATTCAAAAGCGTATAGTATCGACCCATAATTATGTGGTCAGCTAATCTTTGACAAAGCAGTAAAGAATACCCAATGGGAAAAAGACAGTCTCTCCAACAAATGGTGTTGGGGAAACTGGACAGCAATATGCAGAAGAATGAATCTGGACCACTTTCTTACACCATACACAAAAATAAATTCAAAATGAATGAAAGACCTAAATGTGAGACAGGAAACCATCAGAATTCTAGAGGAGAATATAGGCAGAAGCCTCTGTGACCTTAGCCATAGAATAGAGACTTATTAGACATGCTGCCAGAGACAAGGGAAACAAAAGCAAAAATGAGCTATTGGGATTTTATCAAGATAAAAAGCTTCTGCACAGCAAAGGAAACAGTCAATAAAACTAAGATGCAGCCTAAAGAATGGGAGAAGATATTTGCAAATGACGTATTTGATAAAGGGTTAGTATCCAAAAATTTTTAAAGAACTTATCAAACTCAACACCCACAAAACAAGTAAGACAGTTAAGAAATGGGCAAAATCATGAATAGACACTTCTCCCAAAAAGAGATCCAAATGGCTAATAGACATATGAAAATATGTTCAACATCACTCTTCATCACGGAAATATTAATCGAAACCACGGTGAGATACCACTCATACGTATCAGAATGGCTAAAGTTAACAACACAGGTAACAACAGATATTGATGAGGATGTGGAGAAAGGGGAAACTTCTTACACTGTTGGTGGGAATGCAAACTGGTGTAGCCACTCTGGAAAACAGGATGGTGTTTCCTCAAAAAGTTAATGCTATAACTACCCTATTATCCAGCAACTCCACTATTAGGTTATTTACCCAAAGGACACAAAAAACTGATTCAAAGGGGCAAGTGCACCCCAATGTTTTTAGAAGCATTATCAACAATAACCAAACTATGGAAGGAGTCTAAATGTCCATCAAGTGATAAATTGATGAAGATGTTATATAAATGTACGTGTGTGTGGCACAAAAACAGACACATAGATCAATGGAACAGATTAGAGAGCCCAGAAATAGACCCTCAACTCTATGGTCAACTAATCTTCGACAAAGCAGGAAAGAATGTCCAATGAAAAAAAGACAGCCTCTTCAATAAAGGGTGCTGGGAAAATTGGACAGCCACATGCAGAAAAATGAAATTGGACCATTTCCTTACACCGCACACAAAAATAGACTCAAAATGGATGAAGGACCTCAATGTGAGAAAGGAATCCATCAAAATCCTTGAGTAGAACACAGGCAGCAACCTCTTCGACCTCAGCCGCAGCAACATCTTCCTAGGAACAACGCAAAAGGCAAGGGAATCAAGGGAAAAAATGAACTATTGGGATTTCATCAAGATCAAAAGCTTTTGCACAGCAAAGGAAACAGTTAACAAAATCAAAAGACAACTGACAGATTGGGAGAAGATATTTGCAAATGACATATCAGATAAAGGACTAGTGTCCAGAATCTATAAAGAACTTAGCAAACTCAACACCCAAAGAACAAATAATCCAATCACGAAATGGGCAGAGGACATGAACAGACATTTCTGCAAAGAAGACATCCAGATGGCCAACAGACACATGAAAAAGTGCTCCATATCACTCGGCATCAGGGAAATACAAATCAAAACCACAATGAGATATCACCTCACACCAGTCAGAATGGCTAAAATCAACAAGTCAGGAAATGACAGATGCTGGCAAGGATGCGGAGAAAGGGGAACCTCCTACACTGTTGGTGGGAATGCAAGCTGGTGCAGCCACTCTGGAAAACAGCATGGAGGTTCCTCAAAATGTTGAAAATAGAACTGCCCTATGACCCAGCAATTGCACTATTGGGTATTTACCCTAAAGATACAAACGTCGTGATCCAAAGGGGCACGTGCACCCGAATGTTTATAGCAGCAATGTCCACAATAGCCAAACTATGGAAAGAACCTAGATGTCCATCAACAGATGAATGGATCAAGAAGATGTGGTATATATACACAATGGAATACTATGCAGCCATCAAAAGAAATGAAATCTTGCCATTTGCGACAACATGGATGGAACTAGAGCGTATCATGCTTAGCGAAATAAGTCAAGTGGAGAAAGACAACTATCATATGATCTCCCTGATATGAGGAAGTGGTGATGCAACATGGGGGCTTAAGTGGGTAGAAGAAGAATCAATGAAACAAGATGGGATTGGGAGGGAGACAAACCATAAGTGACTCTTAATCTCACAAAACAAACTGAGGGTTCCTGGGGGGAGGGGGGTTGGGAGAAGGGGGTGGGATTTTGGACATTGGGGAGGGTATGTGCTTTGGTGAGTGCTGTGAAGTGTGTAAACCTGGTGATTCACAGACCTGTACCCCTGGGGATAAAAATATATGTTTATAAAAAATAAAAAATTAAAAAAAAATGTACGTGTGTGTGTGTGTATGTGCATGTGTGTGTATACACACACACATGCACATACACACCTATATATATACATATGTGTATATATATATATATATATATATATAATGGACTATTACTCAGACATCAAAAAGAATGATATCTTGCCATTTGCAATGACATTGATAGAGCTCAAGTGTATTATGCTAACTGAAAAAATCAGAGAAAGACAAATACCAAATTCTACTCATATGTGGAATTTAAGTAACAAACAGATGAACATAGGGGAAAGAAGAAAAGAGAGAAGGAGGCAAACCATAAGAGACTATTAACTATAGAGAACACATGGCGGTTCCTGGAGGGGATGGGTTAAACAGCGGATGGGCATTAAGGAGGGCACTTGTGATGAGCAGCGGGTGTTTTACATAAGCGATTAATTACTAAAATCTACTCCCGAAACAAATATTACAGTATATGTTAACTGTAATTTAAGTAAAAACTTTAAACAAAGCAACAATTAACTAAGTGTTAACAAAAAATGTGTATCGTATCTCCGTTAAGGAAGGAGTGTGACTTCCACAAACCACTAGGTCCCCATAGCATAGGGTTAGAGTGCCAGCCTTCTCCCTCTGAGTCCCTGACTCTCCATGATTTGCATCCACTGTCAATTGAGGTTAGAAGCTGTATGATACAGTAGTTTTACTAGTGTAGGCTAATTATCTGCTAATGCCAACTTTCCATTAGGAGACTAAGAAGTTCAGAGTTAAGGTTTTATATATATGGACCACTTGTTAACCTTGTAAAATATAAGGATAATTATGGATTATAATTTTACAAGAACTCATGGATCACTGAAAAGGCTTTCAGTTATTTATACCATGTTTGACATTAATAGGGGCAAATGAAAAGCATGTACATTTCCCTTAGTAATGTATTTGATCTTGTGCTACATAAAATCATTCATTTATTAAATAAACAGTTGAAGAACTATACCACTTTCTTTTCTCCAATACTGTAGAACACCTATAGTCACTATATTAAGTAAAAATTCTCAGCATAGTGCAACATGCCTTATTCTAGATATTGTATTTATTACTGGAATTTTAAAAATAATTTTAAAATCAATTAAATGAATTGATTTGCCCTTAAGTACATTAAAATGTATTTTCTAACTTAAAGATGTCATAAAATAAATTGCCTAATTTTAATTTGCCATTATGGTATTATTATTTGGTTATCAATAAAATCAAATGCCTACTGAATTCCTTATTACTAAGATAAAGGCAATTTATAATTCATCCCAAGAAAACCATGCATAGAATATGTTCTTAAAATGAACTAAAATATTCATTTTCCATATTCAAATATAATTTACGCAAGATATAAATGGAACTTATCTGACAACATGTTATGAATTGTCAAAGTCTTCTTCCAAAATAAAACAGACCCATATAAAATATTAACAATAGCCTACGCCTGAAATAAAACTTTAAAGAGATAATTATAAGGGAAGTCAGCCTATCTAATTATACTTATTTTAATAACAAAAAGTACATATAAAGTTTCATTATAATTATATACTAACATGATATGCTATATAGTCCTTACACTTCTTTGAAAAATAGGCAAAAGAAATCAAATTCTCTCTTCAAGTAAAGGAGAATAGTCACTTTATTCAATTAATTTAAAGCCTTCTCCTTGAATATAAAGTGGGAAAAGATTAGCTTGTTACCCGTTTCTTCCTAACCTAGTTGCAGGTAAAAGAAATGAGACTAGAAGATTAACTTAGCCACTGGCTGAGTCAGCCCTATTAGTGCCTGGAATGGGGTATGATCCAGTCCAGGGCAGTAACGTCTCTGCTCCCTTCAACCTTGCTTCAATAGGACTCCCTGGCTATCTCCAGCCTTTAAATCCAGACATACACAAAAAAAGAGATTCAGAGACTCTCACTAGACTTATGACTGCAAGCATATTTTAAGCCCAAGGTGGACAAGGTACAATTTCAATCCTCAGGAAGATTATATTTTCAAAGATGGGTAATGCACAGGACTACTTTAAATTAGAATTAACAGTAGGGGGAAAATCAGACAGGGGAAGAGTATAACCTGCCATGTGATTCTGACAGTTTTAGGAGGTTTTGCATTAGCATTTCCAATTTGACAGCTTCCTTTTCTGACAATATGTTGTTTGCTTAAATGTGTTAATGCAACCTAGCTGGGGAGGGAGAACAGATGGAAAGGCACCTGTATGAACCATGTAAGCCCTTTTCAAAACTTTTTTTTTTTTAATACTGTGTTGACAGTCTTTAAGGAAACTGCACACAGCATTCCCTTTACGGCATGTTGATTTGCACATATTCAGTTCTTTCAATAATTAAAAAAAAATATGTAGCCCAATTTTGTTAATACCCACAAGAACCTCAAACTTAAACTAGGCTGTGTGCTAGGCAGTGCACCAGCTAACTCCATACGAATTTGTTTCAGAGCACTAGACCCTCTGGAAAATCCTGGTTTAGACCGACATTCAGTCCTCAGATACATACAAAACTATCACCTGCCGTGAAGAGAGAAAATGCCTAGACGGTATTTGCAGTAAAGTGGGAAATTATTGCCTCCTTGGACTAAGAGAAGAAGTTCAAAGAAACGGGATATAGAAAAAATATCAAAGACCCTGAAAATAAAGCTTCAGAAAGGGCCAGAAGCCCTTTAAATAAATAAATTTTAGTGCATAGTTTCTAGTCATGAAAGAGAAATAAGTAAGGGATAATGGTAACTTTTCCCGGGAGGGTATAGGCTGGAGATGGGAGTTCTTGAATATACTGGGATTGGACCAGGAACAGGGACTGTGACAGGGGTATATGATGACAAGTTTCCTTGTTCTCTCTCAGTTCTAATGAGCTTAAACCTAGCTCCCAGAAACATGCAAAACAGGGAGAGCTATAATATGCTATAACTCTGGAACAAATAACAAGATCCCAAGGATCTTGAGTGCAATGATCAAGGAATTATTCTCCAATTTGCCTTTCCCTTCGATGAGTTACCTTCTAGATAACAGGACTAGAACAAGTAATAGGTCTCCAGTAACAGAATTCTTTTTTTTTTTTCTTTTCTTTTTTAAGATTTTATTTATTTATTTGGCAGAGGGAGATCACAAGTAGGCAGAGAGGCAGCCAGGGAGAGAGGAGGAAGCAGGCTCCCCGCTGAGCAGAGAGCCCGATGCAGGGCTCGATCCCAGGACCCCGGGACCATGACCTGAGCTGAAGGCAGAGGACTTAACCCGCTGAGCCACCCAGGAGCCCCCCTAGTGACAGAATTCTTAAACTCCTTCAGTGCTAGAGTTAATGAACTAAACATGTGGCAGCAAAACCTCTGGGCATCTTCAGCAATGGAAAGATCTTATTTCACCTTTTTAAGTGTCTGGACACATGGGCTCAAAACTCATGACATGAAAAAACTTGTGTGTTTGACCTTTTAGAATCATGTAACTTTTCCATCTTCTTGCAGCATCCACCATCCCACTGTATCTCCCTCCTACTCCACGTTTAATCTGTAATCAAGACTTTTCATTTTTTAAATGATTCTTGATTCCACCTCAGTCTACCACGAAGCCATCGTCTCTGAACTGGGCTGCTGCCAAATCTACCTAAAGGATCCATTAGCATTTATATGTACTTCATTTCCCTCTACTCTGTTCTTTGTGATTTCATCAGAGACACCTTTTGGAAAATGTAAACCTGCTTATGCCATATCCCTGTTTAAGACTTTTGAAAGATCAGTCATTGTCCTAAAATAAAAGCAAAACCCCTTAACAAGGTCCCCAGTCCATACACTCGTCCTCCTATTTGGCTGCACATTGATATCACCTGGCAAGTTTAAAGAACAAAACAAAACACAAAAAAAAAACCCCACAAAAAATCCTGATCCCTGGGCTCCCCCCTCAGAGATGATGATGTAATTGGTCTGGGGTGGGGCTAGGCAGCCAGATTTTTTCAAAAGTTCCACCGACAGCAAGCCTATGCCACCAGGGCTAGAATCTGTGCCTTAGAGCTGCCTCATCCAATACGGAGGCCACTTGCCACGTGTGGCCATTACACACTGGAAGTGTGGCTAGTCTGAATACAGACACACTGCTACTGTAAAATGTGGACTAGGTTTTGAAGACTTACTATGCAAAAGAATGAAATACCTCAAATCCTTTTATATATCAAAGGATAAGACTTTGGAAATATGTGTTAATTTAAATAATATGAAAACACATTTTGTTCCACTTCTTAATGTGGCTCATGGAAACTTCTAAATCACAGATGGGGCTCCCATAACTTTCTATCAGAGAGAATTACTGTAGAGCCTTAACTAGCACCACATTCCCACTTCTCCTTCTGCTTTACCCTGGCCTTCTTTTAGCTTCTGACCCTCAATTTGTTCCTTCCACCACAAGGCCATTGCCCTCTGCCTGGGTTGCATTCTTCTGCTTCTTTTTCTGGCTACCTCCAAGTTATCCTTCAGATCTCATGTGAAGAAGTAATGGACCACATCCCTTTCCAATGGGCAAATGCATGTGCGTGCACGCGCGCGCGCACACACACACACATTTCTGAGACCACGTAATGTCCATTTCTGCTGTAGTAAGCCCTAGGAAAACAGAGGTTTGTATCTGCTTTGGCATAATAATTGCATTTATATATCTGCTAAAGAACGGAAAGAAAAACAAAAGGCCCTAACACCAAAATAAGAAGCATAGAAACAGCCAAACAGCCGTATTAGAAATATTGAATCCTGGGGTGCCTGGGTGGCTCAGTCATTAGGTGTCTGCCTTCAGCTCAGGTCATGATCCCAGAGTCCTGCGATGGAACCCCACATCAGTCTCCAGCCCCACATCGGGCTCCCTGCTCAGAGAGGAGCCTGCTTCTCCCTTTCCAATTTCCCCCTGCTTGTGTTTCTCTCTCACTCTCTCTGTCAAATAAATAAAATATTTAGTCTTATAAAACATTTGTCCCCACACCACGATGTCATTTGCACATGCGCACACACACTCACACGCTTGCATGCATATATGTATATATTTTCTACCTCCTCCTACAGTGATACTCTGGGAGTGTAAGCTAATTTTGTATTTATGTGTACACATACAATACATATGCACACCATTTGGTGCAACCATTAGTTGGCTAATGACATATATATGTATATATATATGACATGTATGTATATATGTCAATAATTAATGTCAATGTTTTAATAGTTACAACACAAATATAAAGCAAAATAAATAAAGCATTGCCCTTATACTTCTAAGAGATATGCTACATCGTGGAAGAGTTACTGTGGTCAGAACTTTATTTTATTTTATTTTATTTTATTTTTTTTAAGATTTTATTTATTTGACAGACAGGCATCACAGGTAGACAGAAGGCAGGAGGAGAGAGGAGGAAGCAGGCTCCCCACGGAGCAGAGAGCCCGATGTGGAGCTTGATCCCAGAACCCTGAGATCATGACCTGAGTCGAAGGCAGAGGCTTTAACCCACTAAGCCACTCAGGTGCCCCACTGTGGTCAATACTTTAGATGGCTAATTCAAATCATCTTGATATAATCTATTGTTAGAGAAAGGGCATTTGAACAAGTTTAATTTTATTACAATTTTAATACATAATGATGGTATTCAATGCAAAGAGAGGCTTTAAGAAAAGTTAACATGACCCTCATTCCCCAGCTTTACCCAACAAACCCAGCTGAGTCCCAGTCAACTCATTATTGGATCTTCATCCTTGCAAAGTGAGTCTCTGTGAAGGAGGCCAATGGGGTGTGAGGTCTTTTTCTTCCTGAATTGTCCACTCGGTAAGATTCAACTTTTCCTATTTTAAGAGTACATGATGGAACTCCCAAGAGGGTGCTCAAGGAAATTAAACTATAAAGTAGGTGGTTCACTGACCTAGTTGGAGAACTACTTTGTCCTGTGTAATCTCAAATAAGTGATTTACAATTTTCTTTTGAAAATTAATCTTTCAACATTTTTCATTAAACATGATTCAACTCAATACGATGATTTAGATCAGAGGTCAGCAAACATTTTCTCCGGTGAAGAGCCAGAGAGCGAGTATTTTAGGTTTTGTGGGCCAACGGTCTCTGTTGCAAACATTCCTCTCTCTCATTATGGCATGAATACAGCCATAGACGATGCATACATGACTGAGCAGGGCTGGGTTTCAATATAACTTCACTTCAAAATAAGTGGCAGGCCAGATTCGACCAGTCAGCTGTTGGTAACCAACCAGAGTTAGATGAAAAAAAGTAAATGGCTCTAAACAATGAACCACGGAGTCACCAAAAGGAAACACTACGAACAACTTCTCAGCTGAAATTTTATTGTAATACTTTGGTTCTCTGAGGTCAACATTTTTTTCTTCCTTTAACTGAGTGTTGCTTTGCAGATGGCATAGTTGCCTACTTACCTGATGACTTCTTACAAGAACCATGGAAGGTAGCTCTTACTGTTTCCCACTTAATAACTGAGGAGACTGACGTCAGCCATATGAAATCATTCTGCTAAGATCATAGAGGTAGAGCAGCAGAGCTGGAAGTCACACGGTTCTAGATTCAAACTAGTGTATGTGAACATGCACATTCATTTCCCTACTGGAAACTGCTGATAGGTTTGAAAATTATAATTATGATTTCCATGTAAAAGTCATAATATCTTTTCAATAGGATACTAAAAATGTATTTGTAGTATATTTTCTGAACCATGATATCAGAAGCTATAGTTAATCAGAAATGAATCAAGTATAATTTTCCACTAATTCCATAATATATTCCTTTTATTAAGATTTTATTGGGATGGAGGGGTGGGGAGAAGTATGGAGGAAGAAAAACAGACAGATGCCTCATTGAACAGGGAGCTCAGCACAGAGCTTGATCCCAGAATTCTGGGATCCTTTTACAGCAACAGATTCAGATATAAGTAAATTTTGGTGTTAAGAAAAAGAAGGTGTTAACAATGGAAAATAGTACAACAAAACAACTTTACTCTGACCCATAACACTTGTTTGTTTCACGTAATTTGTCAGTTGCACATTGAGGTCTTTTTCTTATGTTGATATCTAGTTTTTCAAAATACTTTAGTTTCCTTCAGAGAGAAGAGAGGTTAAGTGAAGTATAATCCACAAGGCAGCCCAGAACTTGGCATATAATAGACGTGCCATAATCCATTTATAAATGAAATCCATTTATAAATGAAAATAAGGAATTCAGAAAAATGATACTTATTAGACTGCCATATTTTTGTATATAGAGTACAAACTAACATAAGTTTCCATATTTGCTCAAATATTCTTTAATGGAACTGGGCACATAAAGGGAAAAATCATTATTTTAGTAAAATGTTCCTAGGATTAATTTTCTAATAAACTGTATACAATATAATACATGGTTATTTGAACCTAAATCTGTATCTTGTCAGAGAAAACAGATCATATGGAATTTTCAGACATTTAAATGCTAGCAAACATTGTAATTTGCAGGAGTATTATTCCTCTGGAGACTCATGAGAGTTCAAATAAGATCCATTCTATCTTTTTGCAGAGTAAAATGCTAAAAATAGCACGGGCTTAAGCTGGGCCAGTTTTGTGAAATTGCTATCAGTTCACTGGAAAATGCAGGAAATGAAAGCAGTCTGTTCTGGGGGCCTCCTGTAGATGACGGACTGGAAATCACACGCCAGCCCTTCAGCGCCCTTACAACAAAGGCCTTTTACAGCGTATGGTTAAGCTTAACACTAAGTATAATCTAAATATACGACACCTCATTGTACTTGTATTACAGTATGCAAATATAAATAAAGTTACCACAAATTGGTGAACAATTAATGAGATTCATTGCAAGGATATTTCATCACTGAATGCTGTTTTCCTGCCAACTGAGACATAATGTATTTAATTCTAAATGACACCACCTGCTCCCACCTCTAAGTGAAATGAAAAAGCTGCCAAAGGGCATGTTGGGAATTAACTTGCAGGCTTCCTTTTAATCAGGCATTTCTCCATAATACTGAAAGCCAAAAACATAACATAATGAAAAATAACACAGCTTTGTAAGTCGATATTTGAATTTGGAGTGCTTGTTAAATAAAAGAAACTCGGGATATACAGCATGATATTCCAGAAAACAGTATTCTCCTCTTGCTGTGAAAGTATTTTCTTACTCTAACGTAGAAAGAGAAAAAAGATGTGTAATAAAATACGGTATTATTTGACATGACACCAATATGAAGTGACTTATGTAAGCGAGGAAAGTGAAGTGAATGTTTTCATTTGTCATAGTTACCAGGACAATGACAACTGTGAACTTGGAGTGTCTGTTATCAGAGGATTTGAAAATGCTTCCCTAACATTAATTGATAATACATAACCCCCAGTGAAGCATCAATGGGTTATCATGCACAATTTCCGAACAAGTAAGAGGACTTGGAGTATGAATAGGTACTTTTCTAAGAACCTTCCTTATAACTTCTCTCTTGAATTTCAGTCCTCTCTCCTGAGCAACAGTACTGTTCAGCTTGAAGACTGGGGAGTGGCAGAACCCACATAAATTTACTTTATAGCCATTCCTTACCTAGGGAGCCTGTGAAATGAGGATTTATTTTCAGAACTCAAGTTGTTAAGGATGAACTTAGTACTAGGCAGCACAAAATCTGCCAAATTACCTTCCCAATAAGTCCTGTTTTCATCCTCACAAGTCTCAAAATGGTGCCCTAAGAAGGGATGTCAAAATCACATTTGAACTTCTCATGTTTGTAAAATAATTTTGAAAGGTGCTAAACTGAAACAAAGTCATTCAGATAGAAATATGCACTCTCCCATTCATTTAGCAGTCACTCACTCAAAACATTTTCCTCAGTTCCCTCTTTATGCCAGGACCTAGGTGCTAGAAATAGGTCAATGAATGAGATGGGCAAAATCTTTGCCCTCACGGAGCTTACAATCTGACGAAAAGATAGGAGATAAATAAGGAATGGAAGAATGTCATGAAGAACAATAAAAAAAGTAAAGAGAATAGGGTAGGAGCTTTCATAGAGTAGTTAAAGCAGGTTTCTCTGAGGAGAGAACATTTGAATAGGAATCTAGGTAAGGTGAGGAAGGAGACCAAGCAAATACTGATTACACTGTTCTCAGCTGGTTTTGAACTTCACTACTCAAGGAAATAGCTTTTCAAAGTTATTGGTGATGTTCCTATTGCCAAAAGCAATTCTCAGTCTCCACCTTCCAACAGCACTTGACACAGTGGATTCTTCTTGAAATACTTCATTATCTTGGTTTTGAGCACACCACTCTCTTTGCAGCACTGCACTACTCATCTCTATCTTCTTCGCTGGTTCCTTCTGATCATCCTAACTCAGGTCATGGAAATGTTTTGGGCCTCCATCCCTGCACCTTCCCTTCCCTATCTACACTTAACCCTGGCTCATCCAGGCCATGCTTTTCAACTGACAGAGGACTTCCAAATGTACCTGGAGCACAGAACCCTTCCAGATTCAGATATCCAACTGCTAGTTCACATCTCTAGTTCATTGTCTAATAGCTATCAAAAATAGAATGTCTCAAATTTAATTCTTAATTTTTCACTCTCACTCACAACTGATACTTCTACAGTCTTCCTCATTGTGGCAAATATGGCTGCCACAACAGCATCCAAACCATGTGCTCTTCTTGCAATGTGACTTTGACATGTCTTCCATCAGGTGGTAATATATTTGTCTCTTTCCCTTTAATCTGGGTGTACCTTTGTGATTGCCTTATCCAATAAAGTATGGAGGACATGATATGTGATATTTAAGACTAGATCATGAAAATTCCATGAACTTCCATTTGGTTCTCTGGGGTCACTCACTCTCAGAACCTACCTACCGTGCTATGTAAAAGCTGGCCCAAATGGAAAGATTACCTGGCGAGGTCATGTGTAGGTGTTCCAGCTAACAACAAAGCTGATGTCCTCACCCAAAGATAGTATCCACTGCTAGACAAGTGAATGAAGATACTTCCAGATAATTCCAGTTCTACACTGTTAAGTCAACTCTTGGCTTTACACCTTTCCAAATGAGGCTTCAGATATTGTAGGAGAGAGACAAGGGTTCCCCTTGACCCTGTTTGAACCTAATCCATTGAACCGGTGAGCAAAATAATGTGGATCTTTTTATGCCATTAATTTTAGTACAATAATAGTAACTGGAATGGATTTACAAGTTCCTCAGGACAAAACCCTGAGAATCACCTTTAATTTTTTTTTTCCTTTCTCTCAGAAGTATATTCAATCTATCAGCAAACCCTGCGAAAACGAGCTCCTCCTTTGAAATACATCTAAGATCTAGGACTTCACACCACTCTCTCTCTTATTTGGACTATGACAGTAGCCTCGTAACTAGTCTTGATTCTACCTTCCCTGCCATTCTATTCTCCACATGATATAAGGAATGCTCTTCTAAAAATTTATCATGTCACTTCAACATTCAAAACCCTCCAGTGGCATTCTCTGTGATACAGCTTGAAAGCTAATGTCCTTATGGCCTATAAGGCAATTCATGATCTGGGTCTCTAGCAACTTGCTAACCTTATTCTTCTCCACTCTCCTTGCCCTGCTTGTTGTGTACTAGGTACAACTGGCCTCCTTGTTCTTCCTTAAAAACATCTGGTGCACTCATACCTCAGGGCCTTTGTACTTGCTATTCCTTCCACCTGGAATATGCTTCCCCCTAATAGTAATGTGACAACTTGCTCATCTCTCCCAGATTCTGTGGTCAAAAGTCAAAGAGGTCTTCCCCAAACAATTTATACAAAATAGCATACCTTATACCAACATTCTCTATTTTTTAAAAATTTTTTTAAATTTAATTTTACCTTTACAGTGTCATCGTTAATTTTACTCTTCAGAGTCATCGTTTATGCACCACACCCAGTGTTCCATGCAATACATGCCCTCCTTAATACCCACCACCGGGCTCACCTATCCCCCCGCCCACTCCTTTCCACATCATTCTCTATTTTTATGCTGACTTATTATCACCTCAATGATTATACATTTGACTTTTTCGCTTATGGTCTCTCTCCTCAGGAGGAAAGCTTCCTGAGGATAAAGACTTTGACTTATTTCAAGTTTTAGTCCCCATAACTACAGTAGTCCCTTGTGATAGCAGAACCTAATAAAAATTCCATCTTGTTAAGTACCATTCCAAGCAAAGAGAAGATTAAGCATAAAGGCCCTGAGATAGGAACCAGCTTGACTTACTTAAGAAACAGTGTGATCGGGGCACCTGGGTGGCTCAGTGGGTTAAAGCCTCTGCCTTCGGCTCAGGTCATGATCCCAGGGTCCTGAGATTGAGTCCCGCATTGGGCTCTCTGCTCGGCGGGGAGCCTGCTTCCCCCTCTCTCTCTGCCTGCCTCTCTGCCTACTTGTGCTCTCTCTCTGTGTGTCAAATAAGTAAATAAAAATCGTAAAAAAAAAAAGAAAAAGAAAAGAAACAGTGTGATCAGAACAGAGTATGCATCAGGGAGAGCAAATCAGGTGACACAGCAGAAGCCAAAGACCAGAACACGCAGGTCCTCACAAGGCTGTAGCAAAAACCAAGGGGGAAAAACTGAAGGGCAGTGATGTGATCTCATCAATATTTTAAAAATGTAACTAGGGATGTCTGTGGAAGATAGCCTGTATGAAGACTAAGAGAAGAACTATCAGGGAAATCAGTTCAGATGGTTTAAGAGTAATTCAGACAAGCAAAAGATTATGGTGGCTTGGCCTGTGACGGTAATGACAAAAGGCTCCTAGGCAGTCAGATACAGGATGTATTCCGAAAGCAGAGCTCAACAGACCTATAGTTTGGATATAAGATGATGAGAGCAATCACAGAGGACTACTAGATTGTTGGCCTTAGCAAATGGTTCCACTATGGTACTGTTTTAGTCGAACTTTTACTTTAAACAAGGGTCCTGTTTTCATATGATGAATTCAGAGTTGGCAATCAAGTCTCAAAGCAATGTTCAATTATATAATGGTTTAGATAAACACAAGTTCTGAGAACCTGTGGGTAAATACTGATTCTCAGAAATCCCTGGACATGGTACCTAAACTAGAATAAAATACGCCAAGAGGTTAACCGTGACACCCTCACATAATGGAGACCCATATATGCCACAGCTTTGGAGAAGCACCCCCTCAAACCTGTGTGCACAGATGGCCTAAAACCACCCAAAGACTGACAACTTGGTATCTGACAGGCAAGCCATCGAGAAAATTCCACAGACAAAGACTTTTCTGCCCATGGAGACATATCCTTTCAGAACATTTATAGATGCTCCAGGAAAAAAAAAAAAAAAAACACTAAAACCCCAATATGAAACTACTCATATAAAGAATTAAGTACTTACACATCTTTCTCCCAACACGCACATAAAAGTAAACAAATTTGGAGGACAGTTGCTGACGAGGGCTAAAAAGGAATGTAAAATATTGAACCATTTACAAGAAGTATAGCTCTGTAGGGAGCAGCCATTCAAATGGGTCCAGTGACTTGGCGCTATCCAAGCAGAAAAAGTAAACTTTCCCAAATCTCTCTTTTCCATTAACTATTAAGACTTTTAACATATTTGTAATTCAGTTCCCTGAAAATATTTTGGCAGTCATTCTTCTTCCTTTCTTCTCTAGAAGTAGAAATGAATACTATTATTGTACTGTCTTTAGTAGCAACTATTCTGATACACACACACACACACACACACACACATACACACACACATTTTGTTGGTTTGTTTTAAATATTGACCATCTGGACTTTTTTTTTTTTTAAAGATTTTATTTATTTATGTGACAGACAGAAATCACAAGTAGGCAGAGAGGCAGGCAGAGAGAGAGGGAGAAGCAGGCTCCCTGCTGAGCACAGACCCTGATGTGGGGCTCAATCCCAGGACCCTGGGATCAAGACCTGAGCCGAAGGCAGAGGCTTTAACCCACTGAGCCACCCAGGTGCCCCCATCTGGACTTTCTTTTTCCTGTCTATTCTTGAATTTTTCAGTGGCCAAAAAAATAAAATGAATTTCTTCTCTTAGTCTGGAACCAACCGAGAGACAGACAAGTAAGAGGATCAAATGTCAGCTTTATTACTGATAAAGCTGATCAAAGAATGTGGCTCACAGGTGCAACCACAGTGAGCCCTCTAACACCTTCTAATACCCCGGAATTGGGCAGTTGCCAGCAGTACTGATAGCTGCCAGCCACTCAGGGGAGACCCTGTCCTGAAAACTCACTGAGAGAGGAGCAGAGAATGTCTGTGTCAGAGAGAGGAAGGAGCCTAAAGGCGGGTTCTGGGGATAATCATTTCCTTCTGCCAAACTCAACCCTGGAAGGAGGAAATAATGAGGTGGAGAGAAGCAGACGTGTTCCTCCCATGCTTTTCTCTCCTGGAAAATGGAGTGGAAATTACCCTCCTCCATGAAAACATGAAGAGTTAGGAATAAATGTTCCTCCATCTGACCCTCCTAAATTGGACATGGGAACTAAATTTTATCTTTAATTGTGGAGCTGGATTTAAAGTGAAAAACAAGGGACGCCTGGGTGGCTCAGTGGGTTAAGCCGCTGCTTTCGGCTCAGGTCATGATCTCAGGGTCCTGGGATCGAGTCCCACATTGGGCTCTCTGCTCAGCAGGGAGCCTGCTTCCTCCTCTCTCTCTGCCTGCCTCTCTGACTACTTGTAATCTCTCTCTGTCAAATAAATAAATAAAATCTTTTTAAAAAAATAAATAAAAAAAAAATAAAGTGAAAAACAAAAAACAGTCTTCTACATTTGTTTTCCCTTTTCACTATTTCTGACATACATGAATGAGGTGGTTGGTGGCTACCCGGGCACAGATGCAGAAGAAGAGGTTTGAAATCTACTACCTGCATCTCTAGCTTATGGAATTAAGCAAAAGTCTTTTTGTTTGTTTGACCTGAAAAGTGACTATACTATCTCCTAGGGTTTTAGTAGAATCAAATAAAAACAAATTTGAAGGGCTTGGCATATGAGGGCTGAACTAATACCATATTCTTTTTTTTTAATTAATTTTTTTCAGTGTTCCAAATCCGCTGTTTATGCACCACACCCGGTGCTCTAGGCAATAGGTGCATCTTCTTTTTTCTAAGTCTGTTTCAAGACTAGTATAGGAATTAACATTTGTTTTGAATAAAACTGTACAACTTTGCCACTTGGTTGATCTTAACAGTCACTGGGACTAAATCTCAGCTTTATCAGGTCTTGTTTTAGTGCTGATTAAAGATTCCTTTCTGGGGCACCTGGGTGGCTCCGTGGGTTAAAGCCTCTGCCTTCGGCTCAGGTCTTGATCTCAGGGTCCTGGGATCGAACCCTGCATCGGTCTCTCTGCTCAGTGGGGAGCCTGCTTCCTCCTCTCTCTCTGCCTGCCTCTCTGCCTACTTGTGATCTGTCTGTCAAATAAATAAATAAAATCTTTAAAAAAAAAAAGATTTTTCTAACAACAACAAGAAACTTCCATTATTCCCACCCATTGCTTAAATTTTATACACACACACACACACACACAAATATATAATACAATATATTATATAATATATACTATATATATATCAATATATAGTATATATATATCAATATATACTATATATATCAATATACAGTATATATATATATCAATATATACTATATATATATATATCTTTTTTTTAATTTAGAATGCTTAAGACATCAATCTTCAAAATATACACACCCACAACAAAACAAAAACACCACCACGAAACAAGTATCTCCAGTTCCTGACAACTCAGTCACAGCACATGAACATGGCTAATGTCCCCATGGAGCAAAGTGCTTTCCAGGTTTTCCAGTAGTGCATGTGGAAAGCATCAGGTGTTTGGATCATGAGATGAAGATCCTTAAAATCATATATGTAAATAGCTAAAAAGAATTTTATTATACTTCCAGCTCCTTTATTTTAAAAATATCTCAAAACCAAGATAAAGAAAGGTTAAATGACTTGAAGTTGCACAATTAATTAGTGTTCTGACTAACTGTGTTAAGACTTCTGACTCTGTGCTCCTTCCTCTCCTAGGCATAGGGAGAGAAACACAGAGGACGGGATATGGTGAAGACGCAGGGTGACTAGAGACAACAGACAGAATGAGATAAGAGATGAACGTGAAAAGTGGCCCAAACATTCTGAACACCAACACTGCTAATTTTGTGTTAAGGTCCTAAACAAAATATGCGCTACAATTACATCATGCTCTTGAGTTTGCTGTATGCACTGTAGCCCTATCCTGATCACAGAAGCCAGTTTCTAGAGCTTCCCTGGCCATTCGCTCAGCATTTATCACACCGATTCCATTTCTACTTAGTGATGATTAAAAATCCAAAGCAAGCAATGCATTTGTAAAAATCAGTAGGCTATCATGGTTGAAATGTGAAATATTGAGTAAATAGGCCAGAAACAGGCATGGGACTTTTCTGTAGCAGTAATCATGAACATTGTCCTCAATTCTCTCGAGGGCAAGACAATATGCAGACAAAGCTTTTTTACTTAACAACCCTGACAACCAACTCAAGCATAAGCATTGCTTCCATAGAGAAATAGTTGCAGAATTGGAAATATGGAGACACATGAAATCTGTGACCAAAAGAGAAAATAGCACTAGAAAATTGACTACTCTGAAATTAAAGCTTTATCTTTTTTTTTTTTTTTTTTTTTTTTTTTTTTTTTAGTCCTATGTTCTGCACATTGAATTAAGGAATCACTCTAACACTGGTCATAAATGTGATGAATCAACAGGAATCAACCAATATTCAAGAGGTAGCTACTAAGTCCCAGGTTTTGGGAGACAGAGGATGAACCACCTTTCTTACGCTCAGGAAGAACGTACAAAGAGCCCTGCAAAGCAAGGAGCCAGAGATAGATTGGTTTAGAACTCATCCAGTGCTTTTCCTGGAAGCCAAGACATAGAAAGATAATGAGTTCAAGGTAGTGGCAAAACAGAATACCAGTGTCCAAACCCCTGGCATGGTGTGGTATCCCCAAATGAAAATACTCTGTTTGGTCCCATTTTTTCCCTCTTTCCTGGATTTAAAAATCTTTGTTTCCAACTTTCAGAAGGAGATCTAGCCCAAACTTTCTAACTAAGTATCATTGAACCATGTTTCCATCTGATGATAGCTTGAAACACAATCTCAAATTGAGAGATTTCTCCTAAATATTAAAAATATACAGTATGTTATAGCACAGAATATATTTTATTTTAGTTATATGCAACTAATGAATCATTGAACACTACATCAAAAACTAATCATGTACTGTACATTGGCTAACTGAACATAATGATAGAAAATAATAAAATAAAAATAATGTCTATACCTCATGGGGGGGGTGCTTGAATTTACAACCCCAAGATCAAGAGTCGCACACTTCACCAACTATGCCAGCCAGACACCCCAGCACAGTATTTAAAGGGAAGAGAAAACCATTTAAACTAGAAAAGGAAGAATCTGAACAAGTCTTGCAGACCAACAAGAATTAGGGTGTCACAACCCACAGCTCCAGGTATGTCATAAGCAACGCCTGCAGTGGTAACAGATGAAAAGATAAGCTTTATTCTTTGAACATTAGAGTAACTAAGATTGCCTACTTTGGGCTGTTATCCAAGACCTTCAGAAACTACGGCATTTACAATGCATACATGATACAGCTAAAGGCCTTAACCCACATTAGCTACTCTCTAATTGAGAATTAGGAGTTCACCAAATAATGAGTGAGTTCTCTACAAACCCCTCCCCCTGAAAAAGCCCACTGCCAAATTCTCATTTTCCTTACCACCTCTTAGTAAACGACTCCTTGGGAACTATTAACATGCAGGCATCTAGAGAGCTTCAACTCTCCATGTAAAAGGCAGAGAGTGAGGTTATCTTTCATGATCCTTTTGCTCAGGAAATAAATTGTCTTTGTTTCTGTCTCAGCATATTAAAAAAAAGAACCCAAAACCTGGCTATGAAACTTAAATTATTATCTCAGTTCAACAAATGGAAAAATCTGAGGGGGGGGGGGACCCTCAAATTTAAATGGAACATCTTACTTAACCTGAAGCCTCACCAAAATCACACGATATGCTTTATGCAGAATACCAGAGGCAGCTTAAGGAGATAAATAATGTTGGATTAAAAAAAACAACAACAACAAAAAACAAAGGGGCGCCTGGGTGGCCCAGTGGGTTAAGCCTCTGCCTTCGGCTTAGGTCATGATCTCGGGGTCCTGGGATCAAGTCCTGCATCAGGTTCTCTGCTCAGCAGGGAGCCTGCTTCCCTCTCTCTCTCTCTCTGCCTGCCAAATAAATAAATAAATAAAATATTTAGAATAAAAAACAAAAAACAACAACAACAAAAAAAAAACTGCCTTTATGGAAAAGGATAAAAAAAGAAGACAGTTTGAATTTTTAGAGTGAATTAAAACATAATCTTCCTATCTTTCTTGTTCTTGCTGTATGTAATTAACTAATTCAAACAGGTAAAATTTATCTTACATTTAAATACAGTCAGCCTAAAAATACGAGGCAGTGAGTTAGACAACACACTTCTGGTGAGCCAGAATAAGCTCCTACTTCTAAGTGTGAACACAGTAGGTCCAAGTGTACCTGCCATTGCACATGACTACTTTGTGCACTGGACCTGATTTATCTATTTGTTATTGGTCACCTACTATGGGGAAGAGACTCTGCTAGGCTCTATGGGACATTCAAGTTATAAAATAATCCCTGATCTCCTGGAATTTGAAATCTAATGGAAGACACACACATCGGTGATTACAGTACATGACCACATAGAGTAAGGGTCATGTCTGTATCAAGAAATACCACATCATCCAACACAGGCTATTTGCTTTTAAATAAATTCCCGCATCTGCCTCTGAAAAGTTAAATAACAAGGAAGACAAATTTAAAGAATACTATGCCTGAGAATAACAGAAGGGCAAAATGAGGGCTGTTTAAGATACAAGAAATATCAAAATACAGAATCAGGTATGCTTTGCAATTGATCACAAAGTCATAAGAACTCTTTGGAGGTCAGAGTTTATGACTAACTTTTACTAAACAAAATATAAAACACTGTGTTCTTCATGCAACTAATAACACTAGGACACAATTACAGGGAGGGAAAAATGCAGATGTTTTAAAGTTTAAGTGTTATAATTAACTAATTTGGGCAGGTGAAATTTATCTTATTTGAAAACACTTAAATAAATGAAGCCTGAAAAATAATTAAGAGAAGAGGCAGATAACACATACCTCTTGAACATTTACTCTGTGCTTGACAGTACGGAAGGTCCAAAGAAGACTCAGGAGGGAAGCTCCTTGAAGGTAGGGAATATACCTCATTCACAGATCTAGCCACAGTGCCCAGTACACTCCCTGGCCCAAAAGAGATAGTCAATACTGTTAAGAAATAAACTTGGAGGAATAAATAATTGAACAAACGAATGACAGAATCCCTAACTTTGTTATCAGTTAACTTGTTTCAACTTACCCCTAGAAAGAAAGTACCAATTTGCAATGGGACAGCTAAGAATGAAGCCAAAAAAAGAGATTAGAAACCAAATAGCAAAAAAACTTAGTAAAAGTGGAGGAAAAGAAAGATGGTTACTGTCAACACATCATTATTTCTGAGTTTCCTAGCAGTCAAGAGAAAAAGGAAGCAATTAATTTTGTAGTTTTTATTGTCTGAGTAAAGGAAGCACCGGTCTTTAGAGAAACAAATATTTTCTTGAAACTCTATTGTAAGAAAAAATTTTCTTACATAACCTTATATGCATATATATAATTTATATATAAGGAACTCTGGATATCTTAATGGGCAAACAATGCCAACAGCCTCTCACAAAAGATGGACAAAAGCTCTTTCGGGGGTCCTTTGCTTTAACAGACTTGATAAAAACCTAAAGGATGGGAATAAACTGTAACTGCGACAAGGGATTTTTATCGGCAGTTAAGCTTACTGCTTTCTGATGACTTTAACATAAAGTTTGGGAAAAGGTTGGGGAGTAAGTGTTGAATACTGTCAATCTCAAGTGCAAGTCATTTCCCCTTGATGCTAGTGGCAGAAGCTGGATGTCAGTTCAAGGATGAGGTCTTTGCAAAGAACACTCAAACTGTGGACTCCTATGTTTCTTTTTTTTTTTAATTTTTTATTTTTTATAAACATATATTTTTATCCCCAGGGGTACAGGTCTGTGAATCACCAGGTTTAGACTCCTATGTTTCTTAACCGGATACTTCCCACATTTACTCCTAAGCTTAGAATTAGGAAGAATTAGGAAATAAAGGTCTAAATTTGAGGTTGTTAAAACCAGTTTGAAAAAAAGGGGACTCTCATTGAAGCCAAGTCAAAGGGAAACTTGGTAATTCAATAAAAAAGTAGACGACTTGCTTTGATCATATTTTTAAGACTACTTTATTGAGGACATTGTAAGACCAATTTAGATTTTAAAGTCTTTATTTTTTTTAAAGGTTAAAAATTGTCTCCTATCTTTATAGCTTTGAACTTGTTTTTGGAAGCAATTCACGTCAAGTATGGATTATCACCGTTTAGAATTATCTACATAAATTCTCAACTACTTTAGTAAAGAGGCGCATACTGGCGTCACATTTATTCAAGGAACTAGAATATGATTTCCAGAAGATCGGAGATTATCAATCTACCATTTTTCTTTACCAACAATTATTTTGTTTCTCCAAACTAAAGAGAAAATGTTTAGTAGTAGCATCTACAAGCAAAGTCAAGACAGCAGAGGCAAGGGGATGGGGGAGTCCTTGGCAATATTAATAGTTTTGTCTGAGCTATCAATTCCACTGTTTGAAGTTTTGTTTCAGTTTATCCAAGAGTTTCTCACAACCATTGTAGCTGTATGCCAGTCCAAATCCTTTATAAATCATTCCACGACAATAACGGTAAGATTTGAAATTCATTTTCTTATCAGTTCCTTGAAGTTGTTTTATGAATTATTTTAACACAAAATTGACCTTAAAGGTCTGCTAAAATATTAAATGCATATTTAAAGTATTCATCATTTCTTTATTATAAAATCATATCTGTTCACACAGAATTCATGCACTTGACAGAAAAATCTGATTGCTTTTTTCCTAATCCCTATTTTCTTATCACTTCCAGGTTTCTAATTTGTTATGGGTGTGTATTCCAAAAAAGCACTTAACTAAAAGAGATCTTTAGGAAATGTGAGAAGTGAGAAGTCTGAGGAATAAGATGTAACTGGAGTTTTAGAAGCAGTTTGAAAACAAGTATGACATTACAAAAGGCAAATAATCAAGCTTCCTCCCACCCACAGCTGAATAGCAAGTACATCTGATCTCATGAAGTATCTCCTCTGTGTGAGTTGATTTTTACTGCTTACCATGGATATGTACAGAATTTCTGAATGACCAACAAGGGAGATGGAGAACATAACCAGAAAACATGCAAATAACATATTAGACATCAAAAACTTCAAATCAACAAAAATGTATAAAGTATCCCCTATATGTGCATGCCCACCAACTTCGTGAGAGGCTATGAAAAGAATGAATGAAGATGGGTTCAGCCCACCAAGTTTATACTCTTGTTCGGAAGAAAATATATTTATAGGGGCACCTGGGTGACTTGGTGGGTTGAGCCTCTGCCTTTGGCTCAGATCATGATCCCAGGATTCTGGGATCGAGCCCCACATCGGGCTTTCTGCTCAGCAGGGAGCCAGCTTCCTCCTCTCTCTCTCTCTCCCTCTCTCTCTGCCTGCCTCTCTGCCTAATTGCGATCTCTGTCAAATAAATAAAATTAGAAATAAAAAATATATTTATATAAATCATTTTTTCTCATAACAAGCTTTCCCTAACACAATACTTTAACGATGTATTATACTATTTTTATTCATAGTTACAAAGGGCATCTGTACGTTTTCTTAGAAACAGTAACAGGTTGGAAACATTTGGCCCTAACCACATTACCATTTCAAGACTCCTATACCTAGATTATTAGATGATAGCCAATCATAATTTTTTTTTCATGGTGCCGTTGGTAAAGGGCAGAATGACAATTATATGGGGTGAGGAAGCAGCTCCAGAGATGAATCTGCTCTGTTTTACTGCCTTAGCCAACTAGCTAACTACCTCATAAATGAGAGCCACTAGGCATAAGAGGTACCTTAATAGGGAATGTGGATCAAGTATTTAAAAACCCTAATCAAGTAAAATCAAAGCACCTAGGCATACAGACTTATTAGTAGGTTCATTTTTATATGTGGATGACAGCATGCTATTATCTGTGATTCCTTTTAGCTCATTGACTCTTCTGTGCATAGTTGAAAATGATGCCAGCCGTAGTTTTCCTGTAGCTTTCTAGGTCTGGCTAGAAAAATCAAAACCATGCATAGCCTCTGACACAGAGCTCACACATGCTATCTCCCACTTACAAAGGATGAAGTTAAATTTTAGGAGGGGGCGTGTTACTATTTGAAAATACCAAGTTGCTTAGATGGAGTCTTTTCTTATATTGCTTGTGTGAACTTTACTTGAACTGCCCAAATTAGAAATGTATACTCTGTAGAGCTTGTTCCCAAAACTGGATTTTCCAACCATGTGCTTGACTAAGACTTTTGCTGTTGTTCTCATGAAAACAGAGTTGGTTGACTGAGATTTTGAAGAAGGATTGCCCAAAAAACAAAACCATAAACAGTAATGTCCTTTCATCAGATGCTACAAGATGGTTAAGAGAATGCCACAATAAATGCTATAAAACAATTGATGCTACTTAAAATTCTAAGTAGAAGGAGACATCGAGGGGTGCCTGGGTGGCTCAGTGGGTTAAAGCCTCTGCCTTCGGCTCAGGTCATGATCCCAGGTCCTGGGACGGAGTCCCGCTGGCATCAGGCTCTCTGCTCAGCGGGGAGCCTGCTCCCTCTTCTCTCTCTGCCTGCCTCTCTGCCTACTTGTCAAATAAATAAATAAGATCTTTTTAAAAAAGAAAAAAGGAGAAGTAGACATTGAATAGGATGGTAGAATGTGAAGGGAACTCAATCTTCAATAATTCCAGTTGAAATTCTCTGAAACATATAATAAGGGAAGTAAATGGCTAGTGATGTCCAAAGAAAGTCTCATTACAGCTATAAATGAAATACCTAGGCCCTGTATACATGCCTTAGTAAAGGACAATTTCCTAGTGCTGACACAGCAGGACTGTCAAGGGCTGGAACAATGGATAACAGATAATGGGCTGAGTAACATGACTTGTTGACCAGCAGAATTACTGCTTTGCATGGCTCTTTCTGGTGCTGACAAGCCAGCTGGGAGAGAAGGCAGCAAGTCTGTAGTGTTAGGATCCTCTCACTGGGCAAAGAGGTTTCATTCCATGTGGCAGTCAACATCACCAAAACCTCAGATGTGTCTCTATGAAACACATGAAGCTGGGCATACACCTTGCAATATATATTCTTAACTGTGTTAGAAGCACAACAGAATAAAAGCAAATTTGAATTAACTCCAAGTCAATGATCTTGTCCATCTTTGGATCTAAATGACTCCTTGGTCTAGCCTAGCAGAAATACAAAGTAGGATTTAGAATTAAGTTAAAATTAGGTGACTAAAAATTATCTTCTCGACTTTTATGAAACTGAAAGACTTGCAGTGAACTCAGTGGTATGATTACATTTAAAAGGAATTTTTATTTTAAAGACAATTTGTGTATGTGCACGCATGTGTAACTTGGTAGATCCAGCACTACTTTTTACATCTTTTCCACATTATTAGGTAGAGGGCTGTGATTTACTTCAAATTAATTTCCTATAGAATTATTTTATAATTTTATTTACATATGTACTATAAAATATTTAGATTACAAAGAGCTCATTATCTGGGGATACTATAAGCACTCAAATACTAAGAAATGCGTAATAAAACTTTAAGACATGGTCTTCTATTCAGGATATATATTATTAGCATGTTCTTTGTTATGGGCCATAAAAACCACTAACTATACAAGGTTCCTTTATTCAGTAAGTATTTATGGAACATCTGCTTTCTTCAAACAACAGCACTCAGAACCATGAGAACATAAAGGCAGGAAACAAAGCTGGTCCCTGAGGAACCTATAACGAGAATGAAGTGTGAAGACACACACAAGGCTAGTAGAGAAAGTCCAGGGCACATAGACCTGGCAGAAGGCCCTGCACAACAGGTGCCTCCTTCTGCATCAGCTATCTGTTGAAGGAGAACTACTGGCACGCCCCTTGCCATCAGGGAGTTCAGAGTCTGGAGGGATAGATAGGAAAATGTTCATTTCTCACAACAAAATGATGTTGTAGAAATACGCACAAGTATAGGTCATAAAGGTAACTACTAGGACAATGTCAAGATCGGCTCCGTAGTGTTTTTTTAGGGAGATTTCCTTAAAATAAGGCAATCTGGATCTGAGCATTAAAGAACACATAGGATTGGGACAGGAAAAAGAAGAGCATTGAAGAGCCATTTTCAGAGATGGAAACAAAATGCCTATAATCCCTGAGACAGGAATCCACAGTAGGAGCTGTGTAGGGCTGGTAAGGACTGGAGAAATAGAAGATAAGGGATGGGAAAGCAGCCATGAGGTGTGAGTTCAGGGATGGTCAGTTGAGGTCAGACTTGAATATCAAACTCTAGAGCTGGGACTCCACTTGATAGCCACAGAGACATACGAGCGGTGGAATCATTACTGTTGAAGAGCGAAATCTCTAGAAAGGCAGACACTGAAACAAAGTTTAATGTTCAGGATATTTATTAGAGAGTGCTCTTGGGATCAGCACCTGGGCAGGAGGTGGGGGAAAGAACAATGGGGCCCCGGAAGAAGCCCACGGACTCCACAGGAAGCTCTGCAGCAGAAACGGCCATGGGGCCAGGAAGAGTATTCTGGTGCCGGGTCTTTATACTTCTGTTGCAGGCTGTCATTGTGTGTGGGCCATTCTGGGATCAGGTATGACCTTGGACCCGACAGCTCTCTACCACCAGGACAATCCCTGAAGGGGCCAACTGTCTGTCCCATGGTAGCCTTCCCAGGAGCTGGGACAAATCATTCCTTGAAAGAGCATCTGGGGAATTACAGATGCCAGTTTAAGATGACAGTGCAGTACAGCAGCTCTTGAAATGTGGGCTTGCTACCAACAACACTCCATCACCTGAGGCCTTGTTAGATACACAAAATTTCCGACATCACACAAGACTGAGTGACACCCTCTATGGGAATAGGACCATCCAGGAATTTACTCACCTAGGCTTCCAGGTGCCTAGGAGACACACTGAAAAAATAAATCAGTGAGTAAATGAAGGAACAGTCTCATTTCCCAAAGCTCCACATCCCACTTCTTAGTTGTACTGCTTTGAATCTACATGTAAACCCTCTTAAACAAAAACAAAGAATTACAAGAAGGTGCACTATTATTTCTATACTAATAAACTTAAATATCCAGGATTGGTAAACACTCACACTATGACCATGCGATTGAATATTTAATATTTAAATACTATCCTTTCACTCCAATTACTATTTTCAGATTTTAAAAAAAAATTCTGCATCGTATTCCTAAAAGAACCTTCTGAACGCTGAGTATGTGTATTGCACAAGTTCATGTTACCCTAAACACTTCTCTTACAGGCTCTTCTGGGTTTCTGGAGCAAAGCCTAACTTCATGGAGTCTGATGTCTGGAAGATTAATGGTTCACCTATCACTCATGGGACTGAACAAATCCAGTGAGAAGCCAGGGCACTCTGGAAGTCTGGTTTCTAATGTACACTAAATCCTATGGTACACTAAGCCCCAAATGCATTCTCCTATTCTTCCTAGGCACATGGTGACTCACCTAGAAATGACACTTCCCAGCCTTCCTTGCAGCATGGAATGGACATGTAAGTCTGGGTCAGTATAATGTAAGAAAAGTGAAACACACAATTTCTGGTTATCTTCAACTGAAAGGCAACCAGCTTTCCCTGAACTTCTTTCCCAACCCACTTTCACTGGGGGCTGGAATGCAGATATAGCAGGAATCTAGCTTTGACTATGCTGATGAGGATAATTTAGAAGATATAAGTACAGCATACAAGGAATCTGGGTCTCCAAATGGTATAAACATGCAAAGAAACTCTGCCAGTCTAGGACTGAAATTTGAGAAACAAATCTCTCCCATTTCTATTCAACTGCTTTACCTTTACACTGACTTGTGTGTGTATAGCCAACTGTGTCACAAGACTGTATCTGTAATTAAGTAAGGAAATGCAGTTACTGATGTCCTTCATATTCCTGCATGGCTCATAAATATATATATATATATATATATATATATATATATATATATATATATATATATTTTGGTAAATATTATCACGGATGCCATATTGAAGAGTTTCCTATTCCTGAACAGAGTATAAATAAGTGCCACCAGTTTTTCAAAGATACAAGAGTAATTCATAAGTCCTACAGAATAAATAACAAAGATACCCAGGAAGTGCTTCACCTACAACCAACATAATGTACGTTACTTAAGGTTTAATAAAAAAACTTAAATTTATAAGGCCAAGACTGGCCAGAATGGTATCTGGTAAATTTTGGTCAATAGTACAAAATCACTAGTAGAAGGTAAGCTTCATGAGGGTAATGAATGATGTATTAGCTAAATCCACAGAACCCAGAAAAAATTCCTGGTGCATAATAGGCACTACTTAAGAGTATAGAAGGAAAGAATGATTTCTTTCATGCTCTAATATCTGGATGATCAGAATAGGCAGATACAGAGAATATTCAAAGATTTTCACATATCTTGGAATACATTAAACCTTCTCAAAATAAACTATAATCAAGTATTTTTTTATTACATAAAGAAAAATCCCATGTATCCATTAATGAACACAATTTTTGCTTCAAGATTTATGAACAATTGAGCTATTGAGAAAAATACAGAATATGAAACTATTTTTTATCACAACTGAATAAACACAGTGAGTTCCCTTGTAACAATGGAGTAACACTGGCCTTACCATCAGGCCTGTTACTTTTAGAGACTGGATCTTGAAACTTAGCTTAAAACTATAAATTAATGAAGAGGCATACTGCTAAACCCAAAGCACATATTTAATACCAGGTAAAAACGTCAAAAAGACTTTATGTTTGGCACTATCTGGTATGTTTTCAAGCTTTCATAAATGAGTCCAACTGGATCAGTTGCTAAAACAGGCAAACCATTAGTCCAATAAATCCATCAGTGGGCCAGTTATTTTTTTTTAAAGATTATTTATTTATTTATTTGACAGAGAGAGATCACAAGTAGGCAGAGAGGCAGGCAGAGAGAGAGAGAGAGGAGGAAGCTGACTCCCCGCTGAGCAGAGAGCCCAATGCGGGGACTCGATCCCAGGACCCTGAGATCATGACCTGAGCCGAAGGCAGCGGCTTAACCCACTGAGCCACCCAGGCGCCCATGGACCAGTTATTTTTGTTCCATTTCAAAGAAAAAGGCTGCACCCTTTACTAGGAAGTCTTTTATTGATCACTAAGGGAGCCATAAGATGGATGGGTTAATCCATAAAACTATTATACACTAGGAAAGCAGTGTAGACCTATTGTATACATTCAGGGCAAGGAGTTCAAATGTCCGTGTTCAAGACTGAGTTGGTTCATGTTCTAGCTCTGAAGTTCATCATTCTGGGTGACTCACTTCGGCATCACTATATCATAATTTTTCATTAGATCTTATGCACATGTTATATCCCATTCACTTACCTCATGGAAACATTACCATAATACTAACATGATAAAATATAATAAAATAGAACAAAGACTATGGAAAGATGATCTTGCATGGATCCAAGATAGCATTACACCTATTTTATTACTAGACAAGATTTATCCATAGTTTCAGAAGTATTCCACGTCTCAGCCCTTATTATCTGCGTGCTTTAGAAGATAATCCTCTTCATTCTATGTTAAGCATGAAGAATTTTTAATCTTAGGGAAAAAAAAAAGATGGTTGGCCTCAAAAAACATATCCAATTAAAGGGATACTACACACTAAAATAGCAATTAAGATAATAAGATATTTCTGTGCTCAGATCTGCGCCTGCCAAATTTCTGGTTAACTTCCCAATATAGAAATATGATCCAATTCAAATGTTCTTAAAAAAAAAAAAAAGCCCTCACATTTTCTGGCATATTCAGAGAATGGTGATGTGAAAGATGAGAAAATCTCAATCTTGCCAGAATTTATAAGGGAATCTGAGAAAGTAAAAAGTGTTTTAAAAAAGTTAAATATTTTCTTAGGATGAATTGCTCCCATAATCAATTAGTAAGTATCCATCTCTGTATCACTTCTTAGTCACTATTGATTGGGTAAATATGACCCTTAGTTTTAAAATTTTTGTGTGTGCACATTAAAGCCAATAATATACTCTAATTTTATACATTCTTGAAGACACTTACCCTGGTTTTCCCTTTTCTGAGCAGCTTTATTCTTGGAGCAGATTCTTCTAGGCCTCATGGAGTTCTGCTCCATTTTAAAACTCTTAGAGTTAGTTTCTTTATTCTTTCTTTCTTTCTTTCTTTCTTTTTTTTTTTTTCTAATTCAGTACCCTCTTATTCTCAACCCAAAAAGACATTTCTCTGTTTAGCCATGAAAAAAAAACCAACTTAGAGGTGCATCTAAATTTTCCAACATGTATCTTAAAAAACTCTTCTACTCAATCTCCATCTTGGACAAAACAAAAAGAGGGAACAAATACCCTGAAGTCTTCTTAATGATTTCCTATTGTTAGTGGCACCTTCCTCCTCGTAGTCACCCAGACACAAAGCCTAATTTCTGCCACGGAAGTACTGGATAATTTGAAATAAATGACTTAGGACTCACATGAAAGCAACTGCTATTTCCCAAACAGTTATCTGAGAAAATCATTTAAACACACACACACACACACACACTATTTTTAAGACGATTAAAACTTAATGTTAAAAAAAAAACACCCGACTTAATGTTTAGAAATCTTTAAATTCATCTTTTTTATGCCATCTCATTCATTTTGTAGTTAAAGTGTCAGTCCACCTAGTAAACACCAAATGATCAATTCTATATAGAATTCCTGTCATCCGCACAAAACTGACCCCCCGCTAACCCACAGACTCATTCTGGACCTTCCTTCAAACCTGATATAAGTCAGAAGAAATCAGTGTAACTTCTGCCCCAGTTGATGATATGCATTGGCTTAATATCCTTGTGTTGGGATTATAATGGTTTATAGACCCACACATGGCCTAGAGGTTCTTGCTTAAGAAAAAGTTACAAGTGAGTTAGCTGAAATATTTTCAAAGGGTTTTAATTTTATGTTAAAAAAAAAAAAGACTACTAAGGTAAGGACAGGGAGTGGTAAAATAATGATTTTCTTACAATAATTACATTTCAGTACAAGTTCTTCACTGAATGTCCGCTTAAAATATATATTCGGATAGAGACATAAGCTGTCTTAAGATAAGCTAAGGACTGTAAAATTCCATTTAAATACCTTCTGTTGAGAATAATTTCAATTTTTTTGTGTGTGTGTGCCAGCATCCTAGCGCACACCTAGGAACCTGGCATGGTGGTAGGCTGCAGAAATCAGAGCCTCCACCACGGGCTACTGATCTTGTACATTTGCTGTCATCCAACATTTGAAACCTTTAGTCTGCAATTATAATAGGGGCAGGGAATCAAGAGTTTCTTTGTTTTAGGCAGCCCTTTATTAATGAATGCAGTCACTAAAAGGCTAATTGTATCTTCTGAGCTATTAATTGACTTAGCTCCAAGACGACTGTCTCAAACATATGGTGCAAGATCCAAGCAACTGTCCAGGGCGGTGCACAGGGGGCATTTGGCTTCTTTTTGAAAAGAAGAACCAAAGGTAATCCCTTTGCAGCTGCAGTGCAGATGGTTTTCTTTACACCATTTCACTGAATACTAAACAGAAACTGGAAAAAGTTTGAAAACATGATAAACAAACAGCTGAGTGTTAGCTTAAATGCTCTTTGCATCTATCAGAGAGAAGCATTCAGAATCTCTGGATGTTTACCAGAGTTTAAAAGGAAAACAGAGATGTGAACGCTGAAGGAAATGATTTTGAGTTTGTACCTAAATACGGTTCTGCGTGGTTTTCTTCAAAGTAACAATATAATTAAATCTCTCTGAAATGTCGTTCATGGGTGTCATGATTCATAATCCTCGACATCATCAAAAGTTTAGGTTTTTCTGAAAATAAGCGGAAATGAGTAAAGCTGAAATCACCTTTCCCTAGAGGAGTTACATGAAAATCATGGAGACATCTGTTAACCTTCATTCTTTCTCCTTGGTGTCAACCTAACATACTGCCTTCCCTTGAAATAAAGATGTGCAGTGAAGTCAGTTACCGTTTCAACTTCACACTCCCTTATTCTACTCTGGCAGAAAGGAAATATTAAGTAGAAGACTGGTGATTAGACGGGAAAAGAGCAAAGTCAAATCAGTGAATAGGGGTGGCCTCTGAATAGTCTCACAGGTATTAATAGTATGTTAAGTCTAACGACACACTAAGATATTAACATTAAAAACAAAACTGTCTACATATAAGCATTTGACACTCCTCTAGACGTTGGGTTATAGCAATAACAAAATACTGTCATGCATATAAACATACACACTAGTACTTCATGTATAACTAGAAAGACGATCAAAATATCACCACTTGGAGTTTCTGATCAGGGATTAAACTAAGAACAGGATTATGGCTACTATTTATGGGTTACTTCTCTGGTTTTTAGTTAGATGCTATCTGGATTTTCTAAAACTAACATATTACTTTTCTAAAAGAGATCTACTTAAAAGACTATGCTATATTCATTATTAATAGCAAGCAGTTTCCAACCAAATTATGGCATTACCCCATGTAAACTTACAGATTAGGAAAATACAGTCATATCTGTGTTTTCAAACCTCTTAGAAAATCAGGTATTAAAATAAAGACCTTCAAAAATTGAAAGTAACCATTACTGCATTTCTCTAACAGGGCAACTAGGTGCTTTATCACTTAGTCCATTCTTGAGCTGCAAACAGCAAAACAATTCAGTCAAAATAGGTTTTGAAGCCCTATTAGCCAATGGCATGACACCCAGAATAACCTCAAAGAAAAGAAAAACTCTACCTCTTCTCCACTGCTCTCTTCTTCCCCATACTTGAGTTCCATAAGCTTTTCACACACTTTGCAAAACAGCAATAGCCTCGCATTATGAAAAAAGCAAAGACAAACCATGCCAACGCCAGCTCTAAGTGGTTGGTCGCTGGTGTGACGTCTTTTTTCCTAAATGCCTGCCATCTGGAGCAGGCATCCTCGCTGCTCTGCCGTGCCAGCATCCATCTCATGCCCGACTCTCAGCTCAAAGTGTGTTTGCTTATCCCTTGTTTAGGCCTCTTAATTTCTTTCTTCTCACTTGCTTGCCTTTCACTTAACTTGGTAAAACACTACAACGGCTGCATTTAATTCACTTATCAATGTTCAGCTAAAAAGGACTATACAGAATTCGCATATGGCTGCTGCTATCATTTCCAGCCCAACAAGTAAAAAAGACTCCATTTGAATCCTTCAGGCAGAAGGGTAGGACTGCGCCACACTGAGCAAGTAACTGGCGCAAAGTTGATAGGGTACGTTTCCAAAAGAGCGGATTTTTTTCCCCTCCAAAAAATCTTAATATACTGAGAAGCATGTGACCCCTTTCTGGATGTAGTCACTACACAGACTACAAGGATACGTTCAATTTTTGACTAGAGGATGAGGGTTGAAGTCTAAGGTACACAGCGGCTTCTCAGGACTTGGGCTGTGGTGGGAGCTTTGATGGGCCTCCAATATCGCTAGGAAGCTGTTGCTACTCAGCAGCGGGGTTTGAAGCTGACAGAGAAAGAGCCTATAGCCTAATTTATCTGGAGAGTGGATTAGTCATGATGAAAGATACTTGAATTCGTGATAGACTACAGGGACATTTTTTTGGGTCTCAAATATGTGGTTTTCTTCAAAGTAATAATCCAATTAATCTCTCTCAAACTTCAATTATGGGTGCCATGACTCCTTATTATAAGCCTGTATTTCTCTGAAAAATGTTCTGAAATGGGTTAAGCCGAAGCCAATTCCATTTCTGTTAGTCCTAGAACACACAACAGCATGTATATTCCCCAGGAGGACAAAAGAGGAGGAGGCTGGTGACAGGGGACAGAGGCTGGGGTGAATGAAAGACTCCCAGACCTGCTTCTGAAGACGAGGGTTTCTCCCATGTGCTTGGATGTTTTTTACTTGTTTGTCAGGTAATAAGACCAGTAAAATGTATTAGTTCTTTATTGGATTGCTAGTCCTTTTTCTTAGGGAACATTATTACTTCTTAGCAATTTTCTATATTCCTGCAATATTGCAAAATACTTTAATTTCCGCATGGAATCCAAAAGCACCATGAGGTTTAATGAAAAAACTTTTACTTTGCAGTTCTAGAATAAGCTTCGTGACTATAATAGAGGAGGTCACAGAAAATCCCAAAATTTACATCTATGAGACCTCAGTGTCAACCACTAGTCTAGTGAGAATTGTGGTAAAGGGTAATATAATCGTAAACAAATGAGGGTGGCAATTAGCAACAGCAATCAGGGTTTATTCATCAAAGTGTACAGGCAAGGGGTGGGGATAGAAGCAACTTTACTTTTCTTTACTGTTCGGTGTTTATTCTTATGAATTCTGGCATACATAATAGTTCAACTTTTATAACAACTTAAGGAGACTGAAAATATTCTGTGTATTTTGTGTTTTTATTTATTTATTTTACAATTTACCATATGGAACCTTGATTACTGAAGTAGTACAGAAATCTTGTTACCAAATCAAATAAACTGGGAAGAATTATCATGGACAGCTGCTGTATTTACTGTCCAGCACCCGGTACCCCTTCCTTTCGGAAAAGCCACCCTTCCCCAGCTGCAAACACGTGTGGTTTCGGTGGACCTGATGCTACCGCCTGGCTTTAGGGTGAGCCCTCCCACTAACAGTAAGCTAGCCATCCAACCACAGAGATTGGCTCAGATATGCCAAGAACCCAAGCCATTTACCAGGAGTCATGCTGAGAGCTTTGCTGCTACTTCTGTCTCTGCTTCTCTTATATAAGGATAATCACTGATATTGATTCAGTGTATTTCATTCCAGGCTTATTTTTCTGCCACAGGTAAGCCTCCATATACATATATGCACATACGTGTATGTATATTTATATGTACCATTACTTACGTAAATATCCATACACACGCAGTTTCTAATTAGAGTGATAGAGTATATGAAACGAATTTACTTCTTTCTTTCATGCTTAGGTTATTCGCCTCTTTCCATTTAAGGGCAATAGAGGTACCTTAATTTGCTTAATTACTGCATAATATTCCACCACATACAGCAAACAATCTATCAAACAACCAGTAGGATATTCTGTCCGACAGTGAGCTATTAAAGGAAAAAAAGGCCAGCTAGGAGTAATAACCTCAGTTCTAGAACACACTCTGTATCATTATTTGCCACCCCAGGAGTACCACAGACTGAGAAGGAGTCCCTGCAGAAGGGACAGAGTCCTGGGGAAGAAGGTGGGGTTGAGGAAAATGAGCACAGAAACTCAGGACAACTGAGGGGGGGGGGAGAGTGCATTCTGAACCAGCTGTCATTGCTGTCTTCTCAGATTCTCATCTGGGAAGGTATGGTCCAGTAGGAGGAGATTTTCAGCACTCTCAGGGGAACAACAATCATACAACGGTTGTAGTAAAACTAAGCTCAGGTTAGCCTTGGACCTGAGGTAGGACTTCTGGATCAGGACTAGAAGTTTGCAATGGTGATTTCTGTGGACTCACAGGAGCCGGAGGCTGTGGGGGTGAATGAAAGCAGGATCCAGGGAAATTTTAAGTGAAGACTGAGACATAGGACCACTGGCTTTTCATGGGCTCACATTTGAGCTTATGAAAGACCCAAACTGCACAGGTTCATCCAAATGTCCAGTACACAGAAAATGTCCCTTGGTGAGCCCTAGCAACTAGTACATCTTAAAGTATCAGTTCCTTACATCTGAAACTGTATTTACTCAATATTCCACAGACACAAATTTTTATACATACTCATTCTCTTATATGCAGAATAATCACTGAAAATTGATATCCCTCACCCTTCCTAGTTTTGAAAATTTAATTAGCTGGAATAACTGGCTTAAAGCCCCCCCCCCTTTTTAGGGTTTAAGTTCCTTAGAGACAGAGACCACAGCTGTTTTCTCCTGTCGCGTATGCCTAACACACATGGTGTAAGCGTCACCCAGTCAATACATTTCATTCAGTGTATCTATGAGCAGTGAAACGGAGGGAAAGGAGGAGACAGGGAAAGAGAGAAGCAAATGAAGGAAGGAAGTGACACAGGAAAAGAACCTAAAGAAGAAAAAAAAAAACCCTCGTTTCAAAATCATGTACATTTACCAGTAAAAGTATTCCATGAAGAGGAGATCTTTCTTGCAAAGAATAGGACACAGTTTGAAAAGGAGATTATAATCACTCCATTTGGTTTTTCTTCCATTCTTACCTAAAATTCTATATATAGATTGTACTTTCTTAGACATTTCTCCCTTCTTAAAAAGGCAAGTCAGGCAAATGCCAAGTCTATTTTTATTTTATCAAGGTATATGTACACTCACATAACTGGCATTTTCAAATGGTATTGTTTCTCTTTACCCAGCTCATTTTCTTAATAAATACCCCTGGCAGACCGGAAGCAGCCTGAAACGGAGTAAAAGTTACAAGAAATCACTCTGCAGCTGAAGTGTTTGCCCCTTTACTCTACGGCTACGCTTTCTTATCAGGATTAAGTACGCTGTGAAAAAGTTGTCATAAAATCAAAGGACACTGATTGTAAAGACATATCTGAAGAGTTTTTCTAACTCATCTTATTTTTGCACCTTATTCAATAACTAATTCCCATTCTAAATGAAACTTTCCTCACTGGAGCAAAAAAAGAGGTCAAACTACTTTTCCTTTTTGACTGGGTCATTTCAGCAGAGGAAAAAAAAATTGCAGAATTACTTCAGGTCTGTGCTGAATATGATAATTCTTAATTGCAGATTTTGATTTATTTAAAAACATCAAGGTAAAGCATTTTTAAATCAAAGTGGAGCTACCAGGGGGAACGGGAGAAGGATGTTTGACTGTAGCTAATTGTAGATCTGACATAAATAAGCCAAGGTTTTAATTCTGCATAGAAAGATAAAAAATTCCAGGTAAATACTCAAGATTTCTTCATTTCTATATAGATACTGCCCTTGGCTAATTTAATATTTATTAAGTCACTACTAAAATTTTTAGTACTTTATCTAAGTTTAACATTAAAAAAAAAAGAATGCTTTAAAATTACACCCAAAGGTAAGTCATTTTACTGTACTGTTTCTGCAGATAAAATATTTTCATGTAAACTAACTTCTTAGACAGAAAAATATTTTCTGTACTTGATTTAGAACAGAGTCTATACTCAAAAGCATTAAAAAAAAAATAGTTTAACTAAAGACCTTAATTTCCAATGAAGCAAAGAGCACTCCTGCTTTGATTGGCAGGATGGAGCTCTCTCTGCTTATGAAATTAGCCAGAAAGTTGATTCATTTCTATTCCAATTTTTTTTTCTTTTCAGGACCAGCTCTCGAAGAAGAGTCAAGCACCCTTCCAAATGCCATTCCTATATTTCCCCAATGGAGAATTTTTCCTAGGTCACTGAAATAGGGTATAATGTTTTGATCTGCAACTGCCATTATGGGTTGACTGCAAAATCATTAAGTAGGGCCCACTTGAATTTTATATTTCCATCAGTTTTGCATATTGTGGCACAGAATTCTCTTTTATTATGACTAAACAAAGCCTGAATAACAGTATCTGCTCTTAATTTATTTCCCTCTAAGACTGAAACATCTAGGACCTTTGAGAAAACAAAGTAAAACAGTTTTACACAGAAAACAGCAACAATAACACATTATCAGAGCATATGAATAGATAGAAATTAAAACAGGTAGTGCTTAGGTCTAAAAAATACCATCGCAAACGTATCAGCTATTTTGATTGTTACATGTTCTACACTTCCCAAGACAATTTGATTTCTTTCTCACCAAAAACTATGTTATGTATAGAGCTATATACAATTAAAATGTAAGTTTATGTAAATTGCTAATAATTGATAGCTCAGAAAAAGTGTAATTTCACTATAAACAAGGACTGTAAATATAAAATGGACTTTTAAAAGCACCATGAAGTCACAGTACTTGACTTGCTAACAGGCATTTATTATGACGTTTAATCTATTTTCTCCTCACTGCACGGGTACTATGCAGGTTACAGAAATGAAACACATGGTCCTTTTCCTTTAGCAGCTTAAAATATAATTGAGACAATAGCAAGCCTCATAAAATCACACTGAACAATAATTGCTCAACTGTGAGGTGCCAGGAGAGACTGCTCTAGTAGCAGATCATAAATCAATGTGGACTGGAGACGTCTACACAGGGTTCATGAAAGGATGGAGACTTGTGTGGAACCCTGACGGAAAACAGGGTAGAGAGTCAGCAGAGAAGAGAAGCAGCTCCAGGTGTGTTTGTAGAGGCCACAAGGGCTGTGGAAGATGAGGCTATGACAGGGCTGAGAAAGGCCTTCAAACCAAGGCTGTCAGTATGTGAGCTGCACATTACTCTACATGACAACGTGAGGCACCTCTTCTGGCTGGTATGCAGAAGCGGGGCATTGTGGAACAGAGGAGGAATACTCGGGAGGTCTGGTAAAAATGTGGCAGAGATAAGAACAGGATAATAACGTAAGTGTGTTGATGAAGGGTTGCTTTCACCCACTTTCTTTATCCACTTGGGCCAACCCAAGATGCCAAGATCACAGAGCAACAAGACCAGTGACTGCAGTAGCATGAGGTTGCTAGAGATTCACGAAGAACTTTTTTCTGCCAAGTTCTTCCTTCAATTCCAGTTAGTTAACATGAAGTATAATATTGGTTTCTGGTGTAGAATTTAGTGATTCAGTACTTACATACAACACTTACTGCTAATTGTAAGTGCCTTCCTAATACCCATCACCCATTTAACCCATTCCCCTGCCCACCTCCCCTCCAGGACCCCTCAGTTTGTTAGTTTGTTCTCTATAGTTGAGAATCTGTTTTCTGGTTTGCCTCCCTTTCTTTCCCCAACCCCTAAGTTCATCTGTTTTGTTTCTCAAGTTCCATGTAGGAGTTGAATCATACAGTATTTGGCCTTCTCAGACTTATTTCACTTAGAATATTCTCTAGCTCCATCCACATCATTTTTTAAAAGATTTTATTTATTTACTTGACAGACGGAGGTCACAAGTAGGCAGAGAGAGAGAAGGAAGCAGGCTCCCCACGGAGCAGAGAGCCTGATGTGGGGCTCAATGCCAGGACCCTGGGAATACAACATGAGCCGAAAGCAGAGGCTTTAACCCACTGAGCCACCCAGGCACCCCATCACCCACATGATTTTAATTGCACCACTAAGTCTTTACCCTTGTACTATCAGGTATTTACCCAAAGGATACAAAAATACTGATCTGAAGGGATACATGTATACTGAGTTTATAGCGGCAATCAACAGCTGCCTAATTACGAAAGAGCCTAGATGTCCGCTGACTAATGAATGGATAAAGATATTATCTTTAGATAATGTGCTCCCCCCACCACACACACAATGAAATATTACTCAACCATCAAAAAGAATGATCTTTCTCATTCACTATGAATTTCTTTTAAACAGCAGTATGAATATTTTTTAGAAGGTAGGCTTCAACAATTTTTACTAAGTAAAATGTCCCACTGGGGAAAAAATGTGAATTTTAAAGCTAAAGGAATTCAGAATGGAAAAAAATGAGTAACAGAAAAGGAAAAAGAGGAGGAAACTCCAATTATAAAACATACCTTCCAAGCAAAGCTATAATTATTCATTTTCATAATGTGCTTAAATTAAGGCTAGGTAAGCATGTGTTGAGATCAATTCCTTTTTTCTTTTAATTTCTCTATACCATTTAATTAGTATTTACCTTATTGTTCATCTTGTTTTATTTGCCACATTTACCTTAGTTTCTCATAGTTAAGGTCTGACAATTCAGCTACTGTCTGGTAACCCTCTCAAAGGTTTTATTTGGTACCACTTATTACGGGCAGATGATAAAAGTCTGTGCTCATTTTTATCACTTCTACCTAACTCCTAAAGTAGACTACACAAATTCAATAGGAATCCAAATCTACTTATCTTCAGGGTACAATACAAAAATCCATCTATTTATTCAAGTCTTTGATTAACAGCATCTATATTTATGAAATGCTCTGGGCTCTGCAGGTGAAAATATTTTATATGAAACTCAAGTACTATTAAATAATATTCTTTGATGGTATCAGTGTTTTATGTGCATATGTGCAAGTTCAATAACTTTAGCCTCAGGTCTGATATTTTAAGTTTGTAAACCTAGAAAACAAGAAAGTATCCTCTTTAAGTAGGATTTTAACTTAATAAATCAGAAAAATTTATAAAATCAAAGTCTTATCAAGAAAATGTCTCCGGTATCTTGGTGCTTTGTTTCCCATTGAATGCCGGGAAGTTTGAACATATTACTGAGTAACTATTAAATATTATTTGTATATATTTATTTTCTGAATATTATCCAATTTTCACATGTACATGCCCCAATAATAGTTCATGTTCAACTTGAGGTAATATCCCTGAAAAAGGAACTTCTGATCACTGGCAAATTCACAAACAGAGCATAACATTTCCAATTCTATTGAGGATGAGACCTCCAAATTACCAACGACAATTATTGTATATATTTTTAACCTACTTATGAAGGCACAAGGTCCTGCTCTAACAAAGGGTGGCAAGAAGTGCGCTGAGCTGAACAGGACTTGAGCTTCAGTCCTGGCGTTTGCTAGATTACATGCTGGACTATATCTTAAATATTCTGGGTTTCCTTTTCCTCATCTCTAAAACTGACATGATTATCTCCAACATCTCTCCCTCTCCCCACACTGCACTAACATCTTCCTGTTGATGGTAATAAAGGATGATGACGCTATGACTGCCTCTGATGAGGATAGTAACAGTATCTCTTACACACAGAGGACTTAACTGCAGGTTGGTCACTACCCTGTATACTTTATACACACTCATTTAATTTTCACAACCACCTATGCAGTAGACAGTCCAATTGCTTCCATTTTAGAACAGAGGTTAAATAACTTGCCCAAAGTCCAAGAGGTAAGTGCCTGATATCCAAATCCAGACAGTCTTGACTCTGAGCTCACACTCTGGTCATGCTACTTTATGAAAAATGATCATGTTTTACAACAAAACTATAAACTGAACTTCTAGTCAATGAATTTACTAATAATTCCATTTCTGCTGACCTGAATTTAAATCTTTAATTGCTATTTTTGTCATTCTCTGTTTGCATGTGCAACATTTTAAAGGGATTTGAGCTACCAAAAAAAGGGATTCTTAAAGCCATTTTGTGAAGAACATTGAATAGGTTTTTTAATTTGAATTTCCTTTATGAGAAAATTTAGAGTTAAAACCCAGACATTGAGGATATTTCCTAAGTGCAAAGTTAAGTTACTTTTAAGCTTTCATAGAACATGGTAGAACAAAGCCAATGGAATAAATAGCCAGGTTAGAAACTTGGGATGCCTAACTTCTCTTGTCTAAATGTTTAGCATTCTCAAATCTTTTTTCCAACCTAGGTCTCTCTCCTAAGGTCTTGACAAATCAGATTTAATAAAATGAAATGAAATTCATTGTTTTCTCTCAAACATACTTCTCCTAAATTCCTTCTTCTGATTAATGATACCAACAATTCCTTCCTAAGTAAAAAATCTGTAAATTTCTTCTCTCCCACAATCTCACATGGTCACTCGATTCCATAAAATCTACCTTCAAAATACTGCTCAATCTATCCATGTCATTCCTATTGTAGGACAGAAAATGTCCTTTGTGACTGAGGACAATTAAACTACCCTTGTCATTTCATCTCTTCTGTACCTTAGGTTACAACCTCCTCAACAATTCCCTGTTCCTCATACTTTAGCATAAGTTCCATGCCTTTGTGCATGAAAAGTTTTCTGCCTGGAATTCTTCCCTTTCTTACCAACACCTTCTTATACTGCATACTTCCTCCTCTAAGAAACCTCTCCTTTCTATTCCCAGCTTTCAATTCATCACTCTTTCTTTGTTGCCTGTGCCCACAATATAGTACCTTTCATATTGTAGGCTAAGGGTAACAAGTACATTCCTTTTGGGAGACTTAGTTTTAGGCTTTGTTTAATCAAAAACAAAAACAAAACAAAACAAAACAAAAAACCCATGCAATGAAAGTACTATCTCCATTTTATCAATGAAATCCTTGAAGCAAGGAGAGGTTAGAACACTATAATCCAGAAGTGGTAAAGTCCACATTTTAAATTTGTTGCTCTCAAAACCCCATACTCATCCTATTTTACCATAGTATTCTCTCTCTTTTTTTTTTAAGGTTTTATTTATTTATGGGGGGTAGTGGGGAGGGAATGTGAGAAGGGGGAGGGTCAGATGGAGAAACAGCCTCCCTGCTAAATGGGGAGCCTGATGTAGGACTCGATCCTAGGACCCCCCAGGATCATAACCTGAGCTGAAGGCACTTGCTTAACCAACTGAGCCATCCAGGTTCCCTACCATAGTACTTTCTTACATGTTTGTATGTCTGTCTGTTACACTGGCCATTGAACTCTAAAAATGCAAGAAATCGATCTTATTAAACACTGAGGCCTTAGGATCTGGCACATGGTCTGGCAATGCAACAAATGTCTGGTGAATAAATGAATGATCCCATGTATTGTTTGGTTCACTAAAATCCTATTGTTACTAACTGCCATTTAAATACAAACACTCATTTCATCAACATGACTAATAGGGAAAGAAAGATTTGAACAATGTTTATGAGTTTTTAATGTAATTTTTATTGAATTTTTTTTGTATCCTAATTCATTAATATAAGAAATAAAGAATAATACTGGTATGCTTTATTCCCCAACATTATTCAAACTGGCTTTTGCCTTTCAATAAGATGCTTGGGATAAATTATTAATTTCTGTTCTTCCAGAAAGGTCTATTCATTTTTCACACAAAAACCTAAGCCCTAAATGTTTTATAAAAATACTTTTTTCATGTAGTCTATACACATTTGTGCAACCATATTTTGTCCCTTCAAAAACCAGTACTGGTAATCACTAAGTGATTTTTAAGGAATACAATAAAATCTGGAATGCTCTTTAAGAAGGCAAGTGTTTTCTTTTTAGCCTAAACTCATCACAAAGATAAGCTTATCCTAAGAATAGGGGCACCCTACTAAATAAATTCTACTTTATGGCATTAGCTATTATGAAACAAGCATACTAAATTGTCATACATTATAAAGGACAGCGACCTTCTTATCATGACGGAGCACCCAACTAAGTGTATGTTAGTCTATTTGTCCCAGTAGCCCCTCCAAACTTCGAGTACAAAACTGACGGGAAACGATTAATGCTGTGAGAATTAATGGATGGAAAAGAAATTATGAAGATTTTTAAGGTAGCTCAGGGAGAAACTTTTGGTGGAAGATGCTTGGTATAGAACGGTCATTCTCAAAATACTATGGCTATTCTTTCAGAAATATGGAGATCAGAGTGTATCAGAATTCAACCCTCATCTATAATACTTCTGTCCAGATATTTTTTTCAGAAATTTCTTGGAGAATTCCCTACTGATGACACCACATAAATACATGAAGCAATCATTCACTTGTCCAGCCAATACTGAGCATATTTTATAAGCCAAGAGACTTAACATTATCTCAACTAGTTTTCATTATAAGTATCATCATCTCAATTTTTTAAAGAAAGCACATGTGTTAAAGAAAAAATATGGAAAGGTATGAAGTACAAAGTGAATGCCCCCTACTACCCCATCCCCAATCCTTTATCACTCCTTCCTCAATACAACTCTGGTGACTAGTTTCTGGCCATTTAGCTCTATGGACAGAAACATGCAAATCATATACACAAGGAATTCTTACTGAAAAAAATTCTCTGGATCTTTAAAAAAGTATTGCCATACTTCAGTATCTTGAAAATATCTTCATAGTTCCACATAAATACCTATTTTTAATGTCTGCAACATACAAGCTATTTCACTGTATAGATGTACTTATTTAACCTGCCTCTATTATCATGGTGTTTTTCTTTGTTGGTTTATTTTTACTTATTTATTTATTTTTAGTGGGGGATGGTTGTTGTTAAGAGCGGAAAGCGGGGAAAGGGTAGAAGGAGAGAAAGAATCTTAAGCAGGTTCCATGCCCAGCACAGCACTCCACGTGGGGCTCAATCTCATGAACTGAGGTGAAATCAAGGTTTGGATGCTGAACCCACTGAGCCACCCAGCTGCTCTCATTTCCTTCTTTGGCTGTTATGAACATTGTATTATACTGCTTACTCAACATCCATGTGAATTTACGTTTTAACAGACAACTGCCAAATCGTTTCTAAAGAGTTAATACAAATTTACACTCACCACGAGTATAATAGAATGACCATTCCCCCAACTTCTTCTTAGGATCCCTGCTCACTCTTAAAAATTCAGTAACTCAGTTTTTATTATGCGACTTTTATCTACTAATATGTAACATATTAGAAATTAAACGTGAGAAGTATTTACCTAAAATGAAAATTATAACCCCATTTTTATGTAACTATAATCTCAATTGAGGTTCATAAATTAAGTAATCTCATCAAAACCAACAAAAAAAATAGTGGAAACAGTGGTTTTACATTTTTTGTACATCTTTTTTAATGTCAGCCTTAATAGAAAATCCCTGGATTTTCCTATCTGCTCCAGCATTCAATCTGTTACAGGATGCTATTTTGCTTTAAGTATATGAAAAAAAAGTGGCCTTGCACAGCAAATGTGTAGTTAGAAAAGGAAGTTCACTGTAATAGCTCTTTCACGTATTTGCAGATACTCTTCTTTGATACCACACCAAAATTTGACAGTGGTATTTTCTGAAAGAACCATCGCAATATAAAATCTGAAACTCTATCAAAACCCTTAATGTAATGATTCCCACATTAAAATCTATTAACTGAGGCACATCCATATTGTATCTTGAATGGTTCTTTACCTGTGCATAATTTTGTAACCTCATGCACTGGTCATTTGGAAAACACCAGTTCTTTAAATTAGGAAGAGCTTCCAAATACTGTCTTGTTATACAATAGTCTAAAATCCCATTTACATCATTACCAATCTCTTCAGAAAAGTCTGGGTACCGAGAAGTTCTCAGGCTCATGGTGGAAGATACAAGTTTTCTAAAATTCAGAATATTGCAAACAAATCCCATCATTGGCAACGAACTTTATTAGTTGTTTTTCTTGAAGTGGTAAGTTCACTACATTAACTTCTGAGAAGATAACTGACAAATAACATACCCCTAATAACTGTAATTTGTTAGTAACTCTTCAAAATAAAAATGGCATTTCATGTAAAAAACAGTGGCTAGTTCAGCTGGCAACTCAATAGCACAAGAACTTTTCAAGACCACAACTGTACTTCAAAGTGTAGCAAAACTGATTTATACATACTTCCCAGTTCATCACACAAAATATATCACTATATATCCAAAAGCTGAAATTTAAAATTAGTAATTTTACTCCTCCATCAAGGACATTCTTAAATTAAATGACATGCTTTTTTCTTCTGCCAATGTATAGTGAAAAAGAAAATAATTACGACTGGTTCTATTTGGTTCCTTTAGTTGTGCTAAGGTACCAGGAGCTCTCCTATCATTGTTTTTGCACTACCAATGAAACTCAGTGAAAAAGGCATATAAGGTTTCTTATAAAATAGTTTTGACTTCACAGACTTCTTAAAAGGATCTTGGGGATCCCCAGGATTCTACAGACCATACCTAGAACACTGCTGCCTCTATCACTCCACTTGGAAGGCAAGGAAACTGAGGTGCCAACCTTAGTTGATCCTCTCCAAGACCAACAGTGAACAGTACAGCTAAAATTCAAACTCAGACATTCTAACCTCAAGTTCTGGTCTCTGAGGATGGTGCAGCTTAGGACATCGTTCTATCAGCTGCCAGTACTGTTGCGAAGTTCTTTATACTAACATGTCACATGGGTCCTTGCTTTGCCCTCTCAGAGTGTGATATACATTCATTCATCAAGCATTTAGATGGACTATGAGTCAGAGACTCAGCCCCATGATGGGGATGCCAAAATGAATAAGGTACTGTCTTCACTTTCAAGGATTTCACCATCGATTGGGAGACAAATGTGTGAACCACTATCTGTAATTCAGTGTGATAAATGCCATAATGGTACTCTCTACAGAGTATTTTGGAAGCACAGAAGAGTGATTAATTCTGCCCAAAGAAAGGAGGAGGGGGGTCGGGGCTTAGGAGCAGAAGTGCATTTTAGTTGGACTTGAAGGACAAATACATCAAATCCCTTTTTTCACACGACAGTCCTTCACACACCTGAATATAGCTATTATTTCCTGCGTAAGTTTCCACTACTTTGTATTAAAGATCTCCATTGCTCTCAAGAATATGAGGATAGGAAACAAATCCCTGTGTCACGGGAAAGGCCTTCTGAACATATGTATGGACCTCTCTTTCCCAAGTATATATTCCCATTTGTTAACATTAACCGGTGATTAATTGAGAGTCAGACAATTTTGTCTAACAGCTGAACAGCTTATTCTAAATTACAACTGGAACAAAATATGCAAACTGAAGAAGCTGTTCACAAAGTGCCCCAAACAGATCTTTCAGTCACCTTTATTCTAAGACAGAGGGTAGTAAACTTTTTCTGCAATGGGCAAGATAGTCCCTATTCTACCCTTCATGGGTCAGATGGTTTCTGACCCAACTATTCAGCTCCGCCTTCATAGGAGGAAAGCAGCCGTAGACAATATGTAAATGACTGAGCAAGGAGTGTTCCATTAAAAGGTTATAAAATAGGTGGTGGGTCACATAGAACTCATAGGTCATCATTCGCTGGTGGCTGCTATAAGCCATTTTTCTTTTTGTATCCTTCTCCTCCTAACTGCACACTGGAAAGCACGTTAGACTCAGAATTAGGAGAACTGGCTTTTAATTCTACCTTGATAAAAACAAAAACTGTGTGAGCTTAAGCCAATTGCTTGACTACTCTGTTGCCCGTTTCTTGATCAAATCAATTCTTTAGATTTTATGACCAGTAATGACCCTTTCTAAAATCTGAAGGGTCACTACCAAGTAACTCTGCTCTCCCAAGCATTCCTAATTCACTACATCATGCATTCAAAAGAGTGACCGTGAAAAAAAATGAACATAGTTTTAATAGAGATGTTTACCTCAAATGAAGAGGGGGCAGTTCTGTTTTACTCTACAAAAGTCAAGTTCAATTCTGAGAAAAACACTAATAAGTCTGTCCGGGGGTAAGCAACTTACCACCTAAAATTTTTTGGAAATTTTAGCAAAGTGACTATGCTTAAAAGAACTGGGCAATGAGTGGAAAGCAGAAATTCAGTAATATTACTTCATAAATGCTTGGAATCAAAGATTAGAACATGATTAAAAATATTCTAGGTCAGAATAATCTCTCTGGTTCCTGGATTCTTAACAATTATCAATTCTGTGCCTTCTGAATTAGAAGTCTATAAAATTATCGCTAATAATAATGTTTAAATATCATCACTAATCTTGTGTATTTGTATAACTATGGAGTTTACAATCTTAAGTATTTTATCATTTCAGTTTCCTGGCCCCATGAGACTGGCAAAGATAAATATTACCATTTGGTAAATAAGATAGCAGAAAATCAAAAGGCTTATTGTCTATCTAGAAGATTCTTTACTCAATATCCTAAAAAGGGGGAGAGGCTAGAACTAAGCTCCCAGATCAGCTTAGAAAACGTAGACAAGGGGCACCTGGGTGGCTCAGTGGGTTAAAGCCTCTGCCTTCGGCTCAGGTCATGATCCCAGGGTCCTGGGATTGAGTCCCGCATTGGGCTCTCTGCTCGGGCGGGGAGCCTGCTTCCTCCTCTCTCTCTCTGCCTACCTCTCTGCCTACTTCTCATCTCTGTCTGTCCAAAAAAAAAAAAAAAAAAAAAAAACCAACGTAGACCGAACACAGACAGCACCAAATATTTTGTACAACATCATCTCCTTTATGTCCTAGGGAGAAGGAGAGCTTGGGGGACTGGGATTTAACAACTTAACAGCTTCAAAGCGCTTTAAATTAGGAAATAGTTGCCCAGAATTTCGCTTTAGCTATTAGTGTCCAATTTACCTAGTTTCTCTGTTAAGTGCTTCAACCAAATGCTTTATAAATACACCTCATAAAACGGACAAAGGGAGAGGAGGTATTCTATACTAAAACTAATTCCACTGGTGAGGACTCTAAAAGTCACATCCTTCAATGTGACTGGCCTCATAGATAAAAGCCAAATTCTTATAAAAATAAAATATAAGCGACTGAATAATTTAAATCGCTAAATGGCATGAATGGATTAATATTTTAACATTATACTTGCCTTTTATCCAGACACAACTTTGAACATAATAAATTTGGTTTTAGAATGGAAATCCTCAAAATTCTGTATTTGGTTTCTTCTTTTAATATGTATAATTAAATTCACCTTTGAAAGTTCCTGGAGGTTGAAGAAAAGTTTTTTTGTTTTGTTTTGTTTTGTTTTGTTTTTAAATGAGTCCATCTGTGGGACACCTAAATAGAAAACTACAAGGAGATCTGAGAAAGCAGGAATACAGGAGCTGCATCATGCAAAGACACAATCTCTCCTGGATGAGTCCGCTCATCTTCGATGGCTTGTTGTTCCCTGGCGAAAGGGACACCAAGGGGGAAACTACATTGGGGTAAACCACAGGTATGCTTCCTCTTCCCTCTTCCCTGTCCTCCTCCATTTTGTCCGTAGACTGAATCAGATTCCTTATCACTGACACCTCACATTACCTTGTGTGAGCAAAAGGTTAAAAAGGAACAATTAGTGCTGTTTTCAGAAAAGAGAAATGTATGGTCTACTTTTGTTTCAGGAGAGTTGAGGGAATTCATCTGCGGACCGGGTCCACAAACGTCAGGAGTTTCTAGCAACAAATGGGGAGGCTGCTTCACTTTCCTGTGGATGGTATCCTTCTAGAACTTCAAATTCTCCAAAGGCTATGGCTGGCAGAGACAGCATATGGACAATGGCATATCCTATATGCGAGTTTGTTTCTGAAATCAGCCTATAAGCAAAAATGACTTAAAATCAAACAATCCTTGAAGATCCCTTATATTTTCCTTAAAGCACAGCAGGTATGGTTTTGCAAATATAACCCTGTACACACAAATAGAATGCACTAAATGCAGTTTATAATAAAGAAGTCCATCTTACAACAACAACAGCAATTATACTCAGTCCTATGAGAGACTAATACCAAGAGGCATGCAAAAATCCTTAAGAAAAATGGACGCTAACTTGCTTCCATTGTTTGTCACATTAGACCTCTTTTCTCCTCTTTCCTTTGTTCTCATTCTTTCTCTCTTCCTGACTAGTTACAGATGCATTCAAGTAACCCAGGACACTGAGATACCCCAAGGCATTCTATTTCTTACAGGTATGAGTTTTTATTGCTACCGTTAACTAATTACCACAAACTTAAAACAACTCAGATCAAATACACGCCTGAAACAGAATATGTCTATTACCTTACAGTTCTGTAAATCAGAAGGTGGGATGGGCTGTCCTCGGTTTCCCAAGGCTGAAATCAACGTACCAGCAGAAAAAGGCTCTGGAGGTAAACTCGTTTTGAAAGCTCATCCAGGTCGTTGGTTGAATTCAGTTCCACAGAGCTGGAGGACTTGGGCTTGTATTTCTTTTCTGGCTGAGTGCCAGGGGTCTTTCTCAGCTTTGACAGGCTCCTAATCCCACTTTCTCCATTTTTTAAAGCTAGTGACATGGGGTTGAGCCCTTCTCATGCCTCAAAACTATGTCTGCCTTCCTCGTGAACCTACTCTGTCTGCGTGGAGACACCTGATTTTTTTTTTTTAAAGATTTTATTTATTTATTTGACAGAGAGAGATCACAAGTAGGCAGAGAGAGAGAGGAGGAAGCAGGCTCCCTGCTGAGCAGAGAGCCCAATGCGGGACTCGATCCCAGGACCCTGAGATCATGACCTGAGCCGAAGGCAGCAGCTTAACCCACTGAGCCACCCAGGCACCCCCCACCCCTGATTTTAAAGACTCCTGTGATTATATTGGACCCACCTGGAAAAATCCAGGCTCCTTACCCTATTTTTTTTTTCTTTTTTTTTTTTCTTTATTTATTTGTCATAGAGAGAGAAGCGAGAGCAAGCACAGGCAGACAGAGTGGCAGGCAGAGGCAGAGGGAGAAGCAGGCTCCCTGCCAAGCAAGGAGCAGGATGTGGGACTCGATCCCAGGACGCTGGGATCATGACCTGAGCCGAAGGCAGCCGCTTAACAAACTGAGACACCCAGGCGTCCCTCCTTACCCTATTTTAAAGTCAGCTGATTACTAACCTTCATTCGGTGTTCAAAGTGCTTCCATAGCAATTTCTAGGTGAGTCTTTCATTAAATAATACAAGGATGGGAGTCTTGGGAGGACCCCTTCAGTATTCTGCCCCTACCCCATGAGAATGAACTCTTGGTCTCTCAAACAAACTTTCTTAGGGCTCCTAAAATATATCACACATCGAGCCACAAAGTGCAGGCAGTCAAATTGGTAAATAATATTTTGTTTGCAAAAATGAAGAAAACATGATGAGACATCATGAACATTTCAATAAAACCATAAAGAGTTGTGATACCAAGTGTAAAAGAAAGAATGCCCTGGCCGGACGAAGATACCACAGGGAAAGAGCCTGCAGAAGCTTCATCGTTCCCTAGATATTTGGGGTCACTTATTTACTGAGAGGTGCCAGGTGTTACTCCTTCCCGGCGAAGTCTATCTAGAGAGCTTTGCGCTTTGGAATAAACAGCAGTCTGAGTCTTGTGGACAGCCTCACTGAAAGTCCCCGGTTGAATGTAAAGATCCCCTCTGGAGCTTGAGAAACTTGCTTCCAATCTGACTTAACTTCAACACCACTCTGCCATTCTTCTCGTAGCTGGTACTTGTACTGTGCGGTTTCGATCCTGGCATATTCCTGGATTTTGTTTGCTAGGTAACATCGGAGCAAAGTAAGCCATCCAAGAATGCCAGATTCCGAGTAGTTACTGTGTTCCTTGTCTATTGTCCATAGTTGGAGGTTAGACCACTCTCTTCAGCAGACAAGGCAGCCTCCCTTGTTTCACCATCTAAAAGGGGATGGCTGGTGACGGACTGTAGCTTTCCTTGTTCTGGGCTATTGGTCAACTCAGAACATTGTGAAATCCAAGCCCTGTGCTATGTAACCTCCCTCCCGGGCACTTGGAACTGAGTTTCTACCCTGTGGCCTGCCAGTCAACCCTGGACGGGGATTTCACAGAAATCTGACACTGTTAATGGTGAAAAGTTTGCTTTTTCACAAGTACCACCAAGCAACTTAGAATTCTTCATAGGGATTCTAGAAACCAGAAGTTACTAAATAGTAAGAAAGTTCAGGGGGTGGGTGGTGGGGAATTCAAATGTCACACAACCATATGTAACATGGAGATAACTTTTTTTTTTTTTTTTTTTTTTTTTGACCTGAGAAACTAACTTTAGGTAACCAGGCCAGTAGGAGGAGATAGGATTAGAGGAGCCTTTTCTGATCCTTCCAGTACATTTCCTGATCTGTTTTCCTCTGTGAACTTTATAGATGATATACAAGGCTCCTCAAACACAAGATGTAATCAATACACCTTGAAAGGCATTGCTTCTTATTTAATTCAATGGCTGCAGAAAATTTATTTGTTTGTTTGTTTGTTTGGGTTTTTTTTTTTTTTGCCTTGCTGACTTCCAGTAATGGGAGATATTCACTCCAGCACAAAGGAAAACAGAAGCTCTTAGAAGTACTTTAGTCACTAAAGGCAAGTATCCTTAATTAAGTGTGTCCTGCCACCTAGGGGCATTCTGAGGCCATTTTGGGGCATATTCAATTTCCAGAGACTTCATAGTATATTCACTAAGGCAAAACAATAATATTAAATCTGCAGCTTTTTCACAAGTTTAACTTTAGAAGTACCCTTTAAAGCAATGGCTATTACTGTGCTATTTCAATAAAATAACCTTATGCATTATCCATTGTATTTTTGTTACAGAATGACAAACAGACATGTGAAACATTTCTTCTGGATTTCAATTGTAGCTAAAGAGTTGTGAATTAAGGTCTAGTCCCGTCCCCCACCTCTGGTTTTATTCAGCCAATAAGGATTTTGTTCCAGTTTGGTTTTAGTTTGAATTCCTTTGGATGGGATGAAAAGATCTCTGGTGCACGGCCAGCCTCTTCACTTATTTACCTACCAGTCTGGGTCCTCAGGGCCCCTGAATAAATATGGGAGCTCTCTTTAGTTAAACAATGAGATCTAAATAAAGTAAAATATTTTCTTTTTCGCTTTAGCTGCCAATAACTTTAGAATTCAGCTCAGTGCTCATCTACATTAATAAATCTACTTGAAGTTGCTTCTAACTCTTTTTTCCTTATATCTACCTTGTTGGAATTTATTTCAAATTTTCTGTTTTATTACTGCAATTTATTTTAAAGCTTTCTCAAATCTTCTTTATAAATAATAAATAAATCTTACTTGTATTGTTAAAATAGGAGCTTATCCAGAAATATACCAGATACAGGTTTCTTGGTTTACTAGAGGCCGCTCACAACCTAGCACAGTTGTCTGTAATTTAAGGAATGGCTGCTAGACAACAATTAGACCTTACCCATCATATTAAATCAAAAAGTTAAGTGGGGTTTAAGCCTACGTACACATTACATACTGATCAGAACATGTCACCCTAACATATAATGCTTTGGCATATTGATTATTTTGAGCTGAAGGCAATTAAGAGACAGCAGATGCAGGAAGGGCTCTCTGATCTGTCCCTTTCCACCTAAAAGCAGCTCAAAATTATCCCATGAGACACATCCACTCTCTGTACAAGACAAAGAACATCTTAACACTGGAGACTAAAAATCTTGGCCAAAAGGGATCTATACAAAAAAACCATTAAAACAGCCCTTCTCGGGGCGCCTGGGTGGCTCAGTGGGTTAAGCCGCTGCCTTCGGCTCAGGTCATGATCCCAGGGTCCTGGGATCGAGCCCCGCATCGGGCTCTCTGCTCAGTCGGGAGCCTGCTTCCTCCTCTCTCTCTGCCTGCCTCTCTACCTGCTTGTGATCTCTCTCTGTCAAATAAATAAATAAAGTCTTTAAAAAAAAAAAAAAACAGCCCTTCTCTTTCATTAGTTTTCCCCATACATTTTCTACTAATGCTCCCACAATTTACTGCCCCTAACCCAAATCCCTTTGTCTTGTCACTTCTCTGCAAATTTATCAACCTTTGAAAAAATAATTATATAAGCTCTCAGTTTTAACTGCTTTTTTGAGTCTTCATTTTTCTTTGAGTGTTCTCCTGTGTCCATAAAAATATTGAGTAAAATTTGATGCTTCTCTCTTGTTGATCTGTTCTAGATTAGTTTAACTCTCAGGCCCAATCACAGCCCCTGAGAGGACAGGAGGAAGATTTTCCTCCCCTACAATACACGTATAAATTAGCCCAAATTAGTCCTGCAAGGAAGTGTCTAATCATTGTCCTTGCAACCAATCTGACAACAGAATAGGAGACAACTGCTGGAGGGAAGAAACCTTTGTCTTCTTTCTAACTGCGTCATCAGTGTAACATTTTGGGACAAAGAACTATAACTTTTGTTGTTTAGTGTTTATAATATAATCAAAAACTTGTGAGTTCCAGCCAAGTTGAAGAAGGGAAAGTTATAGCAATGTGACAGTGCAGGGCATGAAAGTGGACTAGGGTTGGGACTGGGTTGGACTAGGGTTTCCTCCTCTACAAAGAGAAACTGTAGAAATTAATAAAAAATTAATAGAAAGCACTAGGAAAATTGATTAGAGTCAGCTGTGGTGATTTTCTTAGCGATCCTGATGTTATGGAGCAAAGCAGAACCTGGTTCTATGATATAAGTGCCTTTCACCACCTGCCAGAAGGCCTTGCGCTTACCATGTAACCAGTCAGCCTCAAAGAACAGACTAGAGATAAACCCTGAGAGCCACCTGTAGGGGTGGGGTTCAGATGGAAGCACTCATTTGGAAATTTCTTCCTGGATATGAGCGTGGCATCTGGGCTCGTAACGTTACCATAAGAGTAACTCAGGAGGCAGCACTTTCGTAAGACAGGTAACGAATCACCTCCAGCACTCTGAGCAGGAAAAGCATTTGCTTCACCAAAGAAACAGAATAAAAATAAAACAAATTCTTGTGGCAAATGGCTCAAAACAGATAGGGCCCAGGGACCCACTTTCGGGAACATCCTGCAAGAATGGGCCCGGATCAGGGTGGTATGACTATTTATCATAGGCTGAAGAATAAAGGTATTCATTACTTGAGACCAAAGGTCTGATCACCTACCTTATATGGGGTATGGTGGAGCTTTTTATAGACTGTGAAAATTTTTGTCCTCAGAAGTCTCAGATTATCAAACAGAGTCTTAGAAAAATGCCCAGAAGTTAAGTGTCTCTGGCTCATCCACTTGTTCTCCCCAAACACACAGAGAACCCTCAGGCCAGAAGCAACCAGAAAACAAAGACGAAGACCATGGATAACAAAGCCAGAAAAATTAAGCTATTTGGCTATGAATTTCTAATTATTCCTCCAGTTGACATCCTTGCCTTTGTTCCTAAAGATAGTTTTGTGCTAAACTTTGTAGCTGTTTTTCTTTTCCTAAATCATTTTCCTCCTTTCTTTGTGAATTCAACTGGATAGAAATGAGAGCTATGATTTTTGTATATGTGAAACTATATTTAATACATGCTAAAGAATAGAAGATTAAAAAGTTTTTAATAACCCTGTTTATTATTCTCATGGTCTGTTTTCTCTTGTTCTTCCCATTTAACAAGTCTTTCTGTAAATGCCTCACATTGGGGGGTTGCTATCTACCCTGATGGGTCATTGACTTTGTAGAGCATGGCATATGCTGAATTGAACACTGTAATTACATTTAGACCCAAGGCAACACCCAATTGTTCATTCTCATGTGAATCTGGAAGCACCTACAAATGACATAAATTAATGAATTACAGATCCTGTGGTGAGTTAATAGGATAACAAATCTCAGTCAGTATTGCATAAATTGGGGTACATAGAAGCTGAGCTCTTTGTAAACATACGGCCTGGTAGGATGGAATTCTTCTAGAAGCAAGTAAGAAATGATAAGGTTGAGTTAATATCAGTCCCTGTGTTCTCATTGTTCTGTCAACCTACTCGATTCATATGTTCCAGCTAGTTGTTTCCCTGAATTTCTCTGAGGGTAAGGCCTGAATTTATAGGTAGTGTAGTAATTTCAAGAGAGGGGGTAGACACATAAACACATATGGCAAAATTCTCTCATGCATCATGAATTATTAAAGATCCCTTAAAAACCTCTGTGACCTAGGCCTTCTGTTTACTGCCCTTGTGTTTCTAGAGGCTGATATGGTATGATGAAACATAAAGCATTAATGGTATCCTATTTTATTTTTATCCATCAAGTTGGAAACAAATGGAAGAGATTGATAACATTAAGTACTAGTAAGGATAACTAGGGAGGCGGGCAACTCATTCACTGCTAATGGCCATGTTTACCACCACCACCTTTCTGGAAAGGGATATAGTAATGTAACATAAAATTTAAAGGTAGAGATACCTTTTGAAACAGCTTTCTCGGGTTGGGAGATTTTTTGCACATATTTATAGGATCATGCATAAGAATATTCAGGTAGAAAGTGGTTTACTCCGGTACTGTTAGTAGTGGCACCAAACTGGAAACAACCTGAATGTTGATGGTAGAGAGATGATTAAATATGATACATCCACATGGAATATTATACGACTGTTAAAAGAATGAATTAGGTCTACAGGTATGAGCATCAGGAAAATGTCTGTGGTACATTGTACAAAGAGAAGCGAGTCATACAATGTATGTATAGTATCATTCACAGTTTAGGATGGGGAGGGAGAAAGTGGGAGAGGAGGAAAGGGTGGAGAATAAGCAGGGGTGAAGGAAAGAGGTAAGTATAGGGAAAACACAAAATTTATTTATGTGTTTGTCTATTTTTATATGAGCACAGAGAAGGAATCCTATGCTGTAGGTAACCACCTAAGAGTGGGTATTCAGAGTAATAACACAGAAGGAAGGTTAAGTTTTTTTTAATACAGCTTTGCAGGGAATGATTTGGTTATAGAGAACATGAATAACATTTGTTGTCTTTGTTGAAAAATGGCAGTAAAATAATCTGAAAAAGACAGAGTGATGTAGACCATGTAGTGACGCCAGCTTGGTTCAGTGAGAAGGAACCAGCTTTTAGTTCAGTGAAGCTTTAAGATGGCTGGAGTAGAGTTGAGGGTAAAGACTAAAAGGTG